>NC_060148.1:18972179-19277520 GCF_021461385.2 Schistocerca piceifrons | reverse complement strand
CAGAATAGCAACAACGGGAAAACGGAGTCTCACGAAAGCAGGAAGAGTTAGTATGGCACAGAAATTTTATTACGTTGATTTCAGCACTTCTGAGAAAGGCTTAACTGATATTTCGAGTCGTTACATTTTGACTCAGTTCATCCTCATCGAGTCATTGATTTAATTTCAGTAAATACAATTGAATTCATGTTAATTTAAATCTCGATCGGTGGTTACATAAATGATAAAACTTCCACAATGTTTTATTAGCTGCAGAACACTGAAAAAGTGTTTTAATTATTATTGTAAAATTTAGATACGAACTTCATTTTTAATAGCTTCTCACTAATATTTCGATCCCTCTTTGTCTGACAATCTATCAGTTTTAAAAATAATAAAAAGTTTTAATTAAATGCTTCGTTACCCTAAAAACTCATAGAGAATCCGTAGAACGTAGAGATACCTGTACCGTCTACACAAGGAAAAAAAAAATCCATTTTTCGATTAAACCAACATCATTACGAACGAACGTAAATTTTGTACACATATTAACTATAGATACTTATAAAGTTTTCAAATAAATGTAATATCACCGTATCATCTCCTAAAAATTCGTATAACTCTTTAGCGATGGCTGTATGATTTGCATTAAAAATGCCTTTCATTTCTTGATTGAACCAATTTGTTTCGAACACGTATCAGTCTACATAGGTTTTCCACATCCATTAACAGAAGAATGTTATAAAGTTTTTAAATAAATAACTTTAGCCTATAGCGACCTAGGAAATCTGTTACTCATGAGAGATGGTTGTATGGCTTACATGAAAGTAATATCACCTCTCATTTCTTGACTGATTGAATTTTATTACGAATGCGTGCGAACAAAGGTAAATTTTGCAGATCTACAGTATCAGTCGAAGACATGCGGTAAATATAAGTGTCTGTTATCACTTATAACAGGACACTTATTTATAATTTTCTCCTCAGATATCACGTTGTCACATACAGTTCACAACACTGAGCTGTATATTTAACGTAAGGCACAGGAGTTCTACGCAAAAAAAAAAAAAAAAAAAAAAAAAAAGTCACGAACTTTAGCAAATTTAACAGCCCTGCTGGTAAGAACTATGTAGAAATCTAACAGGCGATTCGTAGCACTTTTTACTGTGCACCAAGAAATGTAATAAAATATAGAAAAGAACAAAGAAACAGCTGACAGTGCACAGAAGAGAAAGCACAAGGAACGGAAGAGTACTCACTTTATAACCGTCTGCTTCATGCTGTTGGTCATCGCCGTTGGAGAATTAAAGAGATCGAAGCTCCTCTGAGCTCCGAACAATTAACGGTTAAGAAATAAGTGCCCCTTTCCGCGTTTTATCACAGTTTATCAGCGTAGAATTTATTTTCGCCGCGTCCCGGAAATGTGTTTCTCGGTTTAGAAACCTGGAACGTCAGTTGCACGACGTGCGAAGCAACAATGCGTTATTCGTACAGTCGCCGTCAAAGCTCTTCGATACGAGAGTCAGAGACGTGTCTACGGCAGCAAAGATAATAATTAACTCCCGCCGCCTGTTGCTTCCGACGGCGATTGTCGAGCACTGCGATGGAAAGGCGCCGGCCTGCAGTACTTGTAACGTCAGGCGACAGCCAATGGCGTCGCGTCGGGTCGCGCGCCGTCAAATGGGGGAGTTGGCGCGGCGGCGGAAAGGAGGGGTAGTGGAAGGGCGCGGGGGAGGAGGGGGGGGGGGGAAGACAGTCGCTCGGCGGCGTCTTGGCCGGAAACAGTTAAAGGCCCGGTTGCATTCTAAACACAAGAGGCCCCATCAGAATGCCGCGTTGCTAGCGTCTTGATTAGACCGACTCCGTGAGTTGGAAAACGCAGCCGCGGGCCCTTTTAAGCTTCGTCAACACAGACGAGCGCGCGCATCAGTCAAGTTCAACGCCTCTTCAAGGACGGTTTTACGTAACCCAAATAGGAATGCGCTATCGGTGACGAGCCTGTTAGGAAAAGATCACAGATCAGAAGAGAAACTTTTACTATCTGATACAACGAATGATTCACCCTCGGACAGAATATACAGTAATGGAAATAAGTATTCGTACACTAGAGCGTGGAAAAGTAAACTACCTTTGTTGACGATATGAAACCAGAAACACTAACGGGATATGCACTATACACATTGGCCAGTCGCCAATGCAGCTGTGCTGGTATATAGAACGAGAATGAACAAGCCTTTACAAAACAAAATACAAAAACGTCTGCCAAGTTCTCTACTGCGCTGGGAATTAAGTTTCATACACCGACAGAAAATGACACTTCTAACAAAGCCAGAACATGTTTAATACTTCGTATGCATACCCTTCCGATGTATTACGTCTCGCAACCTCCGTAGCGTGGAATGGACCAATTTTCTTGTAGTTTCCGACGTGATACCTTCCCATTCTCGAAGGAGAGCCTCTTTCAAAAAGGCCTTACTACGGATGTCATGTTTCCAGCTCACTCGACAAGTGTTCGATGGGACTCAGGTCCGGACTCTGAGCTGCTGTTTTAAGAGCGTGTGGAGTGTTGTAGAGCAATCACAGCCGGACAATTTGCGCCGTATGTTTGGGACCATTGTCCTGTTGGAAGTAATAATTTCTAGGAAGACCCAAGGCGTCAACACTCTGTTGTAAGTTCTGTTTGAGAATGTTCACATACACAAATCTGTCCGCGGTACCTTCCACAAACACTAATTTTCCGACACCGGAGGCTGACATACAGCTCCATACCATCACTCCACCACCTCCGTGCTTCACCGCGGGTTGGATGTTGTTTCGGTCGAGGTCTGTATTCGGTCTTCTGCAGACCAAGATCCTACCACCATTGTGCACGATATTAAATTTTGCTTTCATCACTAAACAGTACAGTATCCCAGAAGTCTGCTGTCTCGGATACATGTTGTTTCGCGAATTCCATCCGCCACTTACTGTTCTTTTTGCTGATGTAGGGCTTTCATCTCGGGACCGTGGCTCTGTAGCCCGAACGATTGAGAATGGTACGAACTGCCCTCGGAGTGATGTCCTTCCGGAAGTGGTCATGTACATATGCGGATAGTGCCGACGCTGTCGTTTTCGGGGTTTTCTTTATGATTCTTAGTAGCATTTTGGTCTCTCTTGTTGTAAGCTTCTGTGGACGACCGTGACGTTCACTGTTTATTATTTATTACATGTCTGTCCTTATATCGCTTAATGATCGATTGCACAGTCGCTCGGCTTCGTCCTATGATGTTCGCAATTTCGCCATACGACTTGTGTTGAATATATCGGGCAACAACGATGCTTCGTTCCTCAGTGGTCGTTTCCTTCCCCTTGCGGCCCAGTCTGCTGTTCCACGGTAGCCACGTCCGATGTGCTGTCGCTTCACGGCTGCCACACGACTACACAAGTGTGGCATGCACTCCGGGGCTGCGTCAGCCGTTTGTTTGGTTGAAGAATACATTTTGCCCTGTCGTAGACCGTGCGCAGTTTAACATATTTTATTTTCCCAGAGTAGATTCATGGCATACGGGAAGCTTCATTTCCAAGAACATGGGTTATCTGACGCTACATCATCGTACTTATTCGCATCGGCACTGTGGGTGATTACTATCCCAACACACCATCGTAGTTTGTCACCACCTACTGTATGAATACTTATTTCCATGACTGTACACCGCTACTGACGTTCGTGACGTATTCAGATTGTCAGCTGCACCTACAACTGACCCGAGACCACAAGTTTAACAGGCAATGAATACTCTTACCGTGTTCTTTTCAAAATTTCAGCCAACCACAGCCACTATCGCAAGAGAATCAGCGTTTACTTAGTCTTTGGAATAGCTTACCCCCTCCTCTGCCTCTTATTCTCATAACTATCATCGCCATCATCATCAGCAGCTGTGTATCATCAGAAACACTATTACCAAAATCATCACAGCCATCACCACTACCACCAACAACCACCACCTTAGTCACTGTCACCACCACCTCCACCCTCTTCATCAGTGTCATCACACTCATCATTATTACAAGTAACATATTCATCACTACCATCACAACCACCACTATTAACATCATCACGATGAACATCAGCACTTTCATTGGTAATACTATAGACACAATTACCACCACCACCATCAGTATCATCATCATCATCATCATCATCACCAGTTACTACTCATCAACACTAGTACCACCATCCCAACCACTATAACTGTCTGTAACACCATAATCTGCACCACCAGACTCATCATTGCTATAGTTACCATATTCATTACCACCATCATAGCTATCACTACTACAGTCATCATGACCAACATCAACACTTTGATCATCGGTACTATTATCACTACCACCATCATCATTTCACCACCATCATCATCACCAGTACATTCGTATCATCTGCAGCAAATCACTATCATATTCATTACTGCCATCACAGCCTTAATTACTATCATAACTATACTCAGCTTCAGGACTTCCATCAGCAGTACTATCAACACAGTAAGCTTCCCATCATCACCATTACTACTAACCACTACCACCATTACTGCCATTATCATCATCACCATTACTGCACTCATCACCAGCAACGACATCCCCATCACCAACAGTCATGAACACGACGATCTCCACCAACACCATCATCACATCCATAAGTTCTGTTGTTAATGCAGTTTCAGTCTGAAGACTGTTCTGATGCTACTCTATCCTGTGCTTACTGTATTCGTTACTTGGTCTCCCTTTATAATTTTTACACCCCACTCCCCTCCACTTGCCTCCAGTACTAAATTGGTGATCCCTTGATGACTCAGAATGTGTCCTGTCAACCAGTACCTTCCTCTAACCAGGTTGATCATAAATTTCTTTTCTCCACAATTCTGTGCAGTACCTCCTCATTAGTTACATGATCTACCCACCTAATCATCAGCTTTCTTTGTACCATCACATTTCGAAAGCTATTCTTCTCTAAACTCTTTATTGTCCATATTTCACTTCCCTATGTGGCTACACTCCATATAAATACTTTCATAAAGGTTTCCTAACACTTGAACCTATATTCAGTTTTAACAAATTTCTTCTCTTCAGAAACGTTTTTCTTGTCACTGACAGTTTACATTCTATAACCTCTCTAGTTCAGCCATCATCTACTAATCTTAGTTTCTCATTCACTGATCTAATTCCCTCAGCATCACCTGATTTATTCGACTAGTTTGGACAAGAAGAGAATAGAAGCTTTCGAAATGTGGTGCTACAGAAGAATGCTGAAGATAAGGTGGGTAGATCACGTAGCTAATGAGGAGGTATTGAATAGGATTGGGAAGAAGAGAAGTTTGTGGCACAACTCGACTAGAAGAAGGGATCGGTTGGTAGGACATGTTTTGAGGCATCGAGGGATCACAAATTTAGCATTGGAGGGCACCGTGGAGGGTAAAAATCGTAGAGGGAGACCAAGAGGTGAATACACTAAGCAGATTCAGAAGGATGTAGGTTGCAGTAGGTACTGGGAGATGAAGAAGCTTGCACAGGATAGAGTAGCATGGAGAGCTGCATCAAACCAGTCTCAGGACTGAAGACCACAACAACAACAACATGTTCCGTTATCCTTGTTTTGTTTTTAATGATGGTCATCTTACATCCTCCTTTCAAGAAACTGCCCATTCTGTTCCACTGCCGTTCCAAATCCTTCACATTGTCTGAGAGGATTACAATTTCGTCAACAAACTCGAAGTTTCTATTTCCCCAGGGAACGTCTGACACCAGACGAGTGTAACACCTATGTTTGCGTGGTAGAGTAATGGTGGTGTACGCGTACGTAGAGAACTTGTTTGCGCAGGAACCAGCCCACATTCGCCGAGGCAGAGGGAAAACTGCCCAAAGACCATCCACATCTCGCTCCAGAAATCCGTGCGTTAGACCGCTCGGCTAACCAGGCAGGCCACGCTGACCTTACACACAAGATGTCAAGTGCATAAAAATAGCACATTATAAAAGGTTCATCACCACTGAAATATTTAAAACCAAACAGCACCTTGTGCAACAGGCCATGTCCGTATACATTGAAAGGAGTGTACTGGGGCACACCTGTATCTGGCACCCGAAGATGATATGGATATTAATGTAAACTAAACTGAAACTATGATACGCACATCAACTGAAGTTTTGAATCACCTCAGTTTCCAAACCTGTACAGAAAATTGGAATAGAGATCAGCATAAACATTATTTCCTCCCTATTCATTGCTCATGGAAATCACACATTGCATGTTGATCACTGTACAGCAACAACGTCAGAGGTGGTGGTCCAGACTGCTGTACACACCGGTACCTCTAATACGCAGTAGCACGTCCTCTTGCAATGATGCATGCCTACATTCGTCGCGGCATACTATCCACAAGTTCAACAAGTCACTGTTGGTCCACATTGTTCCGCTCTCCAACGGCGATTCGGCGTGGTTGGTCAGTCATGTCGTCCATTAACAGCCCTTTTCAATCCATCCCAGGCATGTGCGATAGGGTTCATGTCTCGAGAACATGCTGGCCACTCTAGTCGAGCGATGTCGTTATCCTGAAGGAAATCATTCACAAGATGTGGACGATGGGGACGCGAATTGTCGTCCATGAAGACGAATGCCTCGTCAATATGCTGCCGATATGGTTGCACTATCGGTCGGAGGATGGCATTCAAGTATCATACAGCCGTTACGGCGCCTTCCATGGCAAGCAGCGGCGTACATCTGCCCCACATAATGCCACCCCAAAACAGCAGGGAACCTCCACCTTGCTGTACTCGCTGGACTGTGTCTAAGGCGTTCAGCCTGACTGGGTTGCCTCCAAACACGTCTCAGACGATTGTCTGGTTGAAGGCATATGCGACACTCATCGGTGAAGAGAACGTGATGCCAATCCTGAGTGGTCCATTCGGCATGTTGTTGGGCCAATCTGTACCGCGCTGCACGGTGTCCTGGTTGCAAAGATGGACCTCGCCGTGGACGTCGGGAGTGAAGTTGCGCATCATGCAGCCTATTGCACACATTTGGAGTCGTAACACGACGTCCAGTGGCTGCACGAAAAGCATTATTCAACATGGTGGCGTTGCTGTCAGGGTTCCTCCGAGCCATAATCCGTAGGTAGCGGTCATCCACTGCAGTAGTAGCCCTCGGGCGGCCTGAGCGAGGCATGTCATCGACAGTTCCTGTATCTCTGTATCTCCTCCGTGTCCGAACAACATCGCTCTGGTTCACTCCGAGACGCCTGGACACTTCCCTTGTTGAGAGCCCTTCCTGGCACGAAGTAACAATGCGGACCCGATCGAACTGCGGTATGGACCGTCTAGGCACGGTTGAACTACAGACAACACGAGCCGTGTACCTCCTTCCTGGTGGAATGACTGGAACTGATCGGCTGTCGGACCCCCTCCGTCTAACAGGCGCTGCTCATAAATGGTTGTTTACATCTTTGGGCGGGTCTAGTGACATCTCTGAACAGTCAAAGAGACTGTGTCTGTGATATAATATCCACAGTCAACGTCTGTCTTCAGTTCTGGGAAGCGGGGTGATGCAAAACTTCTTTTGATGTGTGTATTATAAACGATGTATGTCTTTGATAGGCTTTATAAAGCGGAACACTGACTGCGCACGGTCGAAAAGCCAAAGATAGTGCTTCTGGTCTAAGATGTTAGTGTAGACGTACGAGAGCGCTTGGCCCACAGTTGTTGTTGGTAGCAGTCTGTGGGGGAAAGACGATGGCGAAGGCAGTTTTTGTGGGGTGCTGTGTGAAGCCACCAGGTGTTAGATTAATTTAGGTATGTCAATACTGTTCAACTTGGAAGCAGAAGTCATCACGCAAGCAAGTTAATGATATTAAATAACTGTGGTTTTCGTTTTTGAAAGCCTGTTAGTATAGATGAGTGGGCTGATAATTTGTAATTGTTGAGTAACCCCAGAATGCACGTGGACTGTTTCGATAAAAAGGCTAGTTAGGTATTTCATTTTTGCAATGCTTCTAAGATTTGTTAACAGAACTATATGTAATTTGATGATTTGCATTTATACTGGTTTAATGAGGTTAGATAATACTTGCTGTTTAAATCTCATTGTTTGTGAATGAATTGTGAGTGAAGTAACTTCAATTGTCAGATTTTTTGAAAAGACAAACTTAACTTGCATTACAATTTTGCTAAAAAAAACTCAGTGTTAGTAATTCACAACGATCAGTATTGCCTCCCTGTCCAGGTCATACGTTTTTTTAAAAAAAGTTGGATTTTCCATAAATGTTCTCGTTTATCAGTCAAATTTATTTCATGTGCATTTCAAATATTATGGCCAGCATTGTAGACTGCTGAGCCTGGAGCTAGCTAGTATAATTATATTTTTTTAATGAGAGACCAGAATATATCGCGTTCCACCGTTCATGTTTTAGAGGTAAGACAATTTTAATTTATTGTTATGTGCCCAGGGACCAAGGTTATGACTTTTGAACAGGGCCAAGTCTGGAACCGCGCGACCGTTACGGTCATAGGTTCGACTCTTGCCTCAGGCATGGGTGGGTGTGATGTCCTTAGTTAGGTTTAAGTAGTTCTAAGTTCTAGGGGACTGATGACCTCAGATATTAAGTCCCATAGTGCTCAGAGACATTTGAACAGGGCCAGATGATTCAGTGCCTAAGGGGCTGAATGTGTTTTTGCAGTGACTGTATGTCTTTATTGGTTCAAAATGGTTCAAATGGCTCTGAGCACTATAGGACTTAACATCTGTGGTCATCAGTCCCCTGGATTTAGAACTACTTAAACCTAGCTAACCTAAGGACATCACACACAACCATGTCGAACGTGCGACCATAGCAGCTGCGCGATTCCGGACTGAGGCGCCTAGAACCGCTCGCCCACAGCGGCCGGCCCCTTTATTGGTACCGGAAGTTGCGTTGCCCATCAGTTCGTGTAAAGTTTTGCTGACAATAACACAGAGTAAGCATACCACTTGCAGTTACAACTCGCGACACGATAATTCGAGTTCAGTACCCATTCCACAGATAATTCATTCAACGTAATCGTAAAGCTATTTAATTCACTATAAAAGAAAGTTACAGTAGTCAAAGTTAATTATTTACAAAAGAGAGTTACAAAATATTGCTCGTAGTTGCTTGTTAGATAAGACAGCCATGGTACACAGTAGCACAACTGTTTACATATTCTGGACATACTGTAAACAGTGCGAATTCACTTTAAATGGCTATAAGATATAAGTGACAGGCATTGTTGCAACTAAGCAAATAATAGCTGTCAGTTGAACCTTATGCTCTCCGTCTTCAGGCCTCAAGTGGCCCATCGGGACCATCCGACCGCCGCGTCATCCTCAGTTTAGGATGCGGATAGGAAGGTCGTGGGGTCAGCACGCCGCTCTCCCGGTCGTTACGATGGTATTCTTCGACCGGAGCCGCTACTATTCGGTCGAGTAGCTCCTCAATTGGTATCACGAGGCTGGGTGCACCACGAAAAATGGCAACAGCGCATGGCGGCTAGGATGGTCACCCATCCAAGTGCCGGCCACGCCCGACAGCGCTTAACTTCTGTGATCTTACAAGAACCAGTGTATCCATTGCGACACAGCCGTTGCCCATTGAACCTTTTCCCGATTTAAAATGGATCCACACTGTTTACGACTCTTTAGAATATGTCCAGGATATGTAAACATTTGATACCTGTCAGTTGTAGCTCACACGCCATTTGGGTGATGTTGGCTGTTGAACGGTTTTTCATAATTGAACAAATCGCCCTTCAGTCTTTAGGAAGAATTGAGCGCCATACATCCCCAGACGTTCACGCATCTCACTGAAAGTGCACCCCGGCAGTTCGAGCCACGATCAAGGCAAATTGTGGACACACCCCACATTTATGTCCACTGACAAGTGTCGGAAATTTTTGATCACGTAGTATACTTCCAAAGCAACCGTCAGTTCACGATTCTATGTTATCAGTGGCGTCTCGCATTGATACCGTAGGAAATAAGCTATAATGACGGGGGAAAAAAATCACAGCACCAGTAATAAGTTGTGCGACATAAACGAAAGTTGGAAGGCGTGTTTCTACGGGTGATGTCTGATCAAATTTCGTGCCAGTAGCATAACAGTGGTCCAAATAGAGCCACTATGATGGTGCGATTCAGAGTAGCTTTAAATACACTGTGTAACGCGCGTGAGCTTTAGGTAGCTTTGAGACTGTCCGTGGTGAGTTTACACAGGGTGTTACAAAAAGGTACGGCCAAACTTTCAGGAAACATTCCACACACACAAAGAAAGAAAATATGTTATGTGGACATGTGTACGGAAACGCTTACTTTCCATGTTAGACCTCAAATCACATTAATCATGGAATGGAAACACACAGCAACAGAACGTACCAGCGTGACTTCGAACACTTTGTTACAGGAAATGTTCAAAATGTCCTCCGTTAGCGAGGATACGTGCATCCACCCTCCGTCGCACGGAATTCCTGATGGGCTGATGCAGCCCTGGAGAATGGTGTATTGTATCACAGCCGACCACAATACGAGCACGATGAGTCTCTACATTTGGTACCGGGGTTGCGTAGACAAGAGCTTTCAGATGCCCCCATAAATGAAAGTCAAGAGGGTTGAGGTCAGGAGAGCGTGGAGGCCACGGAATTGGTCCGCCTCTACCAATCCATCGGTCACCGAATCTGTTGTTGAGAAGCGTACGAACACTTCGACTGAAATGTGCAGGAGCTCCATCGTGCACGAACCATATGTTGTGTCGTACTTGTAATCGCACATGTTCTAGCAGCACAGGTAGAGTATCCCGTATGAAATCGTGATAATGTGCTCCATTGAGCGTAGGTGGAAGAACATGGGGCCCAATCGAGACATCATCAACAATGCCTGCCCAAACGTGCACAGAAAATCTGTGTTGATGACGTGATTGCACAATGGCGTGCGGATTCTCGTCAGCCCACACATGTTGATTGTGAAAATTTACAATTTGATCACGTCGGAATGAAGCCTCATCCGTAAAGAGAACATTTGCGCTGGAATGAGGATTGACACATTGTCGGATGAACCATTCGCAGAAGTGTACCCGTGGAGGCCAATCAGCTGCTGATAGTGCCTGCACACGCTGTACACGGTACGGAAACAACTGGTTCTCCCGTAGCACTCTCCATACAGTGACGTGGCCAACGTTACCTTGTACAGCAGCAACTTCTCTGACGCTGACATTAGGGTTATCGTCAACTGCACGAAGAATTGCCTCGTCCATTGCAGGTGTCCTCGTCGTTCTAGGTCTTCCCCAGTCGCGAGTCATAGGCTGGAATGTTCCGTGCTCCCTAAGACGCTGATCAATTGCTTCGAACGTCTTCCTGTCGGGACACCTTCGTTCTGGAAATCTGTCTCGATACAAACGTACCGCGCCACGGCTATTGCCCCCTGCTGATCCGTACATCAAATGGGTATCTGCCAACTCCGCATTTGTAAACATTGCACTGACTGCAAAACCACGTTCGTGATGAACACTAACCTGTTGATGCTACGTACTGATGTGCTTGATGCTAGTACTGTAGAGCAATGAGTCGCATGTCAACACAAGCACCGAAGTCAACATTACCTTTCTTCAATTGGGCCAACTGGCGCTGAATCGATGAAGTACAGTGCATACTGACGAAACTAAAATGAACTCTAACATGGAAATTGAGCGTTTACGGACACATATCCACATAACATCTTTTCTTTATTTGTATGTGAGGAATGTTTCCTGAAAGTTTGGCCGTACCATTTTGTAACACCCTGTATTAGGCAAGATTAAGTTTGAAGGTGACAGAGACGACTTTATCAACACCTCACAGTTTGAACGCGGTCGTGTGGTAGGGTTATACAAGGTGTAAATTTTAAGTTGACAAACCGGAATAACTCGAAAAATAAGCTTCACACGAAAAAAATGTGTAGACTCCAAAGTTGATTATATTCGAGGGGGACATCTGTTGGTGCTAAAATTAGCCCGCCACCCCAGCCGCCTGGGGTGGGGCGGGGGGAAACTTCAAAATTTCAAGTGGGAACCCCCATTTTTTATTGCAGAATCAGATTCTACATAAAAAACTACGTGTATTTTGTCTTAAGCATTTGTTCTGATTCTTGGTAGTTGCCGCTGTAATTCAAGAAAATCCATGTTCTGATTTTTGCGTGGAACATGGTTGTGGACAAATAAAAAATGAGTTCACTCGTTAGTAAGTAGGATGTTTGGCTAGTTAGTTAGCTAGTCAGATGATCTGTTTGATAATTAAAAGTTGTGTCGCTTCATGACCACGAAACAAACAAAACTTATCCGTAAGTCTGCAGGCTTTCGTGGCCGTTGTCACTGAAAAAATCTTCTCGGTTATTAGGCTGCGTCATGTTTCTTCTAAAATGTTCGACGTTTCGACACATCTGCTGGGATCTTCCTCAGGATCTTCTGGTGTCCACTACTGCTAGGACACTGCCAGAAACAAGTGTAGCGTCCACTTGTAAAGGGGAGTTTTCTGGCGTTCGTGCTGGAGTAGAGATAGCATTGGTTAAAATTCATACGGCTACCATTGGTGGGCCATAGTCCTGAGGAAGATCCCAGCAGAGGGGTCGAAACGTCGAATATTTTAGAAGAAACATGACACGGCATAATAACCCAGAAGATTTTAACTTCAAAACTTACCCGAATTTGCGGAAAAAATTAATATATGGGTCAAAATTTGTAAAAAAATGGTTCAAATGGCTCTGAGCACTATGGGACTTAACATCTGTGGTCATCAGTCCCCTAGAACTTAGAACTACTTAAACCTAACTAACCTAAGGACATCACACACATCCATGCCCGAGGCAGGATTCGAACCTGCGACCGTAGCAGTCGCGCGGTTCCGGACTGAGCGCCTAGAAAATTTGTAGAACTCTAATTCTCTCTACTAATTCCTCTCTCTCAAACCCCACCCTAAGGGGAGGGAGGGAGAGTTATAGTTTTAGCGAATCAAAATTTACGAAGTTAATAAGAGTATTTTATTTATCCGTAACCATTTCCCACGCAAAAATGAGAACATGGATTTTCTTGAATTACAGTGCCAACTACTAAGAATCAGAACAAATGTTTAAGACAAAATGTGCGTAGTTTTGTAAGTAGGCTGTTTAGGTTTTTATGTTGGTAACGCCACTTAGCGCTCTGTATGAAAATCACTGGCTGTGCTGTGTGCAGTCTGTGGCTGGTTGGCATTGCCGGAACATTCGCTATTGTAGTGTTGGGCAGCTGGATGTGAACAGCGCGTAGCGTTGCGCAGTTGGAGGTGAGCCGCCAGCAGTGGTGGATGTGGGGAGAGAGATGGCGGAGTTTTGAGAGCGGACGATCTGGACGTGTGTCCATCAGAAAGAGTAAATTTGTAAGACTGGATGTCATGAACAGATATATATATATTATGACTTTTGAACACTATTAAGGTAAATACATTGTTTGTTCTGTATCAAAATATTTCATTTGCTAACTATGCCTATCAGTGGTTAGTGCCTTCAGTAGTTTAAATATTTTATTCAGCTGGCAGTATTGGCGCTCGCTGTATTGCAGTAGTTCGAGTAACGAAGATTTTTGTGAGGTAAGTGATTCATGAAATGTATAGGTTATTATTAGTCAGCGCCATTCTTTTGTAGGGATTTTTGAAAATCAGATTGCGTTGCACTAAAAATATTGTGTGTCAGTTTAAGCACAGTCATTTATAATTTTTCTAAGGGGACGTTTCAGTTTTTATGTAGAATCTGATTCTGCATTAAAAATTGGGAGTTCCCATTTGAAATTTTGAAGTTGGCCCCCGTCGCACCCCCAGGAGGGCTGGTGTGGCGGGCTAATTTTAGCACCAGCAGATGTCCCCCTGGAAAATAATCAACTTTGGATTCTACACTTTTTTTCGTCTAAACCTTATTTTTTGACTCATTCTGGTTTCTCAAAATTTACACCCTGCAGAAACTCGATGTTCCTTCTGTGGCCGCGCGGGATTAGCCGAGCGGTTTCAGGCGCTGCAGTCATGGACTGTGCGGCTGGTCCCGGCGGAGGTTCTAGTCCTTCCTCGGGCATGTGTGTGTGTGTTTGTCCTTAGGATAATTAAGGTTAAGTAGTGTGTAAGCTTAGGGACTGATGAGCTTAGCAGGTAAGTACCGTAAGATATCACACACATTTGGACTTTTTTTTTCCTTCTGTGATATTGCAGAAAGATTTGGCAGGAATGTAGCCACCTGTGACGTCCCCTCTCCCCTTTTAGTTGTCGCTGTTGATGTTGAGTCGCTGCTGCTACAGCTCGGTCGGTGGAATGGAGACGCGACGCGCAGTGATGGTTGTCCTCGTCGGATAACGTGGAACACCACCTGAAAATCTCTACAGAAAATTGTTCCTCTCTTAACGTATGAAAGTCCGTTTGCGAGTCCGCAGTCTTCTCAGCGATGCGAACTGCCGATTTTAATTGTCTGTTACGGTTTTATGATGATTTGCTATGCCCGGTTAGTTAGTTATTGCAGTATTGAGTGAATCATTCATCACCGGCGTCGTTTCACACCACTGAAGCGAGGAAAAATTCATTCGCGGTTCTGTTTCAGTAGTTGCTGTCACGTTGGTTGCTAGGCAGAATTCTTCACTACGGCACGACGCAAATCCAGAGATAATCTATAATGCCATCTTGCTTTCCTGCGTCGTGATATTATTTCGGCGAAACTCCTTTCAATGCTCAATGTTCATCAAGTCGCTCTTTCAATTAAAACGTTCACAGTTAATTAATTTTGATCATCAACTATCACACAGTTCAATTAATGACGGAGCCAACACGTGAGATTTCCATTACTGACGAACAATTTTTATTGTTCCTTCTTAGCAGTTAATTTATAATTATCACACCACACGCACACCGATAGATCAGCTCGATTAGGATTCTTTTCAGTTCCCTGATCGTGACAATTACGAGAACTTTCACAATCGGCGTATTTGTATTATCTTCGTGAGGTCGTATTAATGTTTCCTACTCAAGGCTAATCAGGTACTGCAATCTTCGATACTATGTCCATTCTTCGTCGTAACTGTTCACTTTGATGAAGGTTGAGTCCAACAATAATATCTCCAATAATTAGAATTCTTTAACTCATCCTACACTATCAGAATATCACTTCAGTTCAAGTTCTCAGATCAGAGTCCGCGAATCTCTATCACGCAGTAGTACTACTTTTGAATAGAAACAATCTCGTAGCGTTCCGTTTGTAGTGCTATAACAAACGGTGCTCTCTCTCGCCTTGACAGCAAGCAAGCTAGCAAGCGACTAACATATCCATGGTCGAGCATTGTAGACGCATTGAATTTCCTTTTCGCCGCGTTTACAGCTCTCTTTCACAATAAATGTTATCTCTGACCGACATATTACTTTGGACGTAACTTTCGTCGTACTGATTTGCAGTTATTACTGAGATGATTGATAGCTAATTACACAACTGGCCATTAAAATTGCTAAACCACAAAGATGGCGTGCTACAGACGCGAAATTTAACCAACAGGAGTAAGATGCTGTGATATGCAAATGAATAGCTTTTCAGAGCATTCACACAAGGTTGGCGCCGGCGGCGAAACCTACAACGTGCGAGGAAAGTTTCCAACCGATTTCTCACACACCAGCAGCAGTTGACCGGCGTTGCCTGGTGAAACGTTGCTGTGATGCCTCGTGTGAGGAGGAGAAATGCGTACCATCACGTTTCCGACTTTAATAGAGGTCGGATTGTAGCCTACCGCGATTGGGATTTATCGTATCGCGACATTGCTGCTCGCGTTGGTCGAGATCCAATGACTGTTGGCAGAATATGGAATCGGTGGGTTCAGGAGGGTAATACGGAATGCCGTGCTGGATCCCAACGGCCTCGTATCACTAGCAGTCGAGATGACAGGCATCTTATCCGCACGGCTGTAACGGATCGTGCAGCCACGTCTCGATCCCTGAGTCAACAGATGGGGACGTTTGCAAGACAACAACCATCTGCACGAACAGTTCGACAACGTTTGCAGCAGCACTGACTATCAGCTCAGAGACCGTGGCTGCAGTTACCCTTGACGCTGCATGACAGACAGGAGCGCCTGCGATGGTGTACTCGACGACGAACCTGGGTGCACGAATGGCAAAACGTCATTTTTTCGGATGAAACCACGTTCTGTTTACAGCATCACGATGGTCGCATCCGTGTATGGCGACATCTCGGTGAACGCACATTGGAAGCGTGTATTCGTCATCGCCATACTGGCGTATTATCCGGCGTGATGGTATGGGGTGCCATTGGTTACACGTCTCGGTCACCTCTTGTTCGCACTGACGGCACTTTGAACAGTGGACGTTACATTTCAGATGTGTTACGACCCGTGGCTGTTCCCTTCATCCGATCCCAGCAAAACCCTACATTTCAGCAGGATAATGCACGACCGCACGTTGCAGGTCCTGTACGGGCCTTTCTGGATACAGAAAATGTTGGACTGCTGCCGTGGCCAGCACGTTCTCCAGATGTCTCACCAATTGAAAACGTCTGGTCAATGGTGGCCGAGCAACTGGCTCGTCACAATACGCCAGTCACTACTCTTGATGAACTGTGGTATCGTGTTGAAGCTGCATGGGCAGCTGTACCTGTACCCGCCATCCGAGCTCTGTTTGACTCAATGCCCAGGCGTATCGAGGCCGTTATTACGGCCAGAGGTGGTTGTTCTGGGTACTGATTTCTCAGGATCTATGCACCCAAAACGCGTGAAAATGTAATCACATGTCAGTTCTAGTATAATATATTTGTGCAATGAGTACCCATTTATCATCGGCATTTCTTCTTGGTGTAGCAGTTTTAATGGGCAGTAGTGTAAAAATAACCTTTCTTTCTTTCTTTCTACCTTTATATCATGACGTACTCACTCTATATCTCTTTTGTGTCATGCAATAACCGTCTCCTCCATATCTCTTTTGTTACGCAACCTTTCCTTCCATAATAATGTATGAAATCTTTGCTTATGATTTATATCTCTTGCTTAGTAATAACAAATGAAATCTTCCCTTTGAAATTAATTCTCTGTCTCTATCTTCGCATACAAATTAAATTGCTGCTTATTAAAAGTGATTTTTTGATTATTTCGACGAAACATAGAATGTGTCGTCGTCGTGGTCCTCAGTCGTTATGTGCAATAACCCAAAACTGTTCCTTACCTTTTTTTTGTTTTTTTTTCCTTTACTGTTACTGGATGTTTTACTATACTCTATTAGCTGCTAGTGGGATTTCATAATAACCGGCTGTATTTATTACCAAAGCTGACGTTATGCTTTAGTTAATTTGAATGAAGTTACGTAATTCATAGTTAGACTGTTTGTTGACAACAAGTTTTACGTTGATGGTTTGTGGGATGGATTATAATCAGTAATGCAATATTGCTGGCGAAAATTAGTTATATTATGAATGAGATGATTTTACAAACGTACAAATGGGACTTACTTTGTACAATAATATTACAACTAGCAATGCGCAAACATACGTTAAGTAGTCTTGAGTAGTTCAAAAAAATAATTCAATAATATTAGTTCCTCTCATGATAATAGTTAGCTGATGTCTCTGCACATCCGTTTATAATCTCTTGTAAGTCACAACTGGTGGCTGGCAGGCACACCGCTCCTCTCAACCTCTCGCTTCAGACCTGCTACCGACTCGCTTCACTTCTCGCTTACTACTGACTTCCTACGAACGCTAAACTGCGGTCTCCCCAGCCAACAATGCTATCTGGTGCAGACAATCCCTGCTACCATTACAAAATGTATCAATGCGCGGTCTTTCCCGCTCTTTTCTTAAAATGTATCCGTACGCGGTCTCTCCCGCCCTTTTTAAAATTATATCAATGTGCGGTCTCTCTTGCCAACAATACTTTGGTGCAGACATTCCCTGCTACCACAATTATTTCCAACATGACAAATATTCCAGAATGAGGTCCCGAGTTCGAGTCTCGGTCGAGCACACAGTTTTAATCTGCCAGGAAGTTTCATGACAAATATTAATTATTCCTACTTAATTCTATTAATAAAATGTAAACATCTTTCATAAATTGTGGTTTGACAATAGACAATAGAAATATACACGTCTTACATCAGTAATTATTGAAATTGGTCTTCATCAAAACTTTAAGGTTTTATACGAGTATTACTGTCAAAGTTGTCGCACGTGTCAGGATATGTTCTGTTCTTCACTTTAAATCATCATGACATTCTTATTTGTATTTTCGGGTTTCTTTGGGGTGTTACGCACTTTATATGATTACTGGCAGCGGTGGTCACCAGAATGTACGGTCGCAAGGAGACCGGGCCGCAGAGAAACCGCGTGGTACTGCCGAGAGGGATAGACCGTCGTGTTCAGCGTACGTCTGCGGCGCATCGCGCTGCATCTCCACCGCGAAAACTGAGCAGCACTTGGCACCACAGTGACACAGCGAACTGTCACAGATCTGTTACTTCAAGGGCAGACCCGAGCCAGACGTTCTGTAGCGTGCGTTCCACTGACGACAAACTACTCGCCATTTGGGACTTCAGTGGTGTCAAGCGAGAGCCCATTGGAGGTCAGGGTGGAGGTCTGTTGCGTTTTCTGGTGAAAGCTGGTTCTGCCTCGGCGCCAGTGACGGCCGTGTGTTGGTTCAGAGGAGGGCAATTGAGCGCCTGCAACCAACCTGTCTATCTGTTAGACACACTGGACTCTACACATGGAGTTATGTACGGCCTGGAGCGCGATTTCGTATGACAGCGGAAGCACTCTAATGGTAGGGTTGTACATCTACATCTACATCTACATCCACACTCCGCAAGCCACCTGACGGTGTGTGGCGGAGGGTACCTTGAGCACCTCTATCGGTTCTCCCTTCTATTCCAGTCTCGTATTGTTCGTGGAGAGAAGGATTGTCGGTATGCTTCTGTGTGGGCTCTAATCTCCCTGATTTTATCCTCACGGTCTCTTCGCGAGATATACGTAGTAGGGAACAATATACTGCTTGACTCCTCGGTGAAGGTATGTTCTCGAATCTTCAACAAAAGCCCGTGCGGAGCTACTAAGCGTCTGTCCTGCAGAGTCTTCCACTGGAGTTTATCTATCATCTCCGTAACGCTTTCACGATTACTAAATGATACTGTAACGCGGCGCGCTGCTCTCCGTCGGATCTTCCCTGTCTCTTCTATCGACCCTATCTGGTACGGATCCCACACTGCTGAGCAGTATTCGAGCCTTGGGCGAACAGGTGTACTGTAACCTACTTTCTTTATTTCGGACTGCATTTCCTTAGGATTCTTCCAATGAATCTCAGTCTGGCATCTGCTTTACCGACGATCAACTTCACGTGATCATTCCATTTTAAATCACTCCTAATGCGTACTCCCAGATAATTTATGGAATTAACTGCTTCCAGTTGCTGACCTGCTATATTGTAGCTAAGTGATAAGGGATCTTTCTTCCTATGTATTCACAGCACATTACACTTGTCTACATTGAGATTCAATTCCATTCCCTGCACCGTGCGTCAATTCGCTGCAGATCCTCCTGCATTTCAGTACAATTTTCCATTGTTACAACCTCTGGATATACTACAGCATCATCCGCAAAAAGCCCCAGTGAACTTCCGATATTATCCACAAGGTCATTTATGTATACTGTGAATAGCAAAGGTCCTATGACACTCCCCTGCGGCACACCTGAAATCACTCTTACTTCGGAAGACTTCTCTCCATTGAGAATGACATGCTGCGTTCTATTATCTAGAAACTCTTCGATCCAATCACACAATTGGTCTGATATTCCATATGCTCTTACTTTGTTCATTAAACGACTGTCGGGAACTGTATCTAACATACGTCGCGGATTTCACGGACAATCCGCGATTTTATGCTCGAAGATGGATGTCCTCGACGAAGAGGAAAATGTCCGCCAAAAAAGTGCCTAGTAAGTAAAAAAAAAAAAAAAAAAAAAAAAAAAAATATTAGCAAGATTTGCCACTGGCCACCGACCAAGTGTTTCATAGCTCCTGAAAACTTGACCATAGCCGTTGAAACCTGTGCTGATATTCCGTGTCACTTCAGAATCGCTCGGATACTTTCAGAACAGACTGTGGAAGCAGTGCAATAATCGCTTCTTTGCGATTCTATCAGTTTTCCGCTGTTGGTTTACAACGTCACAACGTAAATTCATGACTACGAAAGTAAAAAAGTTTGTCAGATCTCTCCCAGTATCAGCAGTCAAAATTTCATAGGATGTCATGACATTTTATCAGACAGTTACAGATTATCTGATAAAATGGAGCAAGCCTTTATCCAACTTGAACATTTTGACTGGATACTGTTAAAGGCTTTACCTGATTGGGAAAAAGTTGAATGTACACTGAAGTGGATGCAAGAAGACACAACTTGCAAAATTGGATGACAGTTTGCTATTTGACCAGATAGTGAAATTGAATTGTTTTCTTACACAGGAAGATAGCCAGAATTAAATTTTTTGAGGATTGTGTTTCTGAAGAGCAGTATTCAGAACTGCTTGCTATTGTGCAGTACTATTTCTCCATTCCAGGGCTTAATGCCATTGTGGAGAGAGTGTTTTCCCTAGTGAATGCACAACGGACAGAGGAAAGAAACAGGCTGGCTTTAAGATCAGTCAATGCAATGCTCTAAATCCAGTTGTTGTTGCGATCTTCAGTCCTGAGACTGGTTTGATGCAGCTCTCCATGCTACTCTATCCTGTGCAAGCTTCTTCATCTCCCAGTACTTACTGCAACCTACATCCTTCTGAATCTGCTTACTGTATTCATCTCTTGGTCTCCCTCCACGCTGCCCTCCAGTACTAAATTGGTGATCCCTTGATGCCTCAGAACATGTCCTACCAACCGATCCCTTCTTCTAGTCAAGTTGTGCCACAAACTTCCTTCTCCCCAATCCTATTCAATACCTCCTCATTAGTTATATGATCTACCCATCTAATCTTCAGCATTCTTCTGTAGCACCACATTTCGAAAGCTTCTATTCTCTTCTGGTCCAAACTCTTTATCGTCCATGTTTCACTTCCATACATGACTACGCTCCATACAAATACCTTCAGAAACGACTTCCTGACACTTAAATCTGTACTCGATGTTAACAAATTTCTCTTCTTCAGAAACGCTTTCCTTGCCATTGCCAGTATAGCATGAAAAATTGCACGGATTTTCATCGATTCAGAATCGGAGCGACTTTCTTTCTTCTGTCCAGGGCTCAGAGAAATATCACTGAGTTAAAGCATAAAGCGAAAGATATATATCGATTGTAGCAGCATGATTGTGTACATGTTAATAATTTATGTTCAGTGCTTTAATTAAAAAGTTATTTAATGTCAATTGCAATTAATTTTCTTCATCATTGACCACTCCTTTATGCACGCCATTAATGCTTGGGTTAATTTTCCTTGTTAATTACAACTTCTTTGCTGACAGAATTACTGTTTGAATTATGGTAATTAAGAAGATTTGGCTGATGTGCAGAAAGGTGAAGGCACATTGTGTAGTTCCAGTTTTCAAGCACATCTTCATAATTACCACTGTAAAGTAACGATGAAGAACTGCAACTGAAATGCAAACCAATAGTCACTTGCACAACATATCGTTCCATCTTTACAATCACCGAATTTTGTCCTTGGCCGGCCGAGGTGGCCGAGCGGTTCTAGGCGCTACAGTCTGGAACCGTGCGACCGCTAAGGTCGCAGGTTCGAATCCTGCCTCGGGCATGGATGTGTGTGGTGTCCTTAGGTTAACAAACTGCCTATTGGCTTCTGTCTCGGGTTCTTCGGACGACGTTCATCTAATGATTTTTCTGACGTTTCGCCAGCACGAGTGGCTGGCATTGTCAAAGCTTCACCCTCCATTGCCGGTGGTGAACTGGAGGCGAGCTCGCGGCCGCAGACTATATGTACCTGGCGCGCCAACGTCCGAGGGCTTCTCCGCGGTCATTTCCGGTGCGGTTCTCCTCTTGCTACCTGCGACGGTCGTTCGTTGCGGTACGGGAAGCCAGGATACGTTTACCTTAAGGCTTTACTCTTCCTTGTTGAAACTGTTCGCGTGTTTTTGTATTTCTACAGCTTCTCTGAACAAGCGCGTGTGATAGTGCTTCTCTACAGCCAGAACTTCCGTGTCGGCGAATTTTATTACGTGGTCGGTCTCATTCAGTGCGTGCTCTGGCACGGCCGATTTCTCCACCTGCCCCAACCTGCAATGTCGCTTATGCTCTTTGATCCTGGTGTTAATTGATCGTCCAGTCATTCCGACATAAACTTTTCCGCATGTGCATGGTATACGGTATATTCCCGACATTGCAAGTGGGTCTCTTTTCTCCTTCGCCGATCTAAGACACTCTTTGATCTTCCTTGTCGGTTTGAAAATCGTCTTTACGCCATGTTTGCGCAATATACGGCCGATTCTGTCCGTCACTCTGGGAATGTATTGCAGAAAGGCCGCACCCGACATTTCTTTTTCTGGTTCCTTACTTCGCCGAGTGTTTGGCTCTGTTACACTTCTAATGTAATTCGCGGAGCACCCATTGCTCCTCAGAACAGTTTCCAGGCGTTGCATTTCTCGTTTGAGGTGTTGCGGCTCACATATTCGTCCTGCTCTCGTTACGAGCGTACTAATCATGTCTCTTTTCTGGCTCGGGTGGTGGTTTGACAGTTTGTGCAGGTATCGGTCCGTGTGTGTCGGTTTTCGATACACGCTGTGTCCCAGGTTTTCGCCGTCCATTGTGACCAGGACATCTAGAAATGGCAGTTTCTTGTCCTTTTCTACTTCCATGGTAAATGTTATGTTGGCATGGAGGCTGTTCAAGTGTCTCAGGAATTCACCGAGCTGTTCTTCACCATGGCTCCACACCACGAAAGTATCATCGACGTACCTGTACCACACCTTAGGTTTGCAAGTCGCCGAGTCGCTTAGGTTAGTTAGGTTCAAGTAGTTCTAAGTTCTAGGGGACCTCAGAAGTTAAGTCCCGTAGTGACGAGAGCCATTTTTTTTTGTCCTTGATATTCGTCCTTGAATTATGGCAACCCTATCTAATCTTATCCCACGCACCCTGACTGAGAATTTCTACTACTGGTCCGCTGATTCCACCTGTTGTGCTGTCATTCATGAACAGCATTCTAGGGGGTGCTTTCCAACAGGATAACGATCAGCCGTATACCCGAAACGCTCTGCAGAGCATCGACATGTTGCCTTAGCCTGCTCGATCAGCAGACCTGTCTCCAATACAGAATATATGGGATTTCATCAGACAACTCCAGCGTCACCCACAAACAGAATAAACCGTCCCTGTATTGACCGACAGGCCTGGAACTCTATCCCACAAGGTGACATCCGGCACCTCCACGACACAATGCACCCACGTTTGCGTGGTTGCATCCAGCATTCTGGCGGTTACACCATTTCTTAATGTACGGACACTTCACATTTGCGATGGCTTATCTCGCGCTTACATTAACCTCTGACCTTGCAATGTGAATCACTAACATATGTTACCTAGACAAATCTATCTATCTATATCCCAATCCCGCTCCAGCTACTGCCGGGTCTGGGTGCTGACGAGTCCTCTCCACTTGGCTCGGTCCTCCCACCACTTTTCTTCCTCCACTTGCTGCCAGGTCACACCTCTCCTTTCAACAGATATTTTCACTCCTATTTTCCACCGTGTTCTTGGGCGCCCTCTAGGTCTTTTCCCATCCATCTTTAGTTCTTCCATAATTTTGGGGAGTCTCTGCCCATGCATCCTCTTAACATGCCCGTACCATCTTAATCTCTTTTTTTCTATTTCTTCTCTCATACTTTCCTGTTTAAGGTCCTTTCCAATCTCTACATTCCTTACTCTGTGCATTCTTGTTTTTCCCTTAACCTCTGAGAAATTTCATTTCCACTGCTTGCAGTCTGGTCCAGTCCCTTTCTGTCATTGTCCATGTTTCTCCACCATAGGTGACAATAGATAAATAATAATTCTTATACACAAGGAGTTTTGCTTTTTCTGAAACTTCCTTATTCCAAATCAGGTTATCGTTTGGTAGAAATTGCCTCCCTTCTGTAACCTATTAATTTCGTTAGTTAGTCTTCCATCCCTAGATATTTCACTCCCTAAATAAGTGAAACTTTCTACCACTTTGACGGGTTCTCCATTCAAATTAATATTTACGTTGACCCCTTTGTCCCTTCCAAATACCATTACTTCACTCTCATCTTTATTTATTTTTAATCCATACCGTTTCATTATTTCCTTCCACGCATCAAGTTTTAACTGTATATCTACCTCTTTATCACCCCATATTACCATATCATCTTTTTGTCTTTTTCTTTTACTGTATCTGGGCCGGCCGGTGTAGCCGAGTGGTTCTAGGCGCTTCAGTCTGGAACCGCGTGACCGCTACGGTCGCAGGTTCGAATCCTGCCTCGGGCATGGATGTGTGTGATGTCCTTAGGTTAGTTAGGTTTAAGTAGTTCTAAGTTCTAGGGGACTGATGACCTCAGATGTTTCGTCCCATAGTGCTCAGAGCCATTTTAACCATTTGTTTACTGTATCTTTAATTGCCCTATTCATTCCCTCCATCACAGCATTAAAAAATGCAGGAGATAGATTACTTCGTTGTTTAAGTCCTTGTCTTATTTCGAAGTATTCAGAGTTTCCCAATGCTGTTCTAATTCTAGAAGTGTGTCCTCTGTACATTGTCTTTATTACATTACTGTGTCCATCTTCTATATTTGTCTTCTTCATTTCTTCCCAGAGTCTTTCCCTGTTAACTGAGTCATATGCCTTTTCTATGTCTATAAAAACCATTGTCACCCTTTTGTTATACTCCCAACTTTTTTCCGTCAGTTGACGGATAGAAAATATCAGGTCGATAGTGCTTCTTCCATTTCTAAACCCATGCTGTTCTTCACTGAGATCCTTTTCAAATATACTCCCGAAATTTCATTACTCTACTTTCGAAACAAGGACCCGGGAGTAGACAACATTCCATTAGAGTTACTGACAGCCTTGCGAGAGCCAGTCCTGACAAAACTCTACCATCTGGTGAGCAAGATGTATAAGACAGGCGCAATTCCCTCAGACTTCAAAATGAATATAATAATTCCAATCCCAAGGAAAGCAGGTGTTGACAGATGTGAAAATTACCGAACTATCAGTTTAATAAGTCACAGCTTCAAAATGGTTCTGAGCACTATGCGACTTAACTTCTGAGGTCATCAGTCGCCTAGAACTTAGAACTAATTAAACCTAACCAACCTAAGGACATCACCGACATCCATGCCCGAGGCAGGATTCGAGCCTGCGATTCAAAATACTAACGCGAATTCTTTACAGACGAATGGAAAAACTGGTAGAAGCCGACCTCGGGGAAGATCAGTTTGGATTCCGTAGAAATGTTGGAACACGTGAGGCATTACTGACCCTACGACTTATCTTAGAAGATAGATTAAGGAAAGCAAACCTACGTTCGCAGGATTTGTAGACTTAGAGAAAGCTTTTCACAGTGTTGACTGGAATACTCTCTTCCAAATTCTAGAGGTGGTAGGGGTAAAATACAGGGAGCGAAAGGCTGTTTACAATTTGTACAGAAACCAGATGGCAGTTATAAGAGTCTAGGGACATGAAAGGGAAGCAGTGGTCGGGAGGGAAGTGAAACAGGGTTGTAGCCTCTCCCCGATGTTATTCAATCTGTATATTGAGCAAGCAATAAAGGAAACGAAAGAAAAGTTCGGAGTAGGTATTAAAATCCATGGAGAAGAAATAAAAACTTTGAGGCTCGCGGATGACATCGTAATTCTGTCAGAGACAGCAAAGGACTTGGAAGAGCAGTTGAACGGAATGGACAGTGTCTCGAAAGGAGGGTATAAGATGAACATCAATAAAAGCAAAACGAGCATAATGGAATGTAGTCGAATTAAGTCGAATAATGCTGAGGGAATTAGATTGGGAAATGAGACACTTAACGTCGTAAAGGAGTTTTGCTATTTGAGGGGCAAAATAAGTGATGATGGTCGCAGTAGAGAGGATATAAAATGTAGACTGACAATGGGAATGAAAGCGTTTCTGAAGAAGAGAAATTTGTTAACATCGAGTATAGATTTAAGTGTCAGGAAGTCGTTTCTGAAAGTATTTGTATGAAGTGTAGCCATGTATGGAAGTGAAACATGGACGATAAATAGTGTGGACAAGAAGAGAATAGAAGCCTTCGAAATGTGGTGCTACAGAAGAATGCTGAAGATTAGATGGGTAGATCACATAACTAATGAGAAGGTATTGAAGAGAATTGGGGAGAAGAGGAGTTTGTGGCACAACTTGAGTAGAAGAAGGGATCGAGTGGTAGGGCATGTTCTGAGACATCAAGGGATCATCAATTTTGAACTGGAGGGCAGCGTGGAGGGTAAAAATCGTAGAGGGAGACCAAGAGATTCAGAAGGATGTAGGCTGCAGTAGGTACTGGGAGATGAAGGAGCTTGCATAGGATAGAGTAGCATGGAGAGCTGCATCAAACCAGTCTCAGGACTGAAGACCACAACAACAACAACATTCATTATTTTTTGGTGTTGCGATTTTTTTCCTGTCAGTGCGTACACGTAGATGTAAAAGCGCACATGGCGACGAGGTTGTCACGTATAGCGTGGCACGCGGCCAGTGTCTCGGCAGAGGACGGGCAGCACGGTGGGACTGAGGCAGGGGTCAAGCGTGACCTGCGTCGAGGTCTCCGCTGCCTCGCCACCACCCCATAAATATTCCGCGTGCGTGGGAGCGAGCCGGCCTCTGCGCGTAGACAGCGTGCCGCGCATCTACATCTGCATCAACACATGTAGACCTGTATCACCCACTCTCTCTTTCTTCACCTCCGCGCTCGGCGAAAAGCAGGCAACAGTCTACATGTTGTTTTGTAGGGCGGGCAACCACAGCGAAACGTCGACACTTTTCCAAAGAGAATTCCGCACTGGCTGTATCAACGATTTGTATTAAATCTGCGGTTCTAGGCGCTACAGTGTGGAGCCGAGCGACCGCTACGGTCGCAGGTTCGAATCCTGCCTCGGGCATGGATGTGTGTGATGTCCTTCGGTTAGTTAGGTTTAAGTAGTTCTAAGTTCTAGGGGACTGATGACCTCAGATGTTAATTCCGGTAGTGCTCAGAGCTATTTGAACCATTTTATTAAATCTGCGACCGGTTTTGCACCACTTATCGGTGCATCCTCAGGCAATCTGTACAAAAAAATAATATAATAAGAGCTCATATAAACTAATCGATCGCCCAATTCTGAGGTATAAACTGAACTTTTAAACAACAAGTTTTTTGAATGAGACAAGAAAGTACTGACATACGCTGTTTATAACATGGTAACGTTGCAATTCCAAAAGGCCACATTCAGGGCTTTACTACACAGGATGCATACGGTCCCATTATCTCAAGAAGCTAGGGATCGGGAATGTAAAGTAATACAGTTTATCGCCTTTTTGAATGGATACATCTACATTTACATGGATACTCTCCAAATCCCATTTCAGTGCCTGGCAGAGGGTTCATCGAACAATCTTCACATTTCTCTATTATTACAATCTCGTATAGCGCGCGGAAAGAATGAACACCTGTATCTTTCCGCACGAGCCCTGATTTCCCTTATTTTATCGTGCTGATCGTTCCACCCTATGTACTTCGGTGTCCACAAAATATTTCTGTGACACTCTGTCACATATTTCGCGATAATACAAAACGTGCTGCTCTTCTTTGAACTTTTTGGATGTACTCCGTCAGTCCTATCTGGTAAGGATCCCACACCGCCCAGCAGTATTCTAAAAGAAGACGGACAAGCGTAGTGTAGGCAGTCTCCTTAGTAGATCTGTTACATTTTCTAAGTGTCCTGCCAATAAAACGCAGTCTTTGGTTAGCTTTCCCCACAACATTTTCTGTGTGTTCCTTCCAATTTAAATTGTTCGTAACTGTAATTCCTAGGTATTTAGTTGATTTTACGGTTTTTAGACTAGAGTGATTTATCGTGTAACCGAAGTTTAACGAGTTCCTTTTAGCACTCATGTGGATGACCTCACACTTTTCGTTATTTAGGGTCAACTGCCACTTTTCGTGCCACTCAGATATCCTTTCTAAATCGTTTTGCAGTTTGTTTTGATCTTCTCATGACTTTATTGGTCGATAAACGACAGCGTCATCTGTAAACAACCGAAGACGGCTTCTCAGATTGTCTCCCAAATCGTTTATATAGGTAAGGAACAGCAAAGCGCCTATAACACTACCTTGGGAAACGCCAGAAATCACTTCTGTTTTACTCGACGACTTTCCGTCAATTACTACGAACTGTGACCTCTCCGACAAGAAATTGCAAATCCAGTCACATAACTGAGACGATATTCCATAAGCACGCAATTTTACTACGAGCCGATTGTGTGGTACAGTGTCAAAAATCTTCCGGAAATCCAGGTATCCGGAATCGATCTGAAATCCCTAGTCAATAGCACGCGGATTTTGTTGGAATGATTAACAGGGATTTATTACGGAAGATAAACATGAAGCATAACACTGCTCGCACCCCACTCACACCCGGGACATTCACTTCCCTCCAGCCAGCAAGTAGCGGTTTAGCTGTTGGGCGTAAATTCCCCCCGATACCTTTTTATGATAACATTTCAAACAGAATCGGCAGATGCTTAAGTTCTAAGGGAATAAATCCGGCTTTTTACGTTCCTAAAAACGATGGACAGAAGTTCAGGCACAAGGAGGTTGCAACAAAAATGGTTCAAATGGCTCTGAGCACTATGGGACTTAATATCTGAGATCATCAGTCCCCTAGAACTTAGAACTACTTAAACGTAACTAGCCTAAGGACATCACACACATCCATGCCCGAGGCAGGACTCGAACCTGCGACCGTAGCAGCAGCGCGGTTCCGGACTGAAACGCCTAGAACCGCTTGGCCACAACGACCGGCTCGGCAGACACTCAGATTGGTACCAAACGTTGTATGTCGATAGAGTATCAGCCGAAACTCCGCTTTAGTTAGTACTGTGCGCTGTCGTCCTGTAGAACATGCGTAAACGTAACTACACTGAAGTGCCAAAGAAACTGGTATAGACGTGCGTATTCAAATAGAGAGATACACCACGTGATCAAAAGTATCCGGACACCTGACTGAAAATTACTTACAAGTACGTGCCGAGCTCCATCGGTAACGCTGGAATTCAAGATGGTGCTGGCCCACCCTTAGCCTTGATGACAGCTTCCACTCTCGCAGGCATACGTTCAATCAGGTGCTGGAAGGTTTCTTGGGGAATGGCAGCCCATTCTTCACGGAGTGCTGCACTGAGGAGAGGTATCGATGTCGGTCGGTGAGGCCTGGCACGAAGTCGGCGTTCCAAAACATCCCAAACGCGTTCTATAGGATTCAGGTCAGGACTCTGTGCAGGCCAGACCATTACAGGGATGTTATTGTCGTGTAACCTCTCCGCCACAGGCCGTGCATTATGAACAGGTGCTCGATCGAGTTGAAAGATGCAGTCGCCATCCACGAATTGCTCCTCAACGGTGGGAAGGAAGAAGGTGCTTAAAACATCAGTGTAGGCCTGTGCTGTGATAGTGCCACGCAAAACAACAAGGGGTGCAAGCCACCTCCATGAGAAACAGGACAACACCATAACACCACAACCTCCGAATTTTACTGTTGGCACTACACACGCTGGCAGATGACGTTCACCGGGCATTCCCCATACCCACACCCTGCCATCGGATCGCCACATTGTGTACCGTGATTCGTCACTCCACACAACGTTTTCCCACTCTGCACTCGTCCAATGTTTACGCTCCTTACACCAAGAGAGGCGTCATTTGGCATTTACCGGCCTGATGTGTCGCTTATGAGCAGCCGCTCGACCGTGAAATCCAAGTTTTCTCACCTCCCGCCTAACTGTCATGATACTTGCAGTGGATCCTGATGCGATCTGTAATTCCTGTGTGACGGTCAGGATAGATGTCTGCCCATTACACATTACGACCCTCTTCAACTGTCGGCGGTCTCTGTCAGTCAACAGACGAGGTCGGCCTGTACGCTTTTGTGCTGTACGTGTCCCTTCACGTTTCCACTTCACTATCACATCGGAAACAGTGGACCCAGGGATGTTTAGGAGTGTGGAAATCTCGCGTACAGACGTATGACACAAGTGACACCCAATCACCTGACCACGTTCGAAGTCCGAGAGTTCTACCGCGAGCAGTTATTCCAGCGTCGAAGGTCGGCGCAACTTGCTCCAAGGAGACCACCCACCGTTCTGGAGTCTGGAAATGGTTCTTAAATAGAATCGAAACCGGTCACTCCAATAAAAATAAAAAGTTGTGCTCAAGACTGCTTTTAATCTCTAAATTTTAATTTTAAGAGATCGCTGATAATGGTTTTAAAAATTTTGTCTTTGTGATACTAGCTGGCAACTAGAGGTATACTTACAATGTGCAGCCGACATTTTTGTAGGCAGTTACGTCGATACTTTTCCTGCCAATATACCGATTCCTTCCTCTCTATATTACGACAGCAGGTAATGTAATTTTTTGAAATATCGATTTATCGGATTCCCGATATTTTTAAAAATATCAAAATCCTAACCTGTGCCTGGGTAGTACTCCAATATCGCCTCGATGTTGTTCGAGTGACGGAAATTCTTGCACAACAGAGCGAAAAAAAAAAAAAAAAGCTTTGAGCTGCTAAATGTTTTACAACAGGTGAGTCCGACGCTCCGCAGTGCGACCCAAGAGAAGTGTCAGCGCTGCCCAAGAAGTGAACATCTGTCACACGATTCGTTAAAAACTTAATTAATTAATTAATCCACGGAGTTCCGTTTATAAAAGCTTATGACAAATTGAATATTTTCAATTTGAAACTCCCGCCACACGTTTTTATTTTTCCATTGGTCCCCCCCCCCCCCCCCCCCCCGTTCTTAACACTGCACTCGTGCTATGCTTGAACGTATAACCGGCCAGCCCGTTAGATGTATTGGTCTATTATCGTACGGATACTTCAGTAACAACTGCAGAACTACAGGTTCAGAGACGTACAGGGTGATTCAAAAAGAATACCACAACTTTAAAAATGTGTATTTAATGAAAGAAACATAATATAACCTTCTGTTATACATCATTATAAAGAGTATTTAAAAAGGTTTTTTTTCACTCAAAAACAAGTTCAGAGATGTTCAATATGGCCCCCTCCAGACACACAAGCAATATCAACCCGATACTCCAACTCGTTCCACACTCTCTGTAGCATATCAGGCGTAACAGTGTGGATAGCTGCTGTTATTTCTCGTTTCAAATCATCAATGGTGGCTGGGAGAGGTGGCCGAAACACCATATCCTTAACATACCCCCATAAGAAAAAATCGCAGGCGGTAAGATCAGGGCTTCTTGGAGGCCAGTGATGAAGTGCTCTGTCACGGGCTGGCTGGCGACCGATCCATCGCCTCGGGTAGTTGACGTTCAGGTAGTTACGGACAGATAAGTGCCAATGTGGTGGCGCTCCATCCTGCTGAAATATGAATTGATGTGCTTCTTGTTCGAGCTGAGGGAACAGCCAATTCTCTAACATCTCCAGATACTGTAGTCACAGTAGCACCTTCGAAGAAAAAGGGACCAAAAACTTTATTGGCTGAAATGGCACAGAAAACGTTCACCTTAGGCGAGTCACGTTCATACTGAGTTGTTTCCCGCGGATTCTCAGTGCCCCATATACAGACATTGTGACGGTTGACTTTCCCGTTAGTGTGGAAAGTTGCTTCATCACTAAACACAATCTTTGAAACGAAAGATTCATCTGTTTCCATTTGAGCAAGGATAAAATCACAGAAATCGATTCTCTTAATCTTATCAGCTGCAGACAGTGCTTGAACCAATTTCAGACGATAAGGTTTCATAACTAACCTTTTTCGTAGGACTCTCCATACAGTTGATTGTGGAATTTGCAGCTCTCTGCTAGCTCTGCGAGTCGATTTTCCTGGGCTGCGAACAAATGCTTGCTGGATGCGTGCTACATTTTCATCACTCGTTCTCGGCCGTCCAGAACTTTTCCCTTTGCACAAACACCCATTCTCTGTAAACTGTTTATACCAACGTTTAATACACCACCTATCAGGAGGTTTAACACCATACTTCGTTCGAAATGCAAGCAAAACAACTGTCGTCGATTCACTTCTGCCGTACTCAATAACACAAAAAGCTTTCTGTTGAGCGGTCGCCATCTTAGCATCAACTGACGCTGACGCCTAGTCAACAGCGCCTCAAGCGAACAAATGTACAACTAAATGAAACTTTATAGCTCCCTTAATTCGCCGACAGATAGTGCTTAGCTCTGCCTTTTGTCGTTGCAGAGTTTTAAATTCCTAAAGTTGTGGTATTCTTTTTGAATCACCCTGTATAATGGAATGCGTGCCAGAACTTGACGATGGCAGCTGGAAGGTAGAGCTAGCAATTTCGGTAGAATATTCATTTAGGTGACTTAAACAGGCTTCTACAAGCTGTAATCCGTTCCTCATAAGAATGAACCCGATGTAAACAAATACAAACGCGATGATTGGTCAGCACACGTACGTTGGTGTTGTTACGCTCTTGGAAGTAGGTCCTACTTATGTATCAGATATCTAATTACTAAGTTACGTTAAATGAAACTTTAAGAATGTATTAACAGCCATCAACGTTTTTCTTAATCACGCTTTAGCTACGCAGCTTTTATTTCAAAGATCGTGTGCAGTCACAGACTCTTCATCGTTGTGCTCTGATTGTCGCGCAGTACGAAAATGGCCGAAGCTGATTTCTATTCCATACTGAAACACGCGCATGGCACGCGGTTAAGTATTACCGAGAAATAGGCTGTTCTCAATGTTTTTCATAAATTTACGGAGATGATTGGCTTTGAAGTTTTCCAAGAGTTGTATATAATGCAGCTGACAAACAAACCCTTATCTAACGTGTAACGTGTTCGGTATTGTAATGGAATGTGATCCATGCATTTACTCGTGCGTTGCTTCAAATTTCACTGATATTATTTTTTTTCTCGTTTAATTTGAAATACCTGCATCTCGTAATTATAAAACTGGTCATCATTTTTTGTGAATAATGCACGTCTTCTTGTTTCTAATTAGATATTGGACGTGAAATTACATATTCCATTTCAAATACAAATTCTTAATTATCGAAGTTTTATGAAAGACTGTTCATAAAAGTTGTTTAAATTAAGAAAACATAACAATTTAATTTTTTTAGGGCAAAACATAAAAACCAAATCCTCTTTATTTGGATTATGCCCATCGTTTTATACCACGGAGGTAGATAAGTATCGTAGAAACATGAAAAACAATCAATTTCACAGCACCGAGCACATCGTACAAACGCAGCAATTTTACATTTGCTACTGAACCATTACAATCTGAACCCAACAGAACTGACCTGGAGCCAAGCTGCGGGATTTGGCCCGAGAAGTAGCAAGACGTACTGGGACTAACGCACGCAGCTTTTTCACGCGTCACTGCCAAACGATGGCGGCATGTTGAACGGCTCGTCATAAAAGAAGAAGAGAAAATGCGGCGCCTGGTTGGCTTCGAGGATTCTGTTGTCGATAGGTTGGTTATCAACGGAGCAGGTGGCAGTTCCAAAACACAAATGTTTTTCTCGGATTCGGAAAATGGAGGAGCTAAGAGATTACCAGACGACTGAATGTCATACCTTCAGTGGATTCAATGTTTAACTATACGGTGAAATCCTTCAACACTCTCTTACGTTACACACAGCTTATGCCGAAAAATTACCCTGCGGTTGTCAAGAATTTTCATCATTCTTGTTTTTAATTACACTACTGGCCATAAAAATTGCTACACCAAAAAGAAATGCAGATGATAAACGAGTAACCATTGGACAAATATATTATGCTAGAAGTGACATGCGATTACATTTCCACGCAATTTGGGTGCATAGATCCTGAGAAATCAGTACCCAGAACAACCACCTCTGGCCGTAATAACGGCCTCGATACGCCTGGGCATTGAGTCAAACATAGCTTGGATTGCGTGTACAGGTACAGCTGCCCATGCAGCTTCAACACGATACCACGGTTCATCAACAGTAGTGACTGGTGTATTGTGACGAGCCAGTTGCTCGGCCACCATTGACCAGACATTTTCTGTTGGTGAGAGATCTGGAGAATGTGCTGGCCGGGGTAGCAGTCGAACATTTTTCTGTATCCAGAAAGGCCCGTACAGGACCTGTAACATGCGGTCGTGCATTATCCTGCCGAAATGTAGGGTTTCGCAGGGACCGAATGAAGGGTAGAGCCACGGAACGTGATACGCCAGTATGGCGATGACGAATGCAGGCTTCCAATGTGCGTTCACCACGATGTCGCCAAACACGAATGCGACCATCGTGATGTTGTAAACTGAACCTAGATTCATCCGAAAAAATGATGTTTTGCCATTCGTGCGACCAGGTTCGTTGTCGAGTACACCATCGCTGGCGCTCCTGTCTGCGTTGCAGCGTCAAGGGTAACAGCAGCCACGGTCTCCGAGCTGATAGTCCGTGCTGCTGCAAACGTCGTCGAACTGTTCGTGCAGATGGTTGTTGTCTTGCAAACGTCCCCATCTGTTGACTCAGGGATCGAGACGTGGCTGCACGATCCGTTACAGCCGTGCGGATAAGATGCCTGTATTCTCGACTGCTAGTGATACGAGGCCGTTGGGATCCAGCACGGCGTTCCGTATTACCATCCTGAACCCACCGATCCCATATTCTGCTAACAGTCATTGGATCTCGACCAACGTGAGCAGCAATGTCGCGATACGATAAACCGCAATCGCGACAGCCTACAATCCGACCTTTATCAAAGTCGGAAACGTGATGGTACGCATTTCTCCTCCTTACACGAGGCATCACAAAGGAAGGCCTCGGCGCTTGTTGGTGACGTCACGTCAGCTAGGCACGGCGAACGCCAGGTCTGTTGCAGGCAGAAACGCCCGGGCGTGTTTATCACTATAAATCTCTTATTTTTGGACAAAATGTTTGGTATTGTTTTGGATTCTGCAGGTTTATTTAGGTGAAAGATTTTCTTACTATCGTAAAGCTACAAAAGAAGATCATAGTTCTGTATTACGGAATCCTGTCGAAACAAACGTAGATCAATATGAGAAGATGCTTTGCCCCATTGCAAGCTTCGGAAATTTTACATTCAAGTAACTATATTTACTTGATCCATTTTGTTATCGAAACTTACGCCAACCACCTTACAATGAACTCGTTTCTTTATTTATTTATTTGTTTTCGTTTGACATTGTCACTGGAAATGCGAACTAATTTACATGTGTAAATGTCCAGCTGTTGCCAGTCATTATATTACAGTCGTTTTCAACGAAAGGAATCCTAAACAGGAAACAAAATAGCTTCATACATCGAAAATACTGCTGAGCTTAAACTTTTTTAAACATGCACATTAGAAAAGATAAATGTTCCCCTCTTGCAACTGAAAGGAGAAACTTTATAACATAAAAAAATTTTATTTGATAAAACAAGAATCTCTCTTTTGCCTCTTCTTCTGTCCCCCACCCCCTCCCCCAACGTGTACAATCGCAAGATATTTCATTAACATTCAGTGGTCCTCACCCCATAGTCACTCAAGATTCCTAGAGAAGAGCACCAATATGTCCACAGTTTCTTGTAAAAGCAACCCAGTACAAACGTAACTTCCTCAGATTTACAAATAAGGTAAAGATGCACGAATTCTGTTGCTGCTGTTGTTTTTGTATGTCAATCCTTAAAACAGGTGGAAATTTAAGTTCAGGAGTACACTATTTGTTAAGAAGTGTAATGAATTGCACAATTAACTGGTTGCAGAAATATCTCAGAACAATGTGTGTTCGTCAACTACCGCCAGTAGTTTCACATTTTCCTGTGTCAGAGAGGGAGACACCACCATTATGAGTATGCCTGCAACAGACCTGGCGTTCGCCGTGCCTAGCTGACGTGACGTCACCAACAAGCGCCGAGGTCTTCCTTTGAGTCGGTGTTGCTCGTTGACGGCGTTTGTGGAGACGACCAGCGCCCTAGTGGAGCAAAAATGTGATTCACCGGAAGAACCGACACGTTTCCATTGTTCGACTGTCGAATCCCGACGGTCCCGTGCCCACTGCAATCGTAACTGACGGTGTCGTTGGGTCAGCGTGTGAACACGTAGGGCTGGTCTGTTGCGGAGCTCCGTTGTTAGACAGTGTACGGTGAACGCTGTACTGCGAAACACTTGTGCGTGCACCAGCATTCTGCTCTGTCGCCAGATACCACGGATCTCCAGCTATTCTTCTTTACCGAGCAGACAAGCCTACGAACCCCACCTTGTGTGAAGAGCTGTGAATATCCAGCCACTTAGCGCCTAATGCTACTTTCACTGACCTTCTGCCTCTTTCCGTAGACGCTCACGACAGTAGCACGCGAACATTCGACCGCCTTTTCCGAGATACTCGTTCACAGGCCCTGCGGGATAATAATTTGCCCTTTGTCAAAGTCGCTTATCTCAATGGATTTCCCCAATTGCTGCCTGTATCTTCGCTAGGATCATCCCCCGTCCCTGTCTGCTCCACTTACGCACTTTTGTTATCGCGTCACGTGCCTGAAACCCCACCAGGCGCCAACGAACGAAGCGTTGGGCAGTGGTCATAAAGTGTTGGCTGTTCGTTGTGGATACGTTGTCAGAAGATTTTCAGATGCAGTGCATAGAGCTGCAGTCTGACACCCAAGGCGCTTCAGTCCGGAACTGCGCGACTGCTACGGTCGCAGGTTCGAATCCTGCCTCGGGCATGGATGTGTGTGATGTCCTTAGGTTAGTTAGGTTTAAGTAGATCTAAGTTCTAGGGGACTGATGACCTTAGAAGTTAAGTCCCATAGTGCTCACAGCCATTTGAACCATTTTCTGACACCCAAGTAAAAGAAAAATTTCGTCATATAGCTTTGTTGGACTTTTATAGATCAAATCCGCTCAGAGAGAAATATCTCTACCTTTATACTCATACTGGGTGAACAAAAAGTCAGTATAAATTTGAAAACTTAATAAACCACGGAATAATGTAGATAGAGAGGTGAAAATTGACACACGTGCTTGGAATGACATGGGGTTACATTAGAACAAAAAAAAAAAAGTATTGCTAGACGCGTGAAAGATATCTTGCGCGCGTCGTTTGGTGATGCTCGTGTGCTCAGCCGCCACTTTCGTCACGCTTGGCCTCCCAGGTCCCCAGACCTCAGTCCGTGCGATTATTGGCTTTGGGGTTACCTGAAGTCGCAAGTGTGTCGTGATCGACCGACATCTCTAGGGATGCTGAAAGACAACATCCGACGCCAATGCCTCACCGTAACTCCGGACATGCTTTACAGTGCTGTTCACAACATTATTCCTCGACTACAGCTATTGTTGAGGAATGATGGTGGACGTATTGAGCATTTCCTGTAAAGAACATCATCTTTGCTTTGTCTTACTTTGTTATGCTAATTATTGCTATTCTGATCAGATGGAGCGCCATCTGTCGGACATTTTTTGAACTTTTGTGCTTTTTTTTAGTTCTAATAAAACCCCATGTCATTCCAAGCATGTGTGTCAATTTGTACCTCTCTATCTACACTATTCCGTGATTTATTCAGTTTTTAAATTTATACCGACTTTTTGATCACCCGGCACATCATCTTTGTTTGGAAGCACGTACGTTTCTGAACCCTTGATAACACCCTAAGAATTGCAACCGCAAAGGTCGAACCTGTTACTGATTCACCGGTTTCCCAAATTCAAAGTGAAATGTCACATTAATTCTATGGAAATGAAATGAGCGTTTGGCGCGATTGGCCGGGAGGCCCCTTACGGGGCAGTTCCGGCCGCCTTGGTGCAGGTCTCTTTACATTCGACGCCACATTGGGCGACCTGCGCGCCGGATTGGGATGAAATGATGATCACGCGTCACCCAGTCCCTGCGCGCAGAACATCTCAGACCCAACCAGGAATCGAACCCGGGCCCGTAGGACGGTAATCCGTCACGCTGAGCACTCAGCTATCATGGCGGACATTAATTCTATGATTCGTACTCCGTACTAGCAAATGCGAAAATAACTTTGTTACGTTTTTTACAAATAAACCGATGAACCGAGTTTGATAAAATGTGGTATGCAGATGGCTTGGACGCTGATGAACATGGGCTGCTTCAGAAAGTGTGCAGTAGCAAGGTATATATTGATCTGAAGAACATAACGCGAAATACGGAACGATACTTAAACCTTGTCCGACCACAGTAGCTAAGTGGTTAGCGCGACAGAATGTCAATCGTAAGGACCTGGGTTCGATTCCCGGCTGGGTCGGAGATTTTCTCCGGTCAGGGACTGCGTTTGAAGTCTTCTGGGTCGTTAGGCCGCGTCATGTTTCTTCTAAAATGTTCAAGGTTTCGACCCCTCTGCTGGCATCTTCCTCAGGATCGACACAAGTGTTCTAGCAGCAGTGGACACCAAAAGATCCTGAGGAAGATCCCAGCAGAGGGATCTCATTTTAGAAGAAACATGACGCGGCCTAATAACCCAGAAGATTTTTAACTTCAGTGACAATGGCCACGAAAGCCTAGAGACTTATTTAAGGGACTGGGTGTTGTATTGTCCTTATCATCATCATTTCATCCCCATCGACGCGCAGGTCGCCGAAGTGGCGTCAACTCGAAAGACTTGCACCCGGCGAACGGTCTACCCGGCGGCAGGCCCTAGTCACACGACGTTTACATTTATTAAACCTCGAAAAACTTATCTGCTCTTTGACTTTTGAAGTTTATCATGTTTGCGAAAATACGTTTATTGTTTGGCATGTTCTACACAATACGATCCAAGTTAATGAATGCAATGTTTATACAGACATCTACGCGTTTAATTCTTGTTTCCATACTGATATCAGTCACGTGTCCGTCACATTTTCGACACTGAGTGTCATGTGTCTCTTACAGCTTGCAAGACGCATCAAGACTCACAACGGCTTCATTGAAAGGCTGCACGATGAAAACAGAGATGTCCAGAATGAGATTTTCACTCTGCAGCGGAGTGTGCGCTGATATGAAACTTCCTGGCAGATTAAAACTGTGTGCCGGACCGAAACTCGAACTCGGAACCTTTGTCTACCGCGGAAAAGTGCTCTACCAACTGAGCTACCCGACTCACGCCCCGTCCTCACAGCTTTACTTCTGGCAGTATCTCGTCTCCTACCTTCCAAACTTTACAGAAGCTCTCCTGTGAACCAAGCAGAACTAACACTCCTGAAAGAAAGGATATTGCGGCGACATGGCTTAGCCACAGCCTGGGGGATGTTTCCAGAATGAGATTTTCACTTTGCAGCGGAGTGTGCACTGATACGAAACTTGCTTGCAGATTAAAATTGTGTGCCAGACCGAGACTCGAACTCGGGACCTTTCGCTGGAGAGCTTCTGTGAAGCTTGGAAGGTAGGAGACGAGGTACTGGCGGAAGTACAGCTGTGAGGACGGGGCGTGAGTCGTGCTTGGGTAGCTCAGTTGGTAGAGCACTTATCCGCGGTAGGCAAAGGTCCCGAGTTCGAGTCTCGGTCCGGCACACATTTTTAATCTGCCAGGAAGTTTCAGAGAGATGTCATGTTTTTCCATGTGGAAAGTGCGAGGCCTTTAGTGAGATTGCATTCCACTGTGATCTATTAAGTGACTATGTTAACCATGAGTTAGTCATCATAGGGGGATGGATCAAAAATATAAGCACTCTAACGCATTAAAATGGAAGGAGAAACGGTTGGTATATGTTGCTGTGGGGGCAAAATCTAGGTGAGCCAGAAAAAACCCTAAAAACCCTACTTCTGCACGAATGAAATTAATCGTGACGTTTTTTAATATATAATTATAAAGTATGATGCGTGCTTTCAGGTTCGACATATAGCATAATAATAGAAACACATTCACTATGTCACCCAAGTACCGGCACTGCATACATTTTTTATACAAACGTCTCTATACCGCTATGTAAACAGACATCTCGTACAATTACTAGCTTACTAATTCAGCATCACTCCTCATAACAAAACCATATAATTGCAATCCCAAAGAAAGCAGGTGTTGGCAGATGTGAAAATTACCGAACTATCAGTTTAAGAACCCATGGTTGCAAAATACTAACACGAATTCTTTACAGACGAATGGAAAAACTGGCAGAAACCGACCTCGGGGAAGATCAGTTTGGATTCCGTAGAAATGTTGGAACACGTGAGGCAACACTGGCCCTACGACTTACCTTAGAAATTAGGTTAAGGAAAGGCAAACCTACGTTTCTAGCATTTGTAGACTTAGAGAAAGCTTTTGACAATGTTGACTGGAATACTCTCGAAGTCTGAAAGTGGCAGGGCTAAAATACAGGGAGCGAAAGGCTATTTACAATTTGTAGAGAAACCAGATGGGAGTTATAAGAGTCGAGGGACATGAAAGGGAAACAGTTGTTGGGAAGGGAATGAGACAGGGCTGTAGCCTATGGTTCAAAATGGCTCTGAGCAATATGAGACTTAACTGCTGAGGTCATCAGTCCCCTAGAACTTAGAACTACGTAAACCTAAAAAACCTAAGGACAGCACACAACACCCAGTCATCACGAGGCAGAGAAAATCCCTGACCCTGCCGGGAATCGAACCCGAGAACCCGGGCGCGGGAAGCGAGAACGCTACCGCACGACCACGAGCTGCGGACCGAGTGTTATTGCCCTTCGGTAGCGAATTCAGTAAATCGTACATAACGCACAGAAAAAGTGACATTAAAACTTCACAAACAATATTTTTAAACGTATAAAAATAAACAAACGCAGATGTAGGTATATTTTGTGTAATTATGTCGGATATTAATTATATGAAAGACAATCAAAGAGAAAGAGATGTAGGTGCAAGCAGACATATAACAATCGTTGCCATTTTAAGTAGTGTATAAATAGCAACTCACAATTAAAATCTCTCCTGTCTATTGATCTTTATTGCTCGCTTTGTTTTGAATTTGTTGCTCGTATGTCGTACCGAACTATTTTTATCTGGACTTGTAAGTCGGTATTGTGGCAAATTATATCACGGTTATGTTTCTTAATAAGAAATTTCCCAGCAACTGAGCACGGCTGCAGCGGAGGCGAAAAGGATTGTCGCTGCCCGCCATTTGATCCGCCATTACGCGGACTTTTTAAATTTCAGTATATTTATAACCAACGGCTCACTGTAAGGCGTACAAACTGCTTAAAACATGGAGTAAATGTTGCTGGCGAGTATTTAAATACAAAAACTCTGTTTTAAATGCCAGAACTTGACGCAAGTGGAAAATGGTAGAACGTACGATCCTAGCTCGACTGTACGAAACTGCGTAAGTAATTGACACTTAATTTGCAACTGTACTGCTAGTGAGGAGTGAGTCATTTTTATACATTTCTTGCAAATCATTTCATAGCCTCATAAGTTTTGTGGTAGATGTATATAGACAGGGTGTATTAAAAGAATCATCCGATCTGGCACGTCTGTATTTCTGAAACTAATTCACATATACAGTGAATTTTAATTTCTACGCGCTTCAGTCTGGAACCGCGCGACCGCTAAGGTCGCAGGTTCGAATCCTGCCTCGGGCATGGATGTGTGTCACGTCCTCAGTTAGGTTTAAGTAGTTCTAAGTTCTAGGGGACTGATGACCTCAGATGTTGAGTCCCATAGTGCTCAGAGCCATTTTTGAAAAGGAAACTCAAAAAGTTTTTTTTTAATACCTTTTCATAGGTGTTCAAATGCCCCCCTTGAGATGCATTGCATATGTCAATGCGGTTCTCAAATTGTTCCCATACTTGCAGCGAGCATGTCTCGAGTAACAGCTTCCACAGCTGCTGTTATGCGATGTCGCAGTTCGTTCATTGTTGGTAACGGAGGCACATAAAGAGAGTCTTTTATAAACCCCCACAAGAAATAATAACACACAGTCAGGTCCGGTGACCTTGGAGGCCAGTAATGTAAGGCTGAGTCATTTGGTCCAGTGCGACCGATCCATCGTTCAGTAATCCTTTGATTTAAAAATTCCCTCACTTCCAGATGCCGGTGTGGCGATGCCCCATCCTGTTGATAAATGAAGTCGTTCGAATCAAACTGTAGGAAAGGAAAGTTTTCAAGCCTATCGAGATATGTCCTTCCTGTAACAGTATTCTCGGCAAACAAAAATCGACCGTACACGTTTTCCCGTGAAACTGCACAAAATACATCAAATTTTAGAGAGTCCCTCTCGTGGTGTAGAATTGGTGTGGTTGTTCCGTACCCAATATTCTCATATTATGACGGTTCACCTTTCCTTTTAAATGGAATAGAAGAAAACTGTCATCCTCCATCTGGTCAAGAACGGAATTACAGAACTCCACACGTTGTTGTTTGTCACCTTCACGAAGAGCTTGCAGTGGCTGAATTTTGTACTGTTTCGTGTGTAAACGTCGAGGCAACACGCGCCACACGGACACTGGGGACATGTTGAGCTGTCGAGATACACGGCGAACGGATTTCTGTGGACTCCTTGCGAAACTATGGCGGAAGCGTTCGACGCCTGTGTCGGACACTCGGGGACGGCCCGGCGATTTGCCTCTACACGAACAACCTGTTTCTCGGAATTGTTCACGCCACCGTCTAATGCCCTGTACTACTTCAGGATCCACACCATACCTAGTTTGAAAGACACGCTGAACATTTATTACTGACCCGCACTGCGCGAAACGTAGATCACAAAACGCTTTCTGTTGTCCCGATACCATTTTTACTAGAACTGAAGTGGGCGCACACTGCTGCTACCTAGCGGGAACCATGTAAAACTCGAGAATCTGCTCTTACCAACAGTACAGTCCTCACGCACATATCTCAAAAACATAATAGTTGAAACTTCCTGGCAGATTAAAACTGTGGGCCCAACCGAGACTCGAACTCGGGACCTCTGCCTTTCGCGGGCAAGTGCTCTACCAACTGAGCTACCCCCGTCCTCACAGCTTTAGTTCTGCCAGTACCTCGTCTCCTACCTTCCAGACTTTACAGAAGCTCTCCTGCGAATCTTGCAGAACTAGCACTCCTGGAAGAAAGGATATTGCGGAGACATGGCTTAGCCACAGCCTGGGGGATGTTTCCAGAATGAGATTTTCACTCTGCAGCGGAGTTTGGAAGGTAGGAGACGAGGTACTGGCAGAAGTAAAGCTGTGAGTACCGGGCGTGAGTCGTGCTTCGGTAGCTCAGTTCGTAGAGCACTTGCCCGCGAAAGGCAAAGGTCCCGAGTTTGAGTCTCGGTCGGGCACACAGTTTTAATCTGCCAGGAAGTTTCATATCAGCGCACACTCCGCTGCAGAGTGAAAATCTCATTCTGGAAACATAATAGTTATGATTTTTTTTAAAAATCGGATTTTCACAACTTTCAGGCGACATTAATACGAACAACGCTTACAGCGCCTACTCTGCACATCTACCACTTTTTATAACTTATACTCCACAGCAGGCCGAGCGGTTGCTAGGCCTGCAGCGGTCTCCTGAACTACGTGCGTAAACTGGCTCGAAGCAGGCAACCGGGGAAACCACGGAATTTCCAACCTCAAGTTTTTTTGAGGCCATCCGGTGAAAAGCACCGGCAGGAAATCGTCTTTCCTTTCGGCGAATTCGGCAACAGGTGCGCAATAACTCCGTCCCGGCAGAATATATTGCAAAATGGCGGAAGACCGAAAGTCCGATATGTGCGTGTGTGTTGGCAAAACAGGTATGGAAAAAAACAGCTTATGCAAGAACGATACAGGTACCACAGTGGTTAGCACACTCAACACTCATTTGGGAGGACGACACAGGTACCTCGCGATTTCCTTAAATCACTCCAGCAAGAAGTCGAGATGAAACCTTTCACAAATCGAGCAACTAATTTCCCTCCCCCATCGAGCTTATGATTGGATTCTAATGACCACGCTCTAGACAGGACACATAAACCTAACCTTTCTTGCTTTTACTTTTATTATGAAAGACACTGCGGATTTTTGGATCAGAGTCTTTATTTGTCATGTGACGCTATAGTGTGCATTTTACTGTCTTGTCAAGGAACAAGAGTGACAGGATGTTTATAGTGCCGATAACATAGATGACAAATACACTACTGGCCATTAAAATTGCTACACCAAGAAGAAATGCTGATGATAAATGGGTATTCATTGGACAAATATATCATACCAGAACTGACATGTGATTACATTTTCACGCAATTTGGGTGCATAGATACTGAGAAATCAGTACCCAGAACAACCTACCATTGGCCGTAATAACGGCCTCGATACGCCTGGGCATTGAGTCAGACAGAGCTCGGATGGCGTGTGCAGGTACAGCTGCCCATGCAGCTTCAACACGATACCACAGTTCATCAAGAGTAGTGACTGGCGTATTGTGACGAGCCAGTTGCTCGGCCACCGTTGACCAGACGTTTTCAATTGGTGAGAGATCTGGAGAATATGCTGGGCAGGGCAGCAGTCGAACATTTTCTGCATCCAGAAAGGCCCATACAGGACCTGCAACGTGCGGTCGTGCATTATCCTGCTGAAATGTAGGGTTTCATAGGGATCGAATGAACGGCAGACCCACGGGTCGTAACACATCTGAAATGTAACGTCCACTGTTCAAAGTGCCGTCAATGCGAACAAGAGGTGACCGAGACGTGTAACCAATGGCACCCCATACCATCACGCCGGGTGATACGCCAGTATGGCGATGACGAATACACGCTTCCAATGTGCGTTCACCGCGATGTCGCCGAACACGGAAGCGACCATCATGATGCTGTAAACAGAACCTGGATTCGTCGGAAAAAATAACGTTTTGCCATTCGTGCACCTAGGTTTGTCGTCGGGTACAGCCATGCGGATAAGATGCCTGTCAACTCGACTGCTGGTTATACGAGGCCGTTGGGATCCAGCACGGCGTTCCGTATTTCCCTCCTGAACCCACCGATTCCATATTCTGCTAACAGTCATTGGATCTCGACCGACGCGAGCAGCAATGTCGCGATACGATAAACCGCAATCGCTATAGGTTACAATCCGACGTTTATCAAAGTCGGAAACGTGGTGGTACGCATTTCTCCTCCTTAAACGAGGCATTACAGCAACGTTTCACCAGGCATCGTCGGTCAACTGCTGTTTGTGTATCAGAAATCGGTTGGAAACTTTCGTCATGTCAGCATGTTGTAGGTGTCACCAACGGCGCGAACCTTGTGTGAATGCTCTGAAAAGCTAATCATTTGCATATCATAGCATCTTCTTCCTGTCGGTTAAATTTCGCGTCTGTAGCACGTCATCTTCGTGGTGTAGCAATTTCAGTAGCCAGTAGCGTATTACGTAATATGCACTAAATCCAAAATCATAGCGACCGCGCCGGCCGGACTGATGACCTCAGAAGTTAAAGTCCCATAGTGCTCAGAGCCATTTGAGCCATAGCGACCGCTATTTGTCACTGCAAATTTCTTTAATTTTCTTGCGGTGTCTTACTACCATGTAAACTATGGCCATTCACAAGATGATCGGCACGTCGTCATGAAGCTGACACACAAAGCTGTAACTAACGCAAAAATGAAACCTTTTGCTGAATAGTTCCCATGAAATCGTTCGAGAAAGATTCCAGGGTGCTCGCATCGATTCTGATATCGCCGACTGGCGGAAAGGCGGCACACCCCTCTATGCCTTCCCTTCCGAGGAAACGAATCAACTCGTCCTGCGCTTTTGGCCGAAAATTGGTAATTGCACATCGGCCACCGTATTATGCGCAGACTTCACAGAAGAGCAACAAGTTCTTTTGCGTACTGTGCATAGAGTCGAACCGGTATCCCGTCAAGTCTGGTGCTCTTTCCTCCGTTCAGCGATTTCAGTTGATTTTCTATCCCATGGTCACGTATTTCGATGTCTGTCTCTTTTTCGTTGGTGCGATCATTTAAAGGATGTACTGTAAGTACGCTGTTTATGTTTTTATGTTGGTAACGCCACGTAGCGCTCGGTATGAAAATCGCTGGCTGTGCTGTGTGCAGTCTGTGGCTAGTTTGCATTGTTGTCTGCCATTATAGTGTTGGGCAGTTGGATGTGAACAGCGCGTAGCGTTGTGCAGTTGGAGGTGAGCCGCCAGCGGTGGTGGATGTGGGGAGAGATATGGCGGAGTTTTGAGAGCGGATGATCTGGACGTGTGTCCATCAGAGAGAGTAAATTTGTAAGACTGGATGTCATGAACTGATATATATATATATATATGATGACTTTTGAACACTATTAAAGTAAATACATTGTTTGCTCTCTATCAAAATCTTTCATTTGCTAACTATGCCTATCAGTAGTTAGTGCCTTCAGTAGTTTGAATCTTTTATTTAGCTGGCAGTATTGGCGCTCGCTGTATTGTAGTAGTTCGAGTGACGAAGATTTTTGTGAGGTAAGTGATTTGTGAAACTTATAGGTTTATTTTTAGTCAGGGCCATTCTCTTGTACGGATTATTGAATGTCAGATTGCGTTGCGCTAAAAATATTGTGTGTCAGTTTAGTGTTGATCAGAATAAGTAAAGAGTGAAATGTCTGAGTACGTTTAGTTTTGCTCAGCTGTTTGAAAATCAAATAACGTAAGGGGTTTATCAGCACAGTAATTCATTAAATTTTCTAAGGGGACGTTACATATGTCGACCCTTAGCCGTGGATACCTCAGTGGAATCATCTGATTTTTTCTTGTAGTTTGCGTAATTAGTGTAGCTATTGTTTATTGCTAGCGCGTAATTGTAGAGAGAATTTCCCTTGTAGTCGTAGTTTTTCATTGTTGTACAGTAAAACAGTTGTGGCATGCATGTAGATTTGCACCAAGTATTTCGCAGCTGTGCTTGCAATTAACGAGATATTATTTTCAATGCAATGTTAATGTGTTTTCTTATTTTGCTCTTAAAATTGTGCTTTTCTGTGTTATCATGTGAAATATTGTGACAATAATGGCGTGTGAAAAACGTAATACTAGGCTCCAAAGTAAACTGAGAAATGACAGCGAAGACGAAAGCAGTGTGTTAGCGCCACCGTGTAATGAATTAACTAATGTTCAACATAGTAATTTGGTAATTGTGCATAGGGGAATGGATCAGGCAATAAATAATCGTGTAGACAGTGAAACAGCTAGTGAAGAAGGTAGTATTGTCGATCGATCGGTCGGCAACAGCTCGCCTCAGGAATCCGAAATGACAGGACACAATGTTGCAAATACTGTAGATTCAGGTTTTGGGTCCTCACCGTTTTCTCAAATAAGTCAAGACACATTTTCTGCTTTTCAAAATGCGAATGTTGCCGGTGCAAATGCACTGCTGAATAGTACTGAGTTTCAGACACCGGTGCATTGTTATTACAATTGATGCAACAAATGGGACAAAAGCTTCAAAAGTTTGACACAATGGAACAACACCAGAGACAAACACAGCAACAGTTAGACGCAATGGAACAAAATCAGCCCGCATCTCGTGGTCGTGCGGTAGCGTTCTCGCTTCCCACGCCCGGGTTCCCGGGTTCGATTCCCGGCGGGGTCAGGGATTTTCTCTGCCTCGTGATGGCTGGGTGTTGTGTGCTGTCCTTAGGTTAGTTAGGTTTAAGTAGTTCTAAGTTCTAGGGGACTGATGACCATAGCTGTTAAGTCCCATAGTGCTCAGAGCCATTTTTTGGAACAAAATCAAGAGCAGTCACAGCAATAGCTTCAAAAGTTAGACACCACGCTTGAACACACAATGTATTTATCTTAATAGTGTTCAAAAGTCATTACATATATCTATCAATTCATGAAAACCATCTTTACAAATTTCTTTTTTCAGGCGGACACACGTCCAGATCGTCCGCTCTCAAAACTCCGCCATCTCTCTCCCCACATGCACCACCGCTGGCGGCTCACCTCCAACTGCGCAACGCTACGCGCTGTTCACATCCAGCTGCGCAACACTACAATGTCAGACAACAATGCAAACTAGCCACAGACTGCACACAGCACAGCCAGTGATTTTCATACAGAGCGCTACGTGGCGTTACCAACATGGAAACCTAAACAGCCTTCTACAGTACTACGGCACGATCTTCCCCCGTGAAACAGTTCTGGAAAAAGACGTTTAGTGTTTTGGCCTTTGCTGTGACATCTTCAGTTTCAGCGCCATTATGGCTGCAGAAAGTGAGGACAGACTGCTTCGGTCCGTAAAATGAATTAATATAAGACCAAAACCACTTAGGATTTTGTGTCAAGTCGTTAGACATAATTTTACTTTCGAATTCGTTGATCGCTTCACTCATTGCTCTCCTTATGCTAATTTTTGACTCCGTTTTGCTTTTCCTTTGCCTCTGAGGCTTTGCCTGCGTTTAAGTTTACAGTGAAGCTCGCATTGGTTTCGTAGAAGCTTTCGCACGCTGTTGTCTACATCTACATCTACATCCATACTCCGCAAGCCACCTGACGGTGTGTGGCGGAGGGTACCTTGAGTACCTCTATCGGTTCTCCCTTCTATAACAGTCTCGTATTGTTCGTGGAAAGAAACATTGTCGGTATGCCTCTGTGTGGGCTCTAATCTCTCTGATTTTATCCTCACGCTCTCTTCGCGAGATGTACGTAGGACGGAGCAATATACTGCTTGACTCCTCGGTGAAGGTATGTTCTCGAAACTTCAACAAAAGCCCGTACCAAGCTACTGAGCGTCTCTCCTGCAGAGTCTTCCACTGGAGTTTATCTATCATCTCCGTAACGCTTTCGCGATTACTAAATGATCCTGTAACGAAGCGCGCTGCTCTCCGTTGGATCTTCTCTGTCTCTTTTATCAACCCTATCTGGTACGGATCCCACACAGGTGAGCAGTATTCAAGCAGCGGGCGAACAAGCGTACTGTAAACTACGTCCTTTGTTTTCGGACTGCATTTCCTTAGGATTTTTCCAATGAATCTCAGTCTGGCATCTGCTTTACCGACGATCAACTACGATCATCGGTGTTTTGTATTTCTCACAACCTCGCTCCGCACGTATCTGTCTAAATTGTACGGCATGAGGCCTGCTCAAAGAAATCTGAAACATTCGTAATCTCGCGCCAGTGGTGTGATTAATGTTTGAGTGCCACAAGTATCGATGTTGTATGTCTGTTATTTAATGTTCAGTGCCGTACGGAGCAGGACGTAATGTCGCACACTTTGCAAATTTCGAGATGGCAGAGATAGAGGAGCAGTGCATCAGCATTAAATTTTGCGTGATACTTGCGAAGACCTGAACAGGCTCCCTGGTAGATGCCATTTTCCTTGACTTCCGGAAGGAGTTCGATACAGTTCCGCACTGTCGCCTGATAAACAAAGCAAGAGCCTACGGAATACCAGACCATGTGTGTGGCTGGACTGAAGAGCTTTTAGCAAACAGAACACAGCATGTTGTTATCAATGGAGAGACGTCTACAGACGTTAAAGTAACCTCTGGCGTGCCACAGGGGAGTGTTATGGGACCATTGCTTTTCACAGTGTATATAAATGACCTAGCAGATAGTGTCGGAAGTTCCATGCGGCTTTTCGCGGATGATGCTGTAGTATGCAGAGAAGTTGCAACATTAGAATATTGTAGCGAAATGCAGGAAGATCTGCAGCGGATAGGCACTTGGTGCTGGGAGTGGCAACTGATCCTTAACGTAGACAAACGTAATGTATTGTGAATACATAGAAAGAAGGATCCTTTGTTGTACGATTATATGATAGCGGAACAAACACTGGTAGCAGTTACTTCTGTAAAATATCTGGGAGTATAAGTACGGAACGATTTGAAGTGGAATGATCAAATAAAATTAATTGTTGGTAAGGCGGGTGCCAGGTTCAGATTCATTGGGAGAGTCCCTAGAAAATGTAGTCCATCAACAAAGGAGGCGGCTTACAAAACACTCGTTCGACCTATACTCGAGTATTGCTCATCAGTGTGGGATCCGTACCAGGTCGGGTTGAAAGAGGAGACAGAGAAGATCCAAAGAAGAGCGGCGCGTTTCGTCACACGGTTATTTGGTAAGCGTGATAGCGTTACGGAGATGTTTAGCAAACTCGAGTGGCAGACTCTGCAAGAGAGGCGCTCTGCATCGCGGTGTAGCTTGCTTTCCAGGTTTCGAGAGGGTGCGTTTCTGGATGAGGTATCGAATACATTGCTTCCCCCTACTTATACCTCCCGAGGAGATCACGAATGTAAAATAAGAGAGATTCGAGCGCGCACGGAGGCTTTCCGGCAGTCGTTCTTCCCGCGAACCATTTACGCGACTGGAACAGGAAAGGGAGACAATGACAGTGGCACATAAAGTGCCCTCCGCCACACACCGTTGGGTGGCTTGCGGAGTATAAATGTAGATGTAGATGTAGACGCACCAAATAATGCGGGGACCCTTCGAAAATCAGTGCTTAACCCGTACTCGCTGTTACAAATGGTTCACACGGTTTATAAATCGCAGGACGGAAGTTAAAGACGAGCCTCGTGCTGGACGCCCTTCGACCTCTACCGACGACTCCTGTGTCAGGAACTTCAACAAAACTGTGCGTGCCAAGGATCGCGCGGGCAAAGCAACGAAAAAAGCATGAAAAATTTAAAAGAACGCAAAATCCCAAAGATTGGCAAAGTTTTACAGAAGTTCGAAATATAGCGCGTACTTCAATGCGAGATGCTTTTAATAATTTCCACAACGAAATTCTGTCTCGAAATCTGGCAGAAAACCCAAAGACATTCTGGTCATACATAAAGCACACAAGTGGCAAGACGCAATCAATACCTTCACTGCGCGATAACAACGGTGAAGTGATGACAGTGCCACTAAAGCAGAGTTATTAAACACGGTTTTCCGAAACTCCTTCACCAAAGAAGACGAAGTAAATATTCCTGAATTCCAATCAACAACAACTGCCAAGATGAGAAACATAGAAGTAGATATGCTCTGTGTAACAAAGCAGCTTAAATCTCTTAATAACGGCAAAGCTTCCGGTCCAGATTGTATACGAATCAGGTTCCTCTCAGAGTATCTTGATAAAATAGCTCCATATTGAGCAATTATATACAACCACTTGCTCACAGAAAGATACGTACCTAAAGACTGGAAAATTGTTCAAGTCATACCAATTATCAAAATGGAAGTTGGAGTAATCCGCTCAATTACGGGCCTATATCACTAACGTCGATTTGCAGTAGGATTTTGGAACATATACTGTATTCGAACATTATGAAGTACCTCGAAGAAAACAATTTATTGACACATAGTCAGCACGGTTTCAGAAAATATCGTTCTTGTGAAACACAACTAGCTCTTTATACTCATGAAGTAATAAGTGCTATCGATAGGGGATGTAAAATTGATTCCATGTTTTTAGATTTTCAGAAGACTTTCGACACCGTTCCTCACAAGTGTCTTCTAACCAAACTGCGTGCCTACGGAGTATCGCCTCAGTTGTGCGACTGGATTCGTGATTTCCTGTCAGAACGGTCACAGTTCGTAGTAATAGACGGAATGTCATCGAGTTGTTGTTATTGTTGTTGTGGTCTTCACTCCTGAACTGGTTTGATGCAGCTCTACATGCTACTCTATCCTGTGCAAGCTTCTTCATCTCCCAGTACCTGCTGCAACCTACAGCCTTCTGAATCTGCGTAGTGTAATCATCACTTGTTCTCCCTCTACGATTTTTACGCTCCACGCTGCCCTCCAACGCTAAACTGGTGATCTATTCTATTCAATACCTCCTCATTAGTTATATGATCTACCCATCTAAACTTCAGCATTCTTCTGTAGCACCACATTTCGAAAGCTTCTATTCTCTTTTTGTCCAAACTATTTATCGTCCATGTTTCACTTCCATACATGGTTACACTCCATACAAATACTTTCAGAAACGACTTCCTGACGCTTAAATCTATTCTCGATGTTAACAAATTTCTCTTCTTCAGAAACGCTTTCCTTGCCATTGCCAGTCTACATTTTATATCCTCTCTAATTCGACCATCATCAGTTATTTTGCTACCCAAATAGCAAAACTCCTTTACTACTTTAAGTGTCTCATTTCCTAATCTAATTTCCTCAGCATCGCCCCACTTAATTCGACTACATTCCATTATCCTCGTTTGCTTTTGCTGATGTTTCTCTTGTATCGTCCTTTCAAGACACTGTCCATTCCGTTCAGCTGCCCTTCCAGGTCCTTTTGCTACCAGTGACAGAATGACAATGTCATCGGCGAACCTCAATTTTTTTATTTCTTCTCCATGGATTTTAATTCCTACTCCAAATTTTTCTTTTCTTTACTGCCTGCTCAATACACAAATTGAATAACATCGGGGAGAGGCAACAACCCTGTCTCACTCCCTTCCCAACCACTGCTTCCCTTTCATGCCCCTGGACTGTTATAGCTGCCATCTGATTTCTGTACAAATTGTAAATAGTAAAACAGAAGTAGTATCCGGCGTTCCCCAAGGAACGTTCCTGATCTGTATTAACGACATAGGAGACAATCTGAATAGCCGTCTTAGATTGTTTGCTGATGATGCTGTCATTTACCGTCTAGTAAAGTCATCAGATGATCAAGACGACTTGCAGAATGATTTAGATAAGACATCTGTATGGAGCGAAAAGTGGCATTTGAGCTGAATTAAGAAAAGTGTGAAGTTATTCACATGAGTACTAATAGAAATTAGCTAAATCTCAATTACGCGATAAGTCACACAAATCTGAGGGCTGTAAATTCAACTAAATACTTAGGGATTACAATTACAAATAACCTAAACTGGAACGATCCCATAGATAATATTGTGGGTAGAGCAAACCAAAGACTGCGATTCATTGGCAGGACACTTAGAAGGTGCAACAGGTTTACTAAAGAGACTGCTTACACCACGCTTGTCCGCCCTATTCTGGAGTACTGCTGTGCGGTGTGGGATTCGCATCAGGTGGGACTGACGGATGACATCGAAAAAGTACGAAAAAGGGCAGCTCGTTTTGTATTATCCCGAAATACGGGAGATAGTGTCACAGACATGATACGTGAATTGGAGTGGCAATCATTAAAACAAAGGCGTTTTTCGTTGCGACGGCATCTTCTCATGAAATTTCAATCACCAGTTTTCTCCTCCGATTGGGAATCCATTCTGTTGCCACCCACCTACGTAGGGAGAAATGGTCAACGCGATAAAATAAGAGAAATCAGGGCTAGCACGGAAAAATTTAAGTGCTCGTTTTTCCCCGCGTGCCGTTCGAGAGTGGAACGGTAGAGAGACAGCTTGAAGGTGGTTAATTGAACTCTCTGCCAGGCACTTTATTGTGAATAGCACAGTAATGTCGTAGATGTAGATGTAGGTGTAGAACGAGATGTTCCTTAAGAGAATCGAGATGAGACGTGGGTCTACGGTTATGATGTTGACACCGAGGTTCAGTGTTCACAATGGGTCGAGAAAGGTTCTGCGAGACCAAAAAAAAAAAAGCTCTTCAGGTCAGGTCAAATGTCAATGCCATGCTGATGATTTTCTCTCACTTTGAAAGATAAGTTCATCATGAATTCGTGCCAGAGGGTCAAAGTCTTAATCGATGATACTATACTAAGGCGCTGCAGTCATGGCCTGTGCGGCTGGTCCCGGCGGAGGTTCGAGTCCTCCCTCGGGCATGGGTGTGTGTCTTTGTCCTTAGGATAATTTAGGTTAAGTAGTGTGTAAGCTTAGGGACTGATGACCTTAGCAGTTGAGACCCATAAGAGTTCACACACATTTGAACTATTTTTTTTTTTAATACTATAGGGACGTGTAGCGACGCCTCCGAAAAAAATTTGAGGAGGAAACGGCCTGAAATGTGGCGAGAGAATTCGTGGCTCTCTCATTACGATAACGTCCGCGCACGTTCATCCCTGTTGGTGAGTAACTACTGGACAAAAAACGAAAGCAGTGTGCTGCAGTCTCATCCTCTGTACTCTCCAGACCTGGCCCCTGTGGACTTTTTTTGTTTCCAATGTTGAAAACCCCGTTGATAGCAAGAAGATTTGCAACGACAGACGAGATAAAAGAAAATTCGAAGACGGCGCTTCGCGCGATCCAGTAAGAGGCGTACCGAGACTGCTTCCGGAAGCGGAAACGGTGGTGGGAGCGATGTATCAGCTGTAGAGGAGAGTATTTCTAAGGAGACCACGCGCAAATAAGTTAGGAGCAGAAAAATCCTGTGGACAAAATTACGGAATTTTTTCAACAGACCTCGTATAATGATCTTGAATTTTGTCCATCGATTCTCGACATTGTCAGCGCCGGAGATGAAATTTTCATGCTGACCTGCCAGATGAAACCTGAAACCTATACGTGCGTCTGATTGGTGTCTATTCTGTCGGATATGTCCGACGATTTGGGTTTCTGTTGGAAAATGGTGGTCTGGACGTCTGATCTTCTTAAAGGGCGACCAGTGTAAAATGTGATGCTGAACATAAGCATTTAAACACAGTTAATGACAACAGTTGCTGCAATGAAAAACATGCTCTTCTAATGAAACTTCCTGGCAGATTAAAACTGTGTGCCGGACCGAGACTCGAACTCCGGACCTTTGCCTTTCGCGGGCAAGTGCTCTACACAACTGAGCTACCCAAGCACGACTCACGCCCCGTTCTCACAGCTTTACATCTGCCAGTACCTCGTCTCCTACCTTCCAAACTTTACAGAGCACTTGCCTGCGAAAGGCAAAGGTCCCGAGTTCGAGTCTCGGTCCGGCACACAGTTTTAATCTGCCAGGAAGCTTCATATCAGCGCACACTCCGCTGCAGAGTGAAAATCTCATTCTGGAAACATCCCCTAGGCTGTGGCTAAGCCATGTCTCCGCATTATCCTTTCTTTCAGGAGTGCTAGTTCTGCAAGGTTCGCAGCAGAGCTTCTGTAAAGTTTGGAAGGTAGGGAAATGGTACTGCCAGAAGTACAGCTGCGAGTACCGGGCGTGAGTCGTGCTTCGGTTGCTCAGATGGTAGAGCACTTGCCCGCGAAAAGCAAAGGTCCCGAGTTCGAGTCTCGGTCGGGCACACAGTTTTAATCTGCCAGGAAGTTACATATCAGCGCACACTCTGCTGCAGAGTGAAAATCTCATTATGCTATTGTAATGTATTACTAACCCTAAGAATAAAACAGAGAAGTCACAGTTCGTGGTAACTGACGGAAAGCCGTCGAGTAAAACAGAAGTGATTTCTCTAGTTCCCCAAGGTGGTGTTATAGACCCTTTGCTGTTCCTTATCTATCTTAGGAGACAATCTGAGCAGCCGTCTACGGTTGTTTGCAGATGATGCTGTTGTTTATCGTCTAGTAAAATCTTCAGATAAAAAAAATTGCAAGGCGATTTAGAAAAGATCGCTGCATGGTGCGAGAATTGGCAATTGACCCTAAATAATGAAATGTGTGAGGTCAACGACATGAGCGCTAAAAGGAATCCGCTAAACTACGGTTACGTTATAAATCAGTCAAATCTAAAGGCCGTAAGTTCAACTAAATACTTAGGCATTACAATTACCAACAACTGAAATTGGAAAGAACACACAGAAAATGGTGTGGGGAAGGCGAACTCAAGCTCCGTGTTGTAGGCAATCTGCTAAAGAGATGCCTACACTACACTTGTCCGTTCTACTTTGGTGTACTGTTGCCCGTGGTGGGATCCTCACCAGATGGGACTGACGCAGTACATCGAGAAAGTTCAAAGAAGAGCAGCACGTTTTGTATCATCGAGAAATGGGGGAGAGAGCTGAACTGACATTTGGGATGGATATAATTAAAAACAAAGACGTTCTTCGTTGCTAAGGAATCTTCTCACGAAATTTCGGTCACCAACTGTCTCCTCCGAATGAGAAAATATTTTGTTGACGCCGATCTACATAAGGAGGAACGATCATCATAGTAAAATAAGGGAAATCAGAGCTCGCACAGAAAGATGTAGGTGTTTCTCTTTTCCTCAGGCTGTTCGAGATTGGAATAATAGAGAATTATCGCGAAAGTGGTTCGATGAACCCTTTGTCAGGCAGTTAAGTGTGATCTGCAGACTCTCCATATAGTTGTAGATGGTGAGGGAATTATATTAGGAAACGAGACACTTACAGTAGAAGATGAGTTTTGCTACACTACTGGCCATTAAAATTGCAACATCAAGAAGAAATGGAGTTCATAAACGGGTATTCATTGGACAAATATATTATACTAGAACTGAAATGTGATTACATTTTCACGCAATTTGGGTGCATAGATCCTGAGAAATCAGTGACCAGAACAACCACATCTGGCCGCAATAACGGCCTCGATACGCCTGGGCATTGAGTCAAACAGAGCTCGAATGGCGTGTACAGGTACAGCTGCCCATGCAGCTTCAACACGATACCACAGTTCATCGAGAGTAGTGACTGGCGTATTGTGACGAGCCAGTTGCTCGGCCACCATTGACCAGACGTTTTCAGTTGGTGAGAGATCTGGAGAATGTGCTAGCCAGGGCAGCAGTCGAACGTTTTCTGTATCCAGAAAGGCCCGTACAGGAGCTGTAACATGCGGTCGTGCATTATCCTGCTGAAATGTAAGGTTTCGCAGGGATCGAATGAAGGGTAGAGCCACGGGTCGTAACACATCTGCAATGTAACGTCAACTGTCCAAAGTGCCGTCAATGCGAACGAGAGGTGACCGAGACGTGTAACCGATGGCACCCCATACCATCACGCGGGGTGATACGCCAGTATGGCGATGACGAATACACGCTTCCAATGTGCGTTCACCGCGATGTCGCCCAACACGGATGCAATCATCATGATGCTGTAAACAAAACCTGGATTCATCCAAAACATGACGTCTTGCCATTCGTGCACCCAGGTTCGTCGTCGAGTACACCATCGCAGGTGCTCCTGTCTGTGATGCAGCGTCAAGGGTAACCGCAGCCACAGTCTCGCAGCTGATAGTCCATGCTGCAAACGTCGAACTGTTCGTGAAGATGGTTGTTGTCTTGCAAACGTACCCATGTGTTGCCTCAGGGATCGAGACGTGACTGCACGATCCGTTACAGCCGTGCGGATAAGATGCCTGTCATCTCGACTGCTAGTGATACGAGGCCGCTGGAATCCAGCACGGCGTTCCTTATTACCGTCCTGAACCCACTGATTCCATATTCTGCTAACAGTCACTGGATCTCGACCAACGCGAGCAGCAATGTCGCGATCCGATAAACCGCTACAATCCGACCTTTATCAAAGTTGGAAACGTGATGGTACGCATTTCTCCTCCTGACACGAGGTATCACAACAACGTTTCACCAGGCAACGCCGGTCAACTGCTGTTTGTGTATGAGAAATCGGTTGGAAACTTTCCCCACCTCAGCACGTTGTAGGTGTCGCCACCGACGCCAACCTTGTGTGAAAGCTCATAAAAGCTAATCATTTGCATATCACAGCATCTTCTTCCCCCCCATGAACCATGGACCTTGCCGTTGGTGGGGAGGCTTGCGTGCCTCAGCGATACAGATAGCCGTACTGTAGGTGCAACCACAACGGAGGGGTATCTGTTGAGAGGCCAGACAAACGTGTGGTTCCTGAAGAGGGGCAGCAGCCTTTTCAGTAGTTGCAAGGGCAACAGTCTGGATGATTGACTGATCTGGCCTTGTAACAATAACCAAAACGGCCTTGCTGTGCTGGTACTGCGAACGGCTGAAAGCAAGGGGAAACTACAGCTGTAATTTTTCCCGAGGGCATGCAGCTTTACTGTATGATTACATGATGATGGCGTCCTCTTGGGTAAAATATTCCGGAGGTAAAATAGTCCCCCATTCGGATCTCCGGGCGGGGACTACTCAGGAGGATGTTGTTATCAGGAGAAAGAAAACTGGCATTCTACGGATCGGAGCGTGGAATGTCAGATCCCTTAATCGGGCAGGTAGGTTAGAAAATTTAAAAAGGGAAATGGATAGGTTGAAGTTAGATATAGTGGGAATTAGTGAAGTTCGGTGGCAGGAGGAACAAGACTTCTGGTCAGGTGACTACAGGGTAATAAACACAAAATCAAATAGTGGTAATGCAGGAGTAGGTTTAATAATGAATAGGAAAATAGGAATGCGGGTAAGCTACTACAAACAGCATAGTGAACGCATTATTGTGGCCAAGATAGATACGAAGCCCACACCTACTACAGTAGTACAAGTTTATATGCCAACTAGCTCTGCAGATGACGAAGAAATTGAAGAAATGTATGATGAAATAAAAGAAATTATTCAGATTGTGAAGGGAGACGAAAATTTAATAGTCATGGGTGACTGGAATTCGAGTGTAGGAAAAGGGAGAGAAGGAAACATAGTAGGTGAATATGGATTGGGGGACAGAAATGAAAGAGGAAGCCGCCTGGTAGAATTTTGCACAGAGCACAACATAATCATAACTAACACTTGGTTTAAGAATCATGAAAGAAGGTTGTATACATGGAAGAACCCTGGAGATACTAAAAGGTATCAGATAGATTATATAATGGTAAGACAGAGATTTAGGAACCAGGTTTTAAATTGTAAGACATTTCCAGGGGCAGATATGGACTCTGACCACAATCTATTGGTTATGACCTGTAGATTAAAACTGAAGAAACTGCAAAAAGGTGGGAATTTAAGGAGATGGGACCTGGATAAACTAAAAGAACCAGAGGTTGTACAGAGATTCAGGGAGAGCATAAGGGAGCAATTGACAGGAATGGGGGAAATAAATACAGTAGAAGAAGAATGGGTAGCTTTGAGGGATGAAGTAGTGAAGGCAGCAGAGGATCAAGTAGGTATAAAGACGAGGGCTAGTAGAAATCCTTGGGTAACAGAAGAAATATTGAATTTAATTGATGAAAGGAGAAAATATAAAAATGCAGTAAGTGAAACAGGCAAAAAGGAATACAAACGTCTCAAAAATGAGATCGACAGGAAGTGCAAAATGGCTAAGCAGGAATGGCTAGAGGACAAATGTAAGGATGTAGAGGCCTATCTCACTAGGGGTAAGATAGATACCGCCTACAGGAAAATTAAAGAGACCTTTGGAGATAAGAGAACGACTTGTATGAATATCAAGAGTTCAGATGGAAACCCAGTTCTAAGCAAAGAAGGGAAAGCAGAAAGGTGGAAGGAGTATATAGAGGGTCTATACAAGGGCGATGTACTTGAGGACAATATTATGGAAATGGAAAAGGATGTAGATGAAGATGAAATTGGAGATACGATACTGCGTGAAGAGTTTGACAGAGCACTGAAAGACCTGAGTCGAAACAAGGCCTCCGGAGTAGACAATATTCCATTGGAACTACTGACGGCCGTGGGAGAGCCAGTCCTGACAAAACTCTACCATCTGGTGAGCAAGATGTATGAAACAGGCGAAATACCCTCAGACTTCAAGAAGAATATAATAATTCCAATCCCAAAGAAAGCAGGTGTTGACAGATGTGAAAATTACCGAACTATCAGCTTAATAAGTCACAGCTGCAAAATACTAACACGAATTCTTTACAGACGAATGGAAAAACTAGTAGAAGCCAACCTCGGGGAAGATCAGTTTGGATTCCGTAGAAACACTGGAACACGTGAGGCAATACTGACCTTACGACTTATCTTAGAAGAAAGATTAAGGAAAGGCAAACCTACGTTTCTAGCATTTGTAGACTTAGAGAAAGCTTTTGACAATGTTGACTGGAATACTCTCTTTCAAATTCTAAAGGTGGCAGGGGTAAAATACAGGGAGCGAAAGGCTATTTACAATTTGTACAGAAACCAGATGGCAGTTATAAGAGTCGAGGGACATGAAAGGGAAGCAGTGGTTGGGAAGGGAGTAAGACAGGGTTGTAGCCTGTCCCCGATGTTGTTCAATCTGTATATTGAGCAAGCAGTAAAGGAAACAAAAGAAAAATTCGGAGTAGGTATTAAAATTCATGGAGAAGAAATAAAAACTTTGAGGTTCGCCGATGACATTGTAATTCTGTCAGAGACAGCAAAGGACTTGGAAGAGCAGTTGAATGGAATGGACAGTGTCTTGAAAGGAGGATATAAGATGAACATCAACAAAAGCAAAACAAGGATAATGGAATGTAGTCTAATTAAGTCGGGTGATGCTGAGGGAATTAGATTAGGAAATGAGGCACTTAAAGTAGTAAAGGAGTTTTGCTATTTGGGGAGCAAAATAACTGATGATGGTCGAAGTAGAGAGGATATAAAATGTAGGCTGGCAATGGCAAGGAAAGCGTTTCTGAAGAAGAGAAATTTGTTAACATCCAGTATTGATTTAAGTGTCAGGAAGTCATTTCTGAAAGTATTCGTATGGAGTGTAGCCATGTATGGAAGTGAAACATGGACGATAAATAGTTTGGACAAGAAGAGAATAGAAGCTTTCGAAATGTGGTGCTACAGAAGAATGCTGAAGATTAGATGGGTAGATCACATAACTAATGAGGAAGTATTGAATAGGATTGGGGAGAAGAGAAGTTTGTGGCACAACTTGACCAGAAGAAGGGATCGGTTGGTAGGACATGTTCTGAGGCATCAAGGGATCACCAATTTAGTATTGGAGGGCAGCGTGGAGGGTAAAAATCGTAGGGGGAGACCAAGAGATGAATACACTAAGCAGATTCAGAAGGATGTAGGTTGCAGTAGGTATTGGGAGATGAAAAAGCTTGCACAGGATAGAGTAGCATGGAGAGCTGCATCAAACCAGTCTCAGGACTGAAGACCACAACAACAACAACAACAGCATCTTCTTCCTGTCGGTTAAATTTAGCGTTTGTTGCACGTCATCTTCGTGGTGTAGCAATTTTAATGGCCAGTAGTGTATTTGGGAAGGAGAATAAACTGATGATGGCCAAAGTAGAGAGGATACAAAATGTAGACTGGCAATGGCAAGAACAGCGTTTCTGAAGAAGAGAAACTTGTTAACACCGACTGTAGTTTTAAGTATTAGGAAGTCTTTTCTGAAAGTATTTCTATGGAGTGTAGCTATGTATGGAAGTGAAATAAGGACGAGAAACAGTGTAAAGAAGAGATTAGAAATTTTTGAATTGCGGTGCTACAGAAGAATGCTGAAGGTTAGGTGGGTAGATGACGGAAGCAATGAGGAGGTACTGAATAGAACTGGGCAGGAAACGAATTTATGGCATAACTTGACCAAAAGAAGGGATCGGTTGATCGCATGCTTTCTAAGGCAACAAGGGATCACCAATTTAGTTCTGGAGAGGAGCGTGGGGGGGCAAAAGTCGTAGAGGGAGACCAAGAGATGAATACACTAAGCAGATTCAGAAGGATGTAGGTTGCAGTAGGTACTGGGAGATGAAGAAGCTTGCACAGGATAGAGTAGCATGGAGAGCCGCATCAAACCAGTCTCTGGACTGAAGACCACAACAACGACATAGTTTCTTAAGTGTCCTGGGAGGTATGAAACGGAACGTTACGTGAAAGTTTATTTACGGCTCTAGTGACCTACAGATACTCACTGAAGAATGTCGTTTCCTTTAAGAACAAAAAAATTGCCTGGTTAACAGCAGAAGATCTGACCTTCTGCAAAAGGACGTCGCATATCTACTCGGCAGGGTGAAAATTTGTCCACTACACTTTCAGTCAAATCAGTGAACGTGGAACGTAGAAAACTTGTACGGAATGCAATACGTAAATTATCTAACGTACTAAATAATCCACCACGACTGTAGCTGAAAGGAAAGCGACACAGGTATGATAATAAAACATCAAGAGCGATGAAACTGTTACCCAATCCACAAGGAGCCAGTTTCACAATTGTTGGTGCATCTGAGCCACAAACGGCAAGGATCTTCAACACAGTCGCTCTTGAGTCAACATTAAATTTACAGAAATATTCGTGTATTAGAAAATCGAGTGAAGTCTAAGAATTGGCCAATATTTAGACTCCATACAAAGTTATTATGAGTCAAAGGAAACGCCTATCATAACGAGAACGGACAAAAAACAGAAATATATGCTTCTCATGCATAAAATATACTATACTATAGGCATTGTTTAATAACGCATCTTTCGAAATTCCAACCATAAGGAGGTGAACCAGGGGATGAAGAGATTTTTTCTCTTTGGAAAGTGTAGCTGTTCAGGCAATCTCGAAGCTAGGCCTACGAAAATTGGTACTCGATTTCTCGGTCAAAAATAAATAAATACGTTTTTTAGGATTTTTGGAAATTTAACCATATGGGGGTGAAATAATGGTTGAAAGCTTTTTCTGAAAAAGTATCATTGTTAAAAAAAACTAATAAAATATTATGAAGGCCCCGGGAGTAGACAACACTCCATTAGAACTACTGATAGCCTTGGGAGAGCCAGCCCTGACAAAACTCTACCATCTGGTGAGCAAGATATATGAGACAGGGGAAATACCCTCAGACTTCAAGAAGAATATAATAATTCCAATCCCAAAGAAAGCAGGTGTTGACAGATGTGAAAAGTACAGAATTATCAGTTTAATAAATCACAGCTGTAAATTCTTTACAGACGAATAGAAAAAACTGGTAGAAACCGGCCTCGGGGAAGATCAGTTTGGATTCCGTAGAAATGTTGGAACACGTCAGGCAATACTGACCGTACGACTTGTCTTAGGAAATAGATTAAGGTAAGGCAAACATACTTTTATAGCATTTCTAGACTTAGAGAAAGCTTCTGACAATGTTGACTGGACTACTCTCTTTCAAATTCTGAAGGTGGCAGGGGTAAAATACAGGGAGCGAAAGGCTATTTACAATTTGTACAGAAACCAGATGGCAGTTATAAGAGTAGAGCGGCATGAAAGGGAAGCAGTGGTTAGGAAGGGAGTGAGACAGGGTTGTTGCCTCTCCCCGATGTTATTTAGTCTGCATATTGAGCAAGCAGTAAAGGAAACAAAAGAAAAATTCGGGGTAGGTATTAAAATCCATGGAGAAGAAATAAAAACTTTGAGGTTCGCCGATCACATTGTAATTCTGTCAGAGACAGCAAAGGACTTGGAAGAGCAGTTGAACGGAATGGACAGTGTCTTGAAAGGAGGATATAAGATGAACATCAACAAAAGCAAAACGAGGATAATGGAATGTAGTCGAATTAAATCGGGTGATGCTGAGGGAATTAGATTAGGAAATGAGACACTTAAAGTAGTAAAGGAGTTTTGCTATTTGGGGAGCAAAATAACTGATGATGGTCGAAGTAGAGAGGATATAAAATGTAGACTGGCAATGGCAAGGAAAGCGTTTATGAAGAAGAAGTTAACATTGAATATAGATTTAAGTGTCAGGTAGTCGTTTCTGAAAGTATTTGTATGGAGTGTTGCCATGTATGGAAGTGAAACGTGTACGATAAATAGTTTGGACATGAAGAGAATAGAAGTTTTCGAAATGTGGTGCTACAGAAGAATGCTAAAGATTTGATGGATAGATCACATAACTAATGAGGAGGTATTGAATAGAATTGGGGAGAAGAGAAATTTTTGGCACAATTTGACGAGAAGAAGGGATCGGTTGGTGGGGCATGTTCTGAGGCATCAGAGGATCACAAATTTAGCATTGGAGGGCAGCGTGGAGGGTAAACATCGTAGAGGGAGACCAAGAGATGAATACACTAAGCAGATTCAGAAGAATGTAAGTTGCAGTAGGTACTGGGAGATGAAGAAGCTTGCACAGGACAGAGTAGCATGGAGAGCTGCATCAAACCAGTCTCAGGACTGAAGATCACAACAACAGCATCTATGAGCATTAGTTTTTGACTTGTCAGTTACAGATTAAAAATATACGTGTTTGAATTCAACCCCTAAGGATTAAGATAGGGGTTGAAACGTTTTATAAAAGTAATTCGTAGCGAAGGCATTTTTAAAGCTACATCTTTCCAAATTGGTGTTTGAATTCTCGGTTGCAGATGAAAAAAATACGTGTTTCACGGTTCTGGAAATTCAATCCGTAGCGGAATGAAAGAGGATCAGACGGATTCTCTCGCTCATTATCGCCTAGTCGAACCAGCAACGTCAGAAATTTGAGATTCGTAGAGGGTGTCTACCTTATACTGTAGGCATAGCTTTAGAATGGATAGTCCGTAATTCCATTCTTAAGGAGGTGAGATAGGGGATGAAAGGCTTTTCGAGAGAACGTCGCTATTAAGGGAATTTTTAAGCTAGAACTACGAAAAGTGGTATTTGGTATCTCGGTCAGAAAATAAAAGAAAAAGTCTATCAGTATTTTTGGAAATTCAACCACTAAGGAGATAGAGTACTGGGTGATACGTTTGTTCGAGAATAAATAAGTTCTAAAGACGTACTAAAGCGTATGACAACTGGTATTTGACTTCTAGGATAGGGATAAAAAAAAGTACGTTTTTCGGTGTTTCTGAAAATTCAATCCCTTAAGACAGTGCAATTGGGGATGAAAATTTTTAAGAAAATATTTTGTTAGATTAAAAAGTTGTAAATACAAATTTGTGAAAATTAGCATTAGATATAAAGAAATATTTGTTAGGGAACGAACGTTGCTGTGGACCCATCTCCACAAGTACAGAAAAGGCATGATTAAGAAAAATTAGGACTCCAGCTACTAGAATCGCTTTTCGGTCAGAAGTACTTTCGAGAAAGACCACGCTTGTATGGCCTTAATTTCCATGAAAAGGGCTGATATTTATGCTTGACTTAGTACTGTTACGGTGGATGACGTCATAAAGCCGGCCGGAGTGGCCTAGCGGTTCTAGGCGCTTCAGTATGGATCTGCGCGACCGCTACGGTCGCAGGTTCGAATCCTGCCTCGGGCATGGAAGTGTGTGATGTCCTTAGGTTAGTTAGGTTTAAGTAGTTCTAAGTTCTAGGGGACTGATGACCTCAGATGTTAAGTCCCATAGTGCTCAGAGCCATCTGAACCATTTTTTGACGTCATAAACCTGTGAGAGATTAAATTTTGTCTTTGATTGTCCTAGTAATGAGCGAGTTCAACAGTATATTTTCCTTTCGAATATAAATTTCCTGCCTGGCATGCTGCTTTGACAGATTCGAGCTCAGTTTGTGAGTTACAGTGATGGTGACCTGGTACTAATCCTTTGTTTTTATTTCGATACCTCCTGTCACTCACTGTCGAGATTTTTGGCTACATCTTCATCAACGTAGATACTCCGCAAGCCACTGCATGGAGCATGGCGGGCGATACCCTGCACCAATAGTACTCATTTCCTTTCTTGTTCCACTCGCTGACCGAGGGAAAAACGACTGTCCGCACGCCTCCGTATGAACCCCAATTTCTCGTATCTTATCTTCGTGGTCCTTACGCACAATGTACGTTGGCGGCAGAAGAATCGTTCGGCAGTCAGCTTCAAATGTCGGTTCTCTACAGGATTTCTCGAAAAGAAAAAGAACATCGACTTTCCTCCAGGGATTCCCATTTGAGTTCCCTACTCTTCCCCGTAATACCTCCATGTTGTGCGAACGTACCGGTAACAAAAATCCCGCAGCCCGCCTCTGAATTGCTTCGACGTCTTCCTTCAATCCGACCTCGTCCGGATCCCAAACACTCGAGCAGTACTCAAGAACAGGTCGCACGAGCGTCCTATATGCCGTCTCTTTCACAGATGAAACACACTTCCCTAAAATTCTCCCAATAAACTAATGTCGTCCATTCGCCATCCCTACCACAGTTCTCACATGCTCATTCCACTTCATATCGGTCTGCAACGTTAACACCCAGATGTTTAAAGGACTGTGTCAATTAGGATAGTACTAATGCTGTAGTCGAATATTATGGGTTTGTTTTTCCTGCTCATCTGCTTTAACTTTCATTTTTCTATATTTAGAGATATCTCCCACTCATCGCCTCACCTGGAAGTTTTGTTCAAGTCGTCTTGTGTCCTACAATCGCTCACCTTCGACTCCATTCCGTAGATCATGTATTGAAATGGATTTTTACCTTTATGTGCTCCAGTTGGTGTTTAGTTTCTTATATTGGTATTGATGTACAAGTGGAGATCATCTGATTTCAATACCTGTTACCGTCCATTGCCACTAATTGTGTGTTCTTTCACACCACCGACTGTATCATCTTTTCCAGGCCACTCCATTTTATACATTTTGGTAATGCATGATTTTGTGATTGTTATTTTAGCTTGTGCCAGGAACTCCCTCCCACCCACAGCTGTGCTGTTAATTTCAATATTTATTTTCAACGAGTCTCTATCTGATGCTCATGGCTGGCTCTGAGCACTATGGGACTCAACTGCTGTGGTCATCAGTCCCCTAGAACTTAGAACTACTTAAACCTAACTAACCTAAGGACATCACACACATCCATGCCCGAGGCAAGATTCGAACCTGCGACCGTAGCGGTCGCGCGGTTCCAGACGGTAGCGCCTTTAACCGCTCGGCCACTCCGGCCGGCTCATGTTCATATTTGGGCGATGTGGAATAGGGTAATGTCATTGGGCGCCATTTTGAAATCATCTTTGTCCAGCATTTTGATGACATGTTATGACATCTCTGCTCAAAATTAGCGCATGGTATCGAAGGCTCCGTTCTATTGAATAAAACGTGAGCCAAAAGCTATATACACTACTGGCCATTAAAATTGCTACACCAAGAAGAATTGCAGATGATAATCGGGTATTAATTGGCCAAATACATTATACTGGAAATGACATGTGATTACATTTTCACGCAATTTGGCTGCATAGATCCTGAGAAATCAGTACCCTGAACAACCACCTCTGGCCGTAATAACGGCCTCGATACGCCTGGGCATTGAGTCAAACAGAGCTCGGATGGCGTGTACAGATACAGCTGCCCATGCAGCTTCAACACGATACCACAGTTCATCGAGAGTAGTGACTGGCGTATTGTGACGAGCCAGTTGCTCGGCCACCATTGACCAGACGTTTTCAATTGGTGAGAGATCTGGAGAATGTGCTGGCCAGGGCAGCAGTCGAACATTTTCTGTATCCAGAAAGGCCCGTACAGGACCTGCAACATGCGGTCGTGCATTATCCTGCTGAGATGTAGGATTTCGCAGGGATCGAAGTAAGGGTAGAGCCACGGGTCGTAACACATCTGAAATGTAACGTCCACTGTTCAAAGTGCCATCAATGCGAACAAGACGTGGCCGAGACGTGTAACCAATGGCACCCCATACCATCACGCAGGGTGATACGCCAGTATGGCCATGACGAATACACGCTTCCAATGTGCGTCACCAAACACGGATGCGACCATCGTGATGCCGTAAACAGATCCTGGAATCATCCGAAAAAACGACGTTTTGCCATTCGTGCACCCAGGTTCGTCGTCGAGTACACCATCTCAGGCGCTCCTGTCTGTGATGCAGCGTCGAGGGTAACCGCAGCCACGGTCTCCGAGCTGATAGTCCATGCTGCTGCAAACGTTGTCGAACTGTTCGTGCAGATGGTTGTTGTCTTGCAAAAGTCCCCATCTGTTGACTCAGGGATCGAGACGTGGCTGCACGATCCGTTACAGGCTTGCGGATAAGATGTCTGTCATCTCGACTGCTAGTGATACGAGGCCCTTGGGATCCAGCACGGCGTTCCATATTACCCTTCTGAACCCACCGATTCCATATTCTCCTAACAATCATATGATCTCGACCTACGCGAGCAGTAATGTCGCGATACGATATACCGCAATCGCGATAGGCTACAATCCAAGCTTTATCAAAGTCGGAAACGTGATGGTACGCATTTCTGCTCCTTACACGAGGCATCACAACAACGTTTCACCAGGCAACGCCGGTCAACTGCTGTTTGTGTATGAGAAATCGGTTGGAAACTTTCCCCACGTCAGCACGTTGTAGGTGTCGCCACCGGCGCCAACCATGTGTGAATGCTCTGAAAAGCTAATCATTTGCATATCACAGCATCTTCTTCCTGTCGGTTAAATTTCGCGTCTATAGTAGGTCATCTTCGTCGTGTAGCAATTTTAATGGCCAGTAGTCTACGTAAAAAAAAAAAAAAGTCCATTTGTAGTGATACGGTCTCTCTTATTTAGGTTGTGTTACAATTGCTGCAGTAGTAGAAAGGCCTGTTTCGTTTTATCTGGCAGACAGTGACAAAGTAGATTCTCTTTTTTTAAAAATTTTATCGTCCTATCTGAAACGCTGGAGGAGAGGGGCGGGGGATTTACATAAACGATCTGGTTGATGGTATTGACACAGGGGCATTAGACTGTTTGCCAACGATGCTGTTGTCTACAGGAAAGTAGTATCACACCAAAGTTGTGAACAAAGAAATGAGTATTTCCGGAAAATAAATGCGTGGTGTAATGACTGGCAGATATCTCTCAATATTAGTAAGTATAACCTACTGCGTGTAACAAGGCGAAAATCCCCATTAATGTATGAGTACAAAATAAATGATCAGCCTTTGGAAGAGGTAACATCAGTCAAGTATTTGGGTGTGACTATTCGAAATGATCTCAAATCGAATGATCCGATTACACAAGTAACGGGTAAGGCGAACTCTACATTGCGGTTTATTGGTAGAATCCTGAAGCGAAGCAGTCCTTCAACAAAGGAAATAACTTACATTACGTTAGTTCGTCCAGTCTTGGAGTATTGTTCGTCTGTATGGGACCCTTACCAGTTGGGTCTGATTCAAGTGATTGAGAAGGTCCAAAGAAGAACGGCGAGATTCGTGACTGGAACATTTAGCTATCGTGAGAGCGTCATAAATCTCATAGAAAGTTTGAAGTGGGACACACTTGCAGATAGATGACACGCTAAACGGAAGGGGCTGCTCGCTAAATTCCGAAATCCGATCTTCGCCAAGGATGTAGAGCATATATTATTACCAGCAACTTTCAAATCGTGCTATGATCGCCATTCAAGGATGAGGGAAATTAGAGCTCGTACTGAGGCGTTCAGACAGTCGTTTTCCCCTCGCGCGATCCGCGAGTTGGAACGGAGGGTGGGCGGGGGGGGGGGGGGGGGGGGGAATATGACTTTGGCGCGAATTGTGCCCTCCGCCACACACCGCTTGGTGGCTAGCGGAGTATATATGTAGATGGAGATGTGGATGTTCAGAAATCGACTTAGAATGTTTCCAGAATGAGATTTTCACTCTGCAGCGGAGTGTGCGCTGATATGACACTTCCAGACAGATTAAAACTGTGTGCCCGACCGAGACTCGAAGGTCCCGAGTTCGAGTCTCGGTCGGGCACACAGTTTTAATCTGCCAGGAAGTTTCATATCAGCGCACTCTCCGCTGCAGAGTGAAAATCTCATTCTGGAAACATCCCCCAGGCTGTGGCTAAGCCATGTCTCCGCAATATCCTTTCTTTCAGGAGTGCTAGTTCTGCAAGGTTCGCAGGAGAGCTTCTGTAAAGTTTGGAAGGTAGGAGACGAGGTACTGGCAGAAGTAAAGCTGTGAGTACCGGGCGTGAGTCGTGCTTCGGTAGCTCAGTTGGTAGAGCACTTGCCCGCGAAAGGCAAAGATCCCGAGTTCGAGTCTCGGTCGGGCACACAGTTTTAATCGACTTAGAATGTGTTCGAAAATGTTAGAAAACCAATTGGGAAGTGCTCCAAATTCAAATGAATAATCGTCAGACCAATGTACGCTTGATGCTAGGCACTTTGTGAAACAAAGTTCTTTTCTTGAAGAGTATTAATTTGGCGCCCCCTGAAATTGACGTCCGGACCAGCGGGCCAGATAGACACCCCCCCCCCCCCCCCCCAGTTCCGGACCTGCCTGCAACAGATTTGTGACAGCCACAAGACTACTGTGTTTTGTGCCCTTACCAAATTTAAAGTGTACAACCCTTTCTTCTTCGAGAAAACTGTCACTGATATTGTGCATCTGGATACGCTTGAAAACTCTGTAATTCCACAGATCGATGAAGATCTTACTAACAGCAAGATCGCGCACCACCTCATATCCTCACCGAAGTTCGAAGAATCCTCGATAAATGCTTCCCAGGTCGGTGGATTGGTCGTAAAGGGCCAATCGCCTCACCACCTCGCTGCCCATACTTGAGACCACTGGATTTCTTTCCCAGGGGTTTCGTTAAAGACCGTGTGTAAGTTTCTCCCCTACCAAACAATTACCCGACCTGTAAAATCGAATCTGCGCTACTGTGGCCTAAGTTACGCCACATTTGCTGCAACGAGTGTGGGAAGAAATTAATCAATTTGACGTTTGCCACATTAAAAATGGTAGTCGAATCAAACCAAAACCAGACTTGACACTTTTATTTGAAACTTGCTGTTGGTTGCTACAAAATGACACCTCTCCAGATTCTGTAAGTTATCTCGATAAACTTCTGTACTATCCCAAAGTGGTAAAGTCCTTTTCGACTACCACGGATTGCTTTTTTTTTTTTTTTTTTTTTCTTTATTGTGATTTTGATCACCTTACACAAGGCGGGCTGTCAGCAGCTGAGTACGCCGCTCTTCAGCCTTGAGATTTACAATAAGCAATAAATAGAGGGGACACAGAGAATACAATCAAAAATGGCGGGCAAAACAATGTGGACACCAAAAAACAAAAAACACGGAGCCGTTCACGCCTGACGAGAAAACAACACTGACACTAGTCGACACGGCGCACAAAACAGGGATGACGGCGACGGTACACGTGAACAGTGGCGGCGTTTCGGCGAACAAACACTAAACACAAACGAAGGCACACACACGAGAGAGACACTAAAGGCGATGACCTCCGGCGCGCGAATGTTCACTATGCGTGTGCGAGTCCGGGGACCTGCCTAGAGAGAAGGAGGAGGAAGGGGAGTGGGAGAGGGAGAGGGGAGAGCAGAGATGGCACGGGCAGGGGAGATAGGGGGAGGGAGGAAGGGGGAGGGGAAGCCCGGGGGAAGAGGGGTGGAGGGAGGGGACGGGGGAAAAGGAAAGAGAAGGGAAGGGAAGAGAAGGGAGGGAGGGTGCCTGAAGGAAAGGACACCGGAAGTGGGGGGTGGGGCAGGGTCAAAGTTGATAGGAGGGGTAGATGGAGGGGAGGAGGACATCATCAGGGAGGGGGAGCTGGCGGAAGCCACCTTGGGAGAGGGTAAGGAGGGTGGAGAGATGGAGAGCGGGTGGGACGTGCGAATAAGGGCGCGGCAGCGGGCGGGGGTGGGAGAGGATCGGGGAGATGAGCGGGTGAGGAAGATCGAGTTTACGGGAGGTGTACAGGATGTGTATCCTTTCAAGGAAAAGGAGGAGGTGGGGGAAGGGGACGAAATCGTACAGGATCCGCGTAGGGGAGGGGAGACGGATGCGATAGGCGAGGCGGAGAGCTTGGCGTTTAAGGATTTGGAGGGATTTATAAAAGGTGGGGGGGGGGCGGAGATCCAAGCCGGATGGGCATAACAAAGGATAGGGCGGATGAGGGATTTATAGGTGTGGAGGATGGTGGAGGGGTCCAGACCCCACGGACGGCCGGAGAGGAGCTTGAGGAGACTGAGTCGGGAGCGTGCCTCGGCTTGGATTGTCCGGAGGTGGGGAGTCCAGGAGAGGCGACGGTCGAGGGTGACGCCAAGGTACTTAAGGGTGGGAGCGAGGGCGATAGGACGGCCATAGATGGTGATGTAGAAATCAAGGAGGCGGAAGGAAGCGGTGGTTTTGCCTACAATGATCGCCTGGGTTTTGGAGGGATCACGGATTGCCACTGATTGATCATTATGTCCAGTTGCGTAAAACATTTTTGGCGGATGCAGCAGTTAGGCAGAGGATCAAAAGTTAGGCACGAGATGAGCAGAGTTGGAGGAAGAAGTGAAAGTAGTGAGAGTGGTGTATGAGTGAACAAAAGAAGGAAAATATCTCAGTGGATATGGAGGGGGACTTCAAGTTTAAGTACCCTCTCCAACGCACCACTGGTGGCACACTTCGTGAAGACCGGAGCCACTGAATCCGGAGGCCGCTGTTGCCAGTTTTTGCCGCCGCGCGTCGCTGCTGCAGCTCACTGGGTGTAATAACAGCGATTATCGATCTAAGTATCGCAGTGAAAGTCGATGCTGTCTCGCCGCAGGCAGCCGTCGTGTGGCTTCCAAAAATAGTACGGCGCTCAGAAATACCAGCAACGTCCGTTATTAACTGACCGGTTTCAACCCGACGCAAAAACGTGCACTCGAAATCAGTCCTCATTGATCTGTGTTGTTATTTCACCATTTGACTGTACAACAGCCACTAGAGACACTGCAACGAAGTTTCAACCTGTGATTTGCTCATCTGTTTTATTCCACAAGCATATCATATGAATAAGTCATTTAAATCCCCAATAAATTAGCCTACTACACAAATGTTCTCACTTTTACTTTCGACAAAATTGGTTTATGTGAGTGAAGGTATTGTATTCAAGTCTAATCAGGCATAATACACTACTGGCAATTAAAATTGCTACACCACGAAGATGACGTGCTACAGACGCGAAATTTAAGAGACAACAAGGAGATGCTGTGATGTCCAAATGATTAGCTTTTCAGAGCATTCACACAAGGTTGGCGCCGGTGGCGACACCTACAACGTGCTGACATGAGGAAAGTTTCCAACCGATTTCTCATACACAAACAGCAGTTGACCGGCGTTGCCCGGTGAAACGTTGTTGTTATGCCTCGTGTAAGGAGGAGAAATGCGTACCATCACTTTTCCGACTTTGATAAAGGTCGGATTGTAGCCTATCGCGACTACGGTTTATCACATCGCGACATTGCTGCTCGCGTCGGTCGAGATCCAATGACTGCTAGCAGATCATGGAATCGGTGGGTTCAGGAGGGTAATACGGAACGCCGTGCTGGATCCCAACGGCCTCGTATCACTAGCAGTCGAGATGACAGGCATCTTATCCGCACGGCTGTAACGGATCGTGCACCCACGTCTCGATCCCTGAGTCAACAGATGGGGACGTTTGCAAGACAACAACCATCTGCACGAACAGTTCGACAACGTTTGCAGCAGCATGGACTATCAGCTCGGAGACCGTGGCTGCGGTTACCCATGACGCTGCATCAGAGACAGAAGCGCCTGCGATCGTGTACTCAACGACGAACCTGGGTGCACGAATGGCAAAGCGTCATTTTTTCGGATGAATGCAGGCTCTGTTTACGGGATCACGATGATGGTATCCATGTTTGGCGACATCGAGGTGAACGCGCATTGGAAGCGTGTATTCGTCATCGCCATACTGGCGTATCACCCAGCGTGATGGTAAGGGGTGCCATTGGTTACACGTCTCGGTCACCTCTTGTTCGCATTGACGGCACTTTGACAGTGGACGTTACATTTCAGATGTGTTACGACCCGTGGCTCTACCCTTCATTCGATCCCTGTGAAACTCTACATTTCGGCAGGATAATGCACGACCGCATGTTGCAGGTCCTGTACGGGCCTTACTGGGCACAGAAAATGTTCGACTGCTGCCCTGGCCAGCACATTCTCCAGATTTCTCACCAACTGAAAACGTCTGGTCAATGGTGGCCGAGCAACTGGCTCGTCGCAATACGCCAGTCACTACTCTCGATGAACTGTGATATCGTGTTGAAGCTGCATGGGCAGCTGTACCTGTACACGCAATCCAAGCTATGTTTGACTCAATGCCCAGGCGTATCGAGGCCGTTATTACGGCCAGAGGTAGTTGTTCTGGGTTCTGATTTCTCAGGATCTATGGACCGAAATTGCGTGAAAATGTAATCACATGTCAGTTCTAGTATAATATATTTGTCCACTGAATACCCGTTCATCATCTGCATTTCTCCTTGGTGTAGAAAATTTAATGGCCAATAGTGTAAATAAAGCTTGAAATTAATCTTATTATCGTAGTGAGCAACTGCTTACAAGTAATGACAGACAAAGATACACACAGAGGGTAAACAGAAAAATCAAAAGCCAAAGCAACTAAAGAATGAAAGCTAATGTAAATCATAGAAAAACAGTATTCCTTTTTCGAGATAACACTAATATTGTACAATTACCACTTTCCATTACTGTTAATTATCAGTGTTACAAAGACAAACACGGATGCGACCATCACGATGATGTAAACAGAACATAGATCCATCCGAAAAAATGACGTTTAGCCATTCGTGCAGCCAGGTTCGTCGTCGAGTACACCATCGCAGGCGCTCCTGTCTGTGATGCAGCGTCAAGGGTAACCGCAGGCACGGTCTCCGAGCTGATAGTCCGTGCTGCTGCAAACGTCGTCGAACTGTTCGTGCAGATGGTTGTCGTCTTCCAAACGTCCCCCTCTGTTGACTCGGGGATCGAGACGTGGCTGCACGATCCGTTACAGCCGTGCGGATAAGATGCCTGTCATCTCGACTGCTAGTGGTACGAGGCCGTTGGGATCCAGCACGGCATTCCGTATTACCCTCCTGAACCACCGATTCCATATTCTGCTAACAGTCATTGGATCTCGACCAACGCGAGCAGCAATGTCGCGATACGATAAACCGCAGTCGCGATAGGCTACAATCCAACCTTTATGAAAGTCGGAAACGTGATGGTACACATCACAACAACGTTTCACCAGGTAACGCCGGTCAACTGCTGTTTGTGTATGAGAAAACGGTTGGAAACTTTCATTCAAATGGTTCAAATGGCTCTGAGCACTATGGGACTTAACATCTATGGTCATCAGTCCGCTAGAACTTAGAACCTCTTAAACCTAACTAACCGTAAGGACATCACACAACACCGAGTCATCACGAGGCAGAGAAAATCCCTGACCCCGCCGGGAATCGAACTCGAGAACCCGGGCGTGGGAAGCGAGAACGCTACCGCACGACCACGAGCTGCGGACAAACTTTCGTCATGTCAGCACGTTGTAGGTGGCGCCACCGGTGCCAACCTCGTGTGAATGCTCTGAAAAGGTAATCATTTGCATATCACGGCATATTCTTTCTGTCTCTGTTAAATTTGGCGTCTGTAGCATGTCATCTTCGTGGTGTAGCAATTTCAATGGCCAGTAGTGTAAATATAGTCACGCTAAAAAGATACGAGAACAGCTGAACGGCTTGTGCCAGGACTTTCACATTCACAGGACATGTACATTAGTATGTGCTGCAGAAATGATTATCATTTCAGTCAGCTCGGTTCAGCACGATTGCTGTTGCCTAGTAGGCACAGGGTCCGCCATGTGCCTGATAACTCGTCCCATGCGTGATGCTATGGACGAGTGTACGGCGCGAATGGCGTCCTACGGTATAGACATCAATGCTGTATTCACCTGGTTCCAAAATTCATGTGTGGTGGCCGGCATTGGGTCACAAAGCTACACCCGTCGTTTCACCACATCTGACAAAATTTCGCTTGGCGGCAAGATTATGATCTGGGGACAGGCCGGAAAGGCTGACATCCCGTGACATCAAGAGGGCAGGTGTTCGTGCAGCAATATGTGGTCGTGCATTGTCTTGCTGAAAAATGGCGCCTAGGGTATTGTGTGGGTCGTATGATGTCATTCACGTAGGTAACTCTGGTGGCACCAGCTGTGATTTCTGGCTGTAACCAGTGGCAACCACAACATAAGGCTTCGAGTTGGCATTGTGTGTCTTGTGCGAATGTAGTCACTGTGATGTCGCTCCCCGTTTCTGCGGCGCACTGAAATCAGGGCGGCGCAGAAAGCTATGCGCAGGAAGCAACGTGTTTTCTCAGTTGTGCGCATGACGTCACGGTGGAAGCAGCTGTGCCAAACAGTACACAGTTCGAATTGTGTGTGATTGTTTTTGTTGTTATGTTGTTTTGTGTTTGAAGGAGTATTTTGATTGAGTTCTTTCTTCTGAGGTACTCAGTCAACAGCGGAAACAGTCGGAATTCGGGAGTGTTAACGGTTTTTGCTGTAAATGATATTTGATTCGGAATTGAAATAGTTAGCGATAGTGGACTGCGGGCTGTGCTGTTACGGGCTGTTTTTCTTACAACCGGAGCACAAAGGGAACTGAAGTAATGTATCACAGTTTCCCGCGTAATGAAACATTACAAAAACGATGGTTGCCGAAATGTTGTAGGAAAGACAGTGTAAATGTTGCGCATGCACGAATATGTTCTCGCCATTTCGCAGATACAGATAACTTAAGGGATTTACAGTCTGAATTGCTTAATTTGCCCCGAAAAAGAATGTTCAAGCCAGATGCAGTTCCTTCGCGCAATTTGCCGTGCAGTAGTGCGACTGTCAATGTGTCACCCGCAACACCAGACAGAACCAAGCGGTATAAGAAACGAGAACTACATAAGAAATCTCTGGAAACTCTGGAAAAGCTGTCACCAAATAAGAAACATCGTAATAAGAGCACATGTACCGATGACAGTTTTTTTTCAGACACAGATAAAGTTACTTTGATGAATACTATAGCGGCTTTTGAAAGAAGGAATGCTGTCCTTGTAAACAAGTATGTGCAACTTCGAGCTCTTAAGTAAATGCGCGACTGCTACGGTCGCAGATTCGAATCCTGCCTCGGGCATGGCTGTGTGTGATGTCCTTAGGTTAGTTAGGTCTAAGTATACTCCTGGAAATTGAAATAAGAACACCGTGAATTCATTGTCCCAGGAAGGGGAAACTTTATTGACACAGTCCTGGGGTCAGATACATCACATGATCACACTGACACAACCACAGGCACATAGACACAGGCAACAGAGCATGCACAATGTCGGCACTAGTACAGTGTATATCCACCTTTCGCAGCAATGCAGGCTGCTATTCTCCCATGGAGACGATCGTAGAGATGCTGGATGTAGTCCTGTGGAACGGCTTGCCATGCCATTTCCACCTGGCGCCTCAGTTGGACCAGCGTTCGTGCTGGACGTGCAGACCGCGTGAGACGACGCTTCATCCAGTCCCAAACATGCTCAATGGGGGACAGATCCGGAGATCTTGCTGGCCAGGGTAGTTGACTTACACCCTCTAGAGCACGTTGGGTGGCACGGGATACATGCGGACGTGCATTGTCCTGTTGGAACAGCAAGTTCCCTTGCCGGTCTAGGAATGGTAGAACGATGGGTTCGATGACGGTTTGGATGTACCGTGCACTATTCAGTGTCCCCTCGACGATCACCAGTGGTGTACGGCCAGTGTAGGAGATCGCTCCCCACACCATGATGCCGGGTGTTGGCCCTGTGTGCCTCGGTCGTATGCAGTCCTGATTGTGGCGCTCACCTGCACGGCGCCAAACACGCATACGACCATCATTGGCACCAAGGCAGAAGCGACTCTCATCGCTGAAGACGACACGTCTCCATTCGTCCCTCCATTCACGCCTGTCGCGACACCACTGGAGGCGGGCTGCACGATGTTGGGGCGTGAGCGGAAGACGGCCTAACGGTGTGCGGGACCGTAGCCCAGCTTCATGGAGACGGTTGCGAATGGTCCTCGCCGATACCCCAGGAGCAACAGTGTCCCTAATTTACTGGGAAGTGGCGGTGCAGTCCCCTACGGCACTGCGTAAGATCCTACGGTCTTGGCGTGCATCCGTGCGTCGCTGCGGTCCGGTCCCAGGTCGACGGGCACGTGCACCTTCCGCCGACCACTGGCGACAGCATCGATGTACTGTGGAGACCTCACGCCCCACGTGTTGAGCAATTCGGCGGTACGTCCACCCGGCCTCCCGCATGCCCACTATACGCCCTCGCTCAAAGTCCGTCAACTGCACATACGGTTCACGTCCACGCTGTCGCGGCATGCTACCAGTGTTAAAGACTGCGATGGAGCTCCGTATGCCACGGCAAACTGGCTGACACTGACGGCGGCGGTGCACAAATGCTGCGCAGCTAGCGCCATTCGACGGCCAACACCGCGGTTCCTGGTGTGTCCGCTGTGCCGTGCGTGTGATCATTGCTTGTACAGCCCTCTCGCAGTGTCCGGAGCAAGTATGGTGGGTCTGACATACCGGTGTCAATGTGTTCTTTTTTCCATTTCCAGGAGTGTAGTTCTAAGTTCTAGGGGACTGATGACCACAGATGTTAAGTCCTATAGTGCTCAGAGCCATTTGAACCATCTTAAGTAAATTCATTTTAATGCGATTAAATGAATAGTTTCTGATTTATTTGAGCCGAGGTTTCGAATTTCAAGTGTGTGTCAGTGTGGTTGTGATCTGACATTTTACCGATGTGTGGGGCATAAGCTGCGAAAGAATGTAACTCATCAGTTTTAACTGTAATATTTTAGCAGCAGAAAAGCAGTTTAGACATCTCAAATCTGGTATAAACAAAATCTTCCGCCAAAAACTTGACGCAAACGCGCATGCCGTGTCGTCTGCTTGTGAGCGCTTGCTTCCACGCTGACGTCACTAGGCCAGCCAATGGCAGAGCAGAGCGCTTACTGCCCAACCTTATTATTTAGTAACCTTGACTGAAATGAAGCCATCGTTTTCAAACAGACAGAAACTGGATTCGTCCGAAAACGCAGTCTGGTGCCGCTCCTGTCCCCAGTGAAGGCGTTCCACACATCATTGCCGTCTAGTGTGTTACTGTACATTCGTCAAAGGTAGTCGGAGAAGCGGACGACCCGCACGTAACCCGTGCCGTAGTAATCGGCGGCAGACTGCCACCCCAGGTAGTGTACCACGTGTGACATTGTTCCATTGTTGCGCCAGAGCCGAGGAACACGCAGGTCTGTGCTGCAATGCTATTCAGATGACGGGTCCATCTTCTCGCGGTGGCGGGGGGTGGGGGGGGGGGGGGGGGGGGGGGGGGGGGAGGGGGGGTCCAGGCTTCACCCACCTCGCCGTGTGTTGTACGGCATCACATTCTGTCACGCCAATTAGATGAGATTAGATTAGTACGTGTTTCATAGATCATGAATACGACACTTCGTAATAAGGAACGTGTCAGGTTAATAAAAGGTGTCTATACAAGATATTACATTACACAAAATATTACATGACACTCAACTTTTTTTTTGTGGCAGTTGGGAAATTACCCACTTACTATATCCAAAAATTCCTCTAATGAGTAGAAGGAGATGCCATTAATAAATTCTTTTAATTTACTTTTAAATGCTATATGGCTATCTGTCAGACTTTTGATGCTATTACGTAAGTAACCAAAGACTATCGTGGCAGCATAATTTACCCCCTTCTGAGCCAAAGTTAGATTTAACCTTGAGTAGTGAAGATCATCCTTTCTCCTAGTGTTGCAGCCATGTACACTACTATTACTTTTGAATTCGTTCGGATTGTTAATAACAAAGTTCATAAGTGAATATATATATATTGTGAGGCTACAGTGAAGATCCCTAGCTCTTTAAATAAGTGTCTGCAAGATGATCTTTGATGAGCTTGTAACACTACGCTACTGCGCACGATACTTATTAGTGCCTGTACTATAGTAAGTTGACGGACTTCACCATATAAGAAAGGATTTTGGTATATAAGTTGACCGCGTGTACCTGAATGGAGGCAAAATCAGACTTCCACCCACTCAGTAACAACAATGATACGTGAAGCAAGTCTGAAGTGCAACTACACGTTAGGACGGACAAGAAACAACACCGCAGATGCTACCAAATTGTTAATAATACGGTCGCCAGCCTAATTAGGCATTAACTGAGTTTCTTCCCAGTACAAGTTGAAGTACGTTCGTACCAAACAACACGTAACAACACTGCATACTATGGCAAATTTTAGAACCAGGAAATCTACTGAACTAATAATTTCACTTGTACTAATATGGACAAGCCATAAATACACAACAATACACTATAATGTTTACTACAAACTTCGTACTGTCTATTGATCTGATTAAAATCGGGCATAGGTTACCCTAGAAATAGCACTTTCGAAACACACATACCGTGTCATATTTGAAAAAGGTAAAACACTAATAAATTTTGGTTTTATATTGACTTTAACTTTGTTGGTCAAATCAGTTCAGTACACTTCTGAATTTAAATGAATAGAAAAGAAGAAAGGGGAGGGGGACCCTGAAACTGTTATGATCACTGTACTGAAATTTTTGATTATCGAAATCGTTAAGCACTCAAGATTTCCAATATATGAGTTACTACTCTTTTTGTCTTATTTCTGGCTCATTTAACTACCTTTATTTTTGTCTCAAATTAATGAGCCTTCATTACTAAACCAATTTAATTATTATTAACATAAATTTTAATTCTTCATCTCGGGACACTCGGATTGCACATGTGGAAAGGACCCTGTCTAGGTTAGTGATGAGGATAATTAAATGATAGGACAGTTCTGGTAAAAGTTAAGTTGTTATTGAACAGTCAGGAACAAAAATAACACTGGTGCACACGAATACAGTACTAAAAGTTTCAACCTGTTCGTATCGATGCGGCGGTTGGCGGGCGGCGAGATGGCGAGGCACAGAGCTCACATAACAAGCACAGCTATGGCTCTTGATGTATCGGCACTTTACTTCTTCATAGCGTCGCAATATGTTTCCATTTAGTGCCTATGGAATTTTGCCATGCTGTGTAGTCGTCGGAAACGGCACATCCGAGGCTCAATGAAACTACGTCTTCCAGGAGAGCCTCCTCGATCCAGAACGTGTTACTCAGACCAATGCCCAACTCTGACTACTACTGCTGAGCCCGTTGTGCCGTGCAGCGCCCGTGTGCATTTTCCCGCGCTCGCCTGCCATCCACCTTTTACCGCTCCCTGACAGACCGGGTATTCACTCGAGGTTTTGCATTCTACATATCCTAATACATTGCCTACGTATGGACCAGACGCACAGTTACAACTTCTACATCTTACAATAGTTTCAACATTTCTTACATTTCCATTTTGTTATAATATTGCTTGCAATTTGACATAAACATTAATATTCACATCGAAAATTTTTTACAGTTTCTTTAACATAATGACATGAAAAGAAAAAAAAAAGAAATGAAATCAGAACATCGCTTACACTAATTTATCGAAAATCACAAGAAAAAATTATTATATGTACAATAGTATAGCGTTGGTGTTGTTACAAGCTCCAGTGATTATTCTGATTACACGCTTTTGTGCAATGAACACTCTTTTACTCAATGATGAGTTACCCCAGAATATGATGCCATACGAAAGCAGAGAAAGAAAATAGGCGTGGTAAGCTAATTTCCTGAGATCCATATCGCCAAAATTTGCAGTGACCGTAATACCATAAGCAGCTGAACTCAAACGTTTCAGCAGATCCTTAGTGTTGTTTTTTTTCCAGTTCAACCCCTCATCAATGTATATACCTAGAAATTTTGAATATTCTACCTTAGCTACCGATTTCTGATCGAAATTTGTATTTATTAATGGGGTCATTCCATTTAGTGTGTGGAACTGTATATACTGTGTTTTGTCAAAGTTTAATGAGAGCCCATTTGCAGAGCACCACTTAATGATTTTCTGAAAAACTTCGTTTACAATTTCACCAGTTAATTCTTGTCTGTCAGGTGTGATAGCTGTACTTGTATCATCGGCAAAATGCGCCCCCTTTCAAACGCACAGATTTCATATTACGGTTCGCGCATACCGTCTGCGGGGCATCCTGCTCAGGTCAGCCTGCTCCATTACATTCGGTTCATAGCGGCAGGGAGAGCCGCAGATACGTTTTACCATTAGGTGGTGTTGCTCCGCGGTATCGATGTTGACCTTGAACTTGCGGGCCGACAAGGTTCAAACGCTAATCACTTCCACAGAACAGACTAACGTAAATGTCCTATGAATATGAACGTCCAATCTCTACTCGTCCAACGTGTTCTCTTTTTTGTGAACATGAGTGTGTTAGTTGTTTGCTACTAACCCTATTCGCAACCCATTTTTCAAACAGCATCACTGGACGACACACAGTACACGAGATACGACGTCATAAACATCGAGATGTACACAGGGTGGTCCATTGACCGTGACCGGACCAAATATCTCACGAAATAAGCGTCAAACGAAAAAACTACAAAGAACGAAACTCGTCTAGCTTGAAGGGGGAAACCAGACGGCTCTATTCTTGGCCCGCTGGATGGCGGTGTCATAGGTCAAACGGGTATAAACTGCGTTCTTTTAAATAGAAACCCCCATTTTTTTATTACATATACCTGTAGTATGTAAATAACATATGAATGTTTTACTTGGACCACTTTATCCGCTTTCTGACAGATGGCGCTGTAATATTCACAAACATATGTCACACAATTTTAGACGAACAGCTTTTAACAGGTAGGTTTTTTAAATTAAAATACACAACGTAGGTACGTCTGAACATTTTATTTTGGTTGTTCCAATGTGATACATGTACCTTTGTGAACTTATCATTTCTGAGAACGCATGCTGTTACAGCGTGATTACCTGTAAATACCACATTAATGCAATAAATGCTTAAAATGATGTCCGTCAACCTCAACGCATTTGGCAATACGTGTAACGACATTCCTCTCAACAGCGAGTAGTTCGCCTTCCGTAATGTTCGCACATGCATTGACAATGCGCTGACGCATGTTGTCAGGCGTTGTCTGTGGGTCACGATAGCAAATATCCTTCAACTTTCCCCACAGAAAGAAATCCGGGGACGTCAGATCCGGTGAACGTGCGGGCCACGGTATGGTGCTTCGACGACCAATCCACCTGTCATGAAATGAAATATGCTATTCGATACCGCTTCAACCGCACGCGAGCTATGTGCCGGACATCCATCCTGTTGGAAGTACATCGCCATTCTGTCATACAGTGGAACATTTTGTAGTAATATAGGTAGAACATTACGTAGGAAATCGGCATACATTGCACCATTTAGATTGCCATCGGTAAAATGGGGGCCAATTATCCTCTCTCTCATAATGCCGCACCATACATTAACCCGCCAAGGTCGCTGATGTTCCACTTCTCGCAGCCATCGTGGATTTTCCGTTGCTCAATAGTGCATATTATGTCAGTTTACGTTACCGCTATTGGTGAATGACGCTTCGTCGCTAAATGGAACGCGTGCAAAAAATCTGTCATCGTTCCGTAATTTCTCTTGTGGCCTGTGGCAGAACTGTACACGACGTTCAAAGTCATCGCCGTGCAATTCCTGGTGCATAGAAATATGGTACGGGTGCAGTCGATGTTGATGTAACATTCTCAACACCGAAGTTTTTGAGATTCCCGATTCTCGCGCAATTTGTCTGCTACTGATGTGCGGATTAGCCGCGACAGCAGCTAGAACACCTACCTGGGCATCATCATTTGTTGCAGGTCGTGGTTGACGTTTCACATATGGCTGAACACTTCCTGTTTCCTTAAATAACGTAACTATCCGGCGAACGGTCCGGACACTTGGATGATGTCGTCCAGGATACCGAGCAGCATACATAGCACACGGCCGTTGGGCATTTTGATCACAATAGCCATACATCAACACGATATCGACCTTTTCCGCAATTGGTAAACGGTCAATTTTAAAATGGGTAATGTATCACGAAGCAAATACCGTCCGCACTGGCGGAATGTTACGTGGTACCACGTACTTATACGTTTGTGACTATTACAGCGCCATCTATCACAAAACGAAAAAAGTGGTCCAACTAAAACATTGATATTTCTTTACGTACTACACGAATATGTAATAAAAATGGGGGTTCCTATTTAAAAAAAAACGCAGTTGATATGCATTTGACCTATGGCAGCGCCATCTAGCGGGCCAAGAATAGCGCCATCTGGTTTCCCTTTTCAAACTAGAGTTTCATTGTTTGTAGGTTTTTGGTTTGACGCTTATTTCGTGAGACATTTGGTCCGGTCACTATCAATATACCACCCTGTATAAGCAGTTTAACAAAATGAAATGAAATGATGGTATGGCATTGTTGGCCGTGAGGCCCCATGCGGGGAAGTTCGGCCGCCGTATTGCAAGTCCTTTTTAGTTGACGCCACTTCGGCGACTTGCGAGTCAATGATGATGAAGAACACACAATACCCAGTCATCACGAGGCAGAGAAAATACCTAACCGCGCCGGGAATCGAACCTGGGACCCCGTGCGCGGGAAGCGAGAACGCTACCACAAGAGCACTAGCTGCGGACCAGCAGTTTGACAACAAATATCTAAAACATTACCTCGTATGTGAAGTAGTAAGACGTTTGAAGCTCTATAGAATCGCCTACTGGCGAAGTCATAGAGGAAAGGTGGCATCTCGGTAAATTTGTTGAAACATTCACACCATACTACGAACAAGATCCGTTGGAACAAGTAAGTCGACAGTTTCCCTTACTAATTTGCGAAAGCCGTTCTGAGCACGTGCGTCGTGCTATTTTTTTTTTTTTAACATTCTGTCGGAGAAGTTCGTTTCCTCAGAATAAATTTCAATTAGCTAAAGTACCCCACTGCAAGAACAAAACGTGACCTTAGATCGATGAACAGTCGAGAAAACAACATTTCTGCATTACCTCAAAGAGTACTGAAGTTTGCTCTCCTCTCGAGTCTAGGGAAGGCGAAAGAAAAATTAATTATCTGGAGATACGTGGCACAAGATTAAGGAGGAGGAGGATAATAAATTAGGAATTTCGTTAATTTAACTGTCTTTTTCTCGCCAGCTGTCAAAGAATTTAATTAAATGAAAGAAGATGGGGAATTTCTCCTTGACTTTAAAGAAGCCTTGAAAGTCAGCCTGCTCGACGTGAAATAATTTCGAATAGCATCGAGGTATTCGGAAATTTTCCTGAATTTAGAAATTTCCGTTTCGAAAAACGGATGGTAGTTTTTCACGTTTGATGAGAGCGGCCTGTCTGCACAATGTTACAAAATGTTTATTTAACCCTAGATTACTAAACGCTCCAGAAATTTACGTTTGCAGTTGGTACTAACTGACGGTTCCCGCCAATCAGGTGTCGTCAATGTAGTGTGCAGTAAAACAGAACATTTTATGCTTATTTTATATCTGATATACCACTGGAGATCTTATAAGTGTAATTAATTAGTGCATAAACTATAAATTATGACGTAGAATGAGAATTTCCACTCTGCAGCGCCGGCCGGCGTGGCCGAGCGATTCTAGGCGCTAGAGTCTGGAATCGCGCGACCGCTACGGTCGCAGGTTCGAATCCTGCCTCGGACATGGATGTGTCTGATGTTCTTAGGTTAGTTAGGTTTAAGTAGTTCTAAGTTCTAGGGGACTGATGACCTCAGAAGTTAAGTCCCATTGTGCTCAGAGCCATTTGAACCATTTTTTTTTTTTTGAAGAAGTCACAAATTGGATCGCTTCAAAAGATGAACAATTTTTTCGACGCGGGATTCGTACACTGTCCGATAGATGGGGGAAAGTAGTGGTCAGCGATGGAAAATACTTTGAATGATACATGTGTAGCCAATTTGTTTCATTAAAGCCTCAAATGTTGGGGAAAAAACGGCGGAAGCAAAGTTGTACACCTTGTATCATTTTTGACCAATTTTGACTACGTCTCCCTTCTAGTGCGCTGCTTCCACTCATTTCAGTGCTTAAATACGAACTGAGACATCTAAATTCTTCTTGTCCTGCGCCATTTTGCATACTTCGAGTCAAAATCGGTGCGCCGGCTATGCAAGATAATCCGCTCTGAATATCAACTTTTAACATCGTCGCTCTAATGGTATGGTGTCGTACGCCGTGTGGCGATTACAGCTTTCACACAGCCTCCTCGTCATGCCGAGTTCTGTTCCCTTCCCTCTAATGCAAACGCTTGTTGCTGGAAACGAGCGAATGGCGGTGAACACTGACGAATGTCTTGTCATTGCTGCTTTGTTCGTTTTCCTTCTGTCCAGCATAAACCAGACTTTAGAGTTTCTACACACTTTCCGCCAATCATCCACCGATAATTCTCTGTCCACGGCTCTAGCAGTTTGGAGCACTCCTATGAAGGCGATCTCAAAGAAAAAAAGAAAAGCGTCAACAGCAGCGAAGCTCGTAACCTCTGAAAGGAGTCTACTGGGGCACATTCAGATGTTGCACCCGAATATGATTTTATAAACGATGCATATCTTTGATAGGCTTTATATCGCTTATTGTGTAAGACCGCAGACCCAAAGATACTGTTTCTGGTCTGAGGCTTCGACCATAGATACTAGTAGACTGGCCTTGCTGTGCAGAAGCTATAGGGCTGGTGTGGCTCCAACATAAACCACGGGACTGTTGGCAAAACGTGGCGGGATTTCAAATCAGCGTTCTGCTATCCTATGTTTGTATCGTATTTTATCCACATTTCTCAATTGACTGCCATACGCTTCCAACAAAAATTACTTTTTTATTTGCGAAAAATTATGTCAGAACTACATTGACCTGGATTTGTTCGCAGTACCATTTATAAAATCTAGCAAATACATCCTAACGCTCCTCTGGTGGGCAGCGGGACGAAATTACTATAAACTACCAATTAAAGTAAAATGTCGTTAAAATTCTTTTAAACAGTAAGAGTGGGCTCGTGTCAAAACTTTAAACATTGGATTCGCCGCGTTTTGAGCTCTAGTTACTTATAAAAGAAAATGGGATATGGGAATTATGTCAACTATAGGTGCCAAAATTGTCGACTTTAGGAGCAGGTCCATTTTAGAGTATCAATTTTAGGTGCACTTCAAAGGTTCAGTTCCTACTATTTTTACGAAAGTTTAAACTATCAGTTAAAAAAAATATTTTAGATGAAAGGTGAGACTTTGAAGTTTCAGAAAATAATTTTGGAGCCTACATTTATTTAATAGTATTAGAAGGTAGAAAAAAATTCTCTTCATGTGTCGACTATAGGTGCTCTTACCTTATTATAATCTCACTTGTATATACAAAAAGGCGCGTATGTGCAGATGGCTTAAAGTTTTTCCGTTTCAGGGCCTGTATCCAAAGCTGCCTTCGGTTTTCATCCTTAGGGAACCTGTGAGTAGGAACGAGAAACAGTTATACTTACTTCTGTAACCGAATTATCACAGATACTTTCCAAAATGTAATATGAGTCTGACTTTACAGGCATCACCTTCAGCACTTTAATTTACGTGATTCACTATTTCAAGTGTAAAAAAAAATATAAAAGTCACTTCAAGAGATTTCAATAATCGCATCTGCACTATCATAGAAACACACGTGAAATGTAATGCCATTTCCCCCGACAAAACGCTGAGTACAGCCATAAGCGCAACACGAAACAACCATGTTTTGCCAACATTCACGTGACTTTAGCCCAGAGATGTTGGAGCCACGAAAATGACGTCAGGGCCAGTGTATTATATTTATGGTCGAAGGTCTGAGGTTATTACCATAGAGTAAATATCTCTGGAGTGAGCATTGCGTCCTGCGCATGTTGTCAACATTAAACCAGGATTGTCACGTGATCTCGGGACTTCGCTGTGCGTGTGTGCTTTCTGCAAAGTTTGAAGTTTATAATACCAAGAGTTTTTGTTGTGTTTCACCGTTTGTTGATAGTGTAATAGCGATGGTGAATTACGTTGTTGCTACGGATGGAAAGAGAAATATGTGAAAGGAGGGATAATAACTTTTGATGGGTACATTCCAGATAGCTCTAATTATAGTTTTCATTTTAGTAAGAGACACTGTGTACGTTTAAAAATTTCGAGACGCATTATAATTAAGACTTGATTCTGTAGACCTATTTTTCTACGATTTTATGACTATATAATAGATATTATGGCTCGTACAAAAGCTTACAAACAATCGCTTCCTCTCGTAAATTTGCTAGTGGAACAGGAAAGGGAATGGTTAGTTGTTTCAGTAAATACTATCCTCGATTATGTATATAGATTACTCAGTCTACTATTTAATAAACTGGGAGCAAGTACTTAAAATGCGTTAAATAAATACCTCACAGTGCCACCAGTAAGAAAAATTGTTTTAGGTCGCAAAAACGAGAAAATAAATACGCAGAAATACAAGAAAAAAGGACGAATTAGCAGGGATATAATCGCTAATGTGTGGCAAATTCGGTGTTTTTCGGACACTTGCAAAAGTACTAGCGTACTGTCAAGTCGTTTTGCAGGACTATCACTGCAAAAATGTATGTCAGGCTCTGCAATACTATAAAGTGCGGTATCATACCGAAAACTACCAAAAATCGAGTGCGTCTGAACTGTGACACCTATCGCAAAGAAGCTGAATGTAATATCACTTGCCCTTAAAAGTTACGTAGCTGGTTTATTCCCCGTATCATATGGATACTGTTAAAATGTCTGTGCAACATATATAAATAATTCACGACACGTACGAAAAGAATCCGTCTGTACTAGGGATGTAGTGACATTCTAAATATACAGAGCGCTATACGGACAAACACACGACGTCCCGAGATCACGTGACCAGGCCGGCAATGTGTGTTGACAACACAAAATCTGTTCTGCGCATGTGAATGCTCACTCCAGAGATATTTACTCTATGGGTTATTATAGTGTTTGAGTAATAAAGCGCTTGACGCTCAGTTGTAGCTGTCTGTGAGGGAAAGACGATGGAGTAGGCAGTTTTTGTGGTGTGCTGTGTGAAGCCACCAAGTTTCAGATTAATATAGGTATGTCAATATTGTTGAAGTTGGAAGCAGAAGTCTTCATGCAAGCAGGGTAAAGATGTGAAATATTTCTGATTTTTGTTTTGCCAGCACGCTAGTATAGATGAGTTGGCTGACTGTTTGTAATTGTTGAGTAACCCCAGAATGTACGTAAACCGTTTTGATAAAAAGGCTAGTTAGATATTTCACTTATGTAATGTTTTTAATATTTGTTAACAGAGCTATGTGTAATTTAATGATTTGCATTTATATTTGATTAGAGAGGTTATATTATACTTGCTGTATAAACCTCATCGTTTGTGAATCAATTGTGAGTAATGTAACTTCAATTGTCAGGTGTTTTTGAAAAGACAAACTTAACTTGCAGTATAATTTTGCTATAAAAAAACTGTGTTAGTAATTCATCATAATCAGTACCGCTTCCCGGTCCGGGTCATATATTTTTTCAATGACGTTGGATGTTTCTTAAATGGTATCGTTTATCAGCGAAAAGAATTGCATGTGCAGTTCAAGTATTATGGCCAGCATTGCACACTGCTGAGCCTGTAGCTAGCATATTTTCTTTTTTTTTCATGAGAGACCAGAATATATCGCGTTACTCCGTTGCTGCTTTAGATTTAAAGGGACCACTCCCTGCCTATCTAACCCATGTTAATTTAGGCAAGTATATGACCCATTTCTGAAAAAACCATTTGATGCAGGACCTTAATATTTTTACTGTATGCTACATGATGCTAATAGAGTCAACTCTACTAAAATCTACTTTATCCGTTTTACAATTTTTAAGAAATATTTTTTAAAATTTATTAACAAAAAATATTAAGTTTTTCTGCAGAAAATATTTTTTATGAACTTCCTAACGGGGGAATATTAATGAATGTAGTACCAGAGGTGGCTTTTTGTGTTATGCAGAGTCTCTGAAAATTGCATTCATTTATCTATGATAGTTTCTGATACAATGGGGCAGATGTACTGCAAATTTTAGTTTGCGGGAAGTTGACTTTAAAGAAAAAACTTCTGAAATTTGTCTTACAGTTAATTAAAAGTGTCCTGCTGCGTATGATGGCCCTTCTTTGGCCTCTAGCAGGTCTTCCAGCTTCTTTTTCACCTTCCTGGATGTTTGTCTTGCTTTCTTGGACGTATTAGATGAACACCTGTCTGCATCGGCTATCCTCACTTTATCGCAATGTCATATTTTCACCAGGATTAATTCCCAGCCTTTTCAGTACCCAACACTTTCCAATATTACCACAACTGAATGTAGTAACAGCATCATGGAATCCTAGTTGCATTGTATACATGCCTACAAATACAGTTTTAGGAAAGCGGTTCCAAATTATGCTGATGAACCATTCATTTGGGTTCTGTGTCTGCCCACGCAGACATTTCCTTAGAAGGTCAGGATGCGCCAAGACTCTGACAATACGTTTAATTGGTGTAATAACAGCAGCAGGAAGAGAATGCTGGTGAGAGTAACATTCTCCAGTTGCCTGATCCCTATTGTATTTGCACAACGAATTTTCTCCTGATGAACACAATCCATGATATGGCTTATCATGAGTAGAGGACTTACGGAAGAATATGGCCCAAACATCTCCCTTCATTACCTCCAGATTTTCTTTATTTCTCCTAACTGCCTTCCCATAGTATACATGCAAGTTTCCTATATCAGTTTTAGTTAAGCGACCCTCTCCAGTCAACAATTTTCCATCTTCTAATTTTTTTCCTCTCATATCAACAGTTAGTTTTCTCAGCCTTGTTCCAAAACGTTTTTGAACATGGCCTACACATTCTATTTTGCTAATAATGGCATCTCCATATGGCTTAGAGTTCACCACATTGTTATATGCCTTAATTACAATTAGGAACATCGTTGGCACACGACATAACCTCTTGTACAGAAAGCTTTTTAAACTTGTTTCCTCTAAATTGCCGTTTCTTGGAAATGCCTTTACGTTTCGTCATCTTCAATAATCACAACGAAACACACGTAAACTTGCACTGCAAGCGTAAGTATAACAACTACTCGCAATCACACTTGAACAAAACCAACCGCGTGTTTGAAAGCGTGTTGTTTACATACAGCAGAAACAAAAGAATACCGACCGTTGCATTCCAAGGATAGCTAACACACTCTGGAGTAAAAAAAAAAAAAAATTCCTAACGTGCAATGTAGGGGATATAAAGATCTAAAATATATGCAGAAAAGTGGGTGACAGAAAAGTGGGCGTGGTACATAAACACACTCGGGAGTAAAAAACAAGTCCCTAACGTGCAATGTAGGGGATATAAAGATCTAAAATATCGGGTGATCAAAAAGTCAGTATAGTTTTGAAAACTGAATAAATCACGGAATAATGTAGGTAGAGAGGTACAAATTGACACACATGCTTGGAATGACACGGGCTTTTATTAGAACAAAAAAAAAAAAACACAAAAGTTCAAAAAATATCCGACAGATGGCGCTTCATCTGATCAGAATAGCAATAATTAGCATAACAAAGTAAGACAATGCAAAGATGGTGTTCTTTACAGGAAATGCTCAATATGTCCACCATCATTCCTCAACAATAGCTGTAGTCGAGGAATAATGTTGTGAACAGCACTGTAAAACATGTCCGCAGCTATGGTGAGGCATTGGCGTCGGATGTTGTCTTTCATCATCCCTAGAGATGTCGGTCGATCACGATACACTTGCGACTTCAGGTAACCGCAAAGCCAATAATCGCACGGACTGAGGTCTGGGGACCTGGGAGGCCAAGCATGACGAAAGTGGCGGGTGAGCACACGATCATCACCAAACGACGCGCGAAAGAGATCTTTCACGTGTCTAGCAGGTGGTTTTTTTGGTTCTAATAAAACCCCGTGTCATTCCAAGCATCTGTGTCAATTTTTACTCTCTATCTACATTATTTCGTGGTTTATTAAGTTTTCAAATTTATATTGATTTTTTGATCACCCGCTATATGCAGAAAAGTGGGTGACAGAAAAGTGGGCGTGGCACATAAACACACGTGGTAGGAAAATGCTCTTTAAAGGCTCAAAAAAAAAAAAAAATTCTTTTGAGCAAATCCTTTTCAGAGTACTTAAATAAAACCTTAATTTATGGAAATAGGATGAAAACCGAAAATCGATTTTTTTCGACCTGAACCACGGTGTGGTTTCCTAAACACAATTTAATTTATTTGCTATGTGCACAGGGATCAAAGTTATCAGTTTTGAGCAGGGCCAGATGATACAGTGCCTAAGGTGCCGTGACTGTATTTCTTTACTGGTATTGGGAGTTGTATTAGCCAGTCAGTTCGTGTAAAATTTTTGCTAACAATAAGACAGTGTAAGCACATCACTTGCACTTACAACACGCTACACGATAATTCGAGTTCGTACCCGTTCCACGGTTCAGACATTCATTCAACGTAATCATAAAATAAAGTACTTTTTAAGAACGTAACACCACGTCTGGGAAAGCAACAGCTGCAATAAATAACATGTGCTGAAATACCTGTCATGTCTGTGCAAAACGCGACGTGCAAAATGGATAACTGAAGACAAATTACTGGGGCATTAGCTGCTTGCGGTGCGGAAATACCCAGGGACGTGCAAACGTCGGCATCAGGAAAAAACTTCTACAGAGTACAAGGCGCACTCACCCACGTACCACACACACACACACCTGCATGATTACGTGTGTGGCTGGCAAGTATTTCGGGAAAAGCCCGGAGGCTATAAGGACGCGGATATCGTCTGCTTGAAGTATCGCAGCTGAAACTCTGAAATTAACACGCACTTAAAAGATCCACAGCACGATGACGTCGTTTCGGCCCCAAGCACCTCTTCAGGTGCTGGGTAAACACACTTGCTTACACTCGCTGGCGACTTCACAGCAAGCACGAGGGCCGTACCTTCTCTCAACAAACATCACCTGAAAGTTTAATACGGGTCCCGTTGAAAATCCGCCAGAGTAGAAAAAAGGAGCTCTTTGGAGTGCGGACAGCGTCTGCCTTTCGTTTCGTCGAGATTGTAAGCATACGAAAACTCCGAAGCGGAGCTGCTAACCGTCTTTTGAGCGGTTGCATGAGGACCTCTATGGCCTACGACGCCTTTCTCAGAGAAGCATATGCGTCCACTATCTTTTGACGGATGTATTCCCATCTATGTCTTCCCGAACCGTTTATACTCCCTATAACTCACACTCATGCCAGGCAAGTTACTCCCTGTCGTCTTAACTCATGTCCTATAAGCTTGTCGCTTCATCTTACCATTATTTCCAAAATGCACTCTAAGAGAAAAAAAAAAAAACAGCGCACCACGACGGAGTTATCTGAATGGAATGGAAATAGACAGATGTGACGTACGTGTCTCGACAAACAAATGATTACAATTTCACAAAAATTAGATGATTTATTCAAGAGAATGAGCTGCAAAGGCCAGATAAATGCGTAGTTGCTTTAGTAACATGACATACGCGGGTGAGTCAAATGAAAACCTTAAATTTCTAACGTTGTAGTTGTGGTCTTTAGTCCTGAGACTGGTTTGATGCAGCTCTCCATGCTACTCTATCCCGTGCAAGCTTCTTCATCTTCCAGTACTTACTGCAACCTACATCCTTCTGAATCTGCTTAGTGTATTCATCTCTTGGTCCCCCTCTACGATTTTTACCCTCCACGCTGCCCTCCAATACTAAATTGGTGATCCCTTGATGCCTCAGAACATGTCCTACCAACCGATCCCTTCTTCTAGTCAAGTTGTGCCACAAACTTCTCTTCTCCCCAATCCTATTCAGTACGTCCTCATTAGTTATATGATCTACCCATCTAATCTTCAGCATTCTTCTGTAGCACCACATTTCGAAAACTTCTATTCTCTTCTTGTCCCAACTAGTTATCGTCCATGTTTCACTTCCATACATGGCTACGCTCGATACAAAAACTTCCAGAAACGACTTCCTGACACTTAAATCTATACTCGATGTTAGCAAATTTCTCTTCATCAGAAACGATTTCCTTGCCTTTGCCAGCCTACATTTTATATCCTCTCTACATCGACCATCATCAGTTATTTTGCTCCCCAAATAGCAAAACTCCTTTAAGTGTCTCATTTCCTAATCTAATTCCCTCAGCATCAACCGATTTAATTTGACTACATTCCATTATCCTCGTTTTGCTTTTGTTGATGTTCATCTTATATCCTCCATTCAAGGCACTATCCATTCTGTTCAACTGCTCTTCCAAGTCCTTTGCTTTCTCTGACAGAATTACAATGTCATCGGCGAACCTCAAAGTTTTTATTTCTTCTGCATGTATTTTAATTCCTACTCCGAATTTTTCTTTTGTTTCCTTTACTGCTTGCTCAATATACAGATTGAATAACATCGGGGAGAGGCTACAACCCTGTCTCACTCCCTTCCCAACCACTGCTTCCCTTTCATGTCCCTCGACTCTTATAACTGCCATCTGGTTTCTGTACAAATTGTAAATAGCCTTTCGCTCCCTGTATTTTATCCCTGCCACCTTCAGAATTTGAAAGAGAGTATTCCAGTCAACATTGTCAAAAGCTTGCTCTAAGTCTACAAATGCTAGAAATGTAGGTTTGCCTTTCCTTAATCTATTTTGTAAGATAAGTCGTAGGGTCAGTATTGCCTCACGTGTTCCAATATTTCTATGGAATCCAAACTGATCTTCCCCGAGGTCGGCTTCTACCAGTTTTAAATTTCTAATAACAAATCGAAATTTCGCGCCGTTATCCTGTAGGTTGGTAAGCGTGCTACAAACAGCGTGCAGAACGGCCTGTAGGTGGCAGCATAGTGCAGATGCACACATAGCGTTGCAGTATCAGTATAAAGATGGCCGCCCCACTTGCGACTTGCACCAGGGAAGAACAGCGTTCTGTTGTTCGGTTTTTGCGTAGTGAAGGTGTGAGACCTATTGAAATTCACCGACGAATGAAGGTTCAGTATGGTGATGCATGTTTGTCACAGCAGCAAGTCTACGAATGGAGTGACTTCAGTGGAAGATGCTCCTCGTCCAGGTCAGGCACAACGAGTTGTGACTCCACAGAACATTGCAGCAGTTGCCATAGTGAAGGAAAACCGTGGAGTGACACTGAATGACACTGCAGCATGTTTACAGATTAGTCACGGGTCAGCACACCACATTGTGCATAATGTGCTCCAGTTTAACAAAGTGTCTGCAAGATGGGTGCCACAGCAGCTGACTCCTGAAATGAGAGAACGACGTGTTGATGCTGGTGAAGAACTTCTTCGGCGCTTTGAACGAGAAGGTGATGGCTTCCTTGCAAGAATCGTTACTGGGAAGAAACCACTTCCACCAATCGGAAACGAAGAGAGCGAGCAAGGAATGGCGCCATTCCTCATCACCAAAACCAAAGAAGTTTCGAACAGGACCATCAGCAGGGAAGGTTATGGTGATTCTCTTTAGGGACGAAAAAGGCGTCATTTTGGAGCATTACATGCCTTGAGGGACCACTGTCACCAGTGCATCCCACACTACCCGTGCAACAGTTGCAACCATCACAGACCTGCATTGTGAGTGTCTTCCTCATCCACCATACTCACCAGACCTTGCCCCAAGTGATTTCCATATGTATGGCCCACTCAAAGACGCGATGGGAGGAAAGAAGTTCCGTTCTGATGAAGAGGTACGCCACGCGGTGCATGAGTGGCTACGCAGACTACCAAAAGAATTTTTTTTTTTAAAGAATTTATGCACTTTGTAAGCGCTGGAGGACTTGCATTGAGCGTTGGAGAGATTATGTTGAAAAATGATACAGCTTTGTACCACTTCTGCACAATAAATAATATTTAAGGTTTTCATTTGACTCACCCTCGTATTTGGCCTCGTTAATGTAACTTCTTTTTTGTTGATATATTTTGAATAGCCAAGAAGAGGACGAAGTGCTGTGCAAAGCACGCTTTCGTAATCCACTTAATTCCAAATGGCTCTGAGCACTATGGACTTAACTGCTGAGGTCATCAGTCCCCTAGAACTTAGAACTACTTAAACCTAACTAACCTAAGGACATCACACACATCCATGCCCGAGGCAGGATTCGAACCTGCGACCGTAGCGGTCGCACTGTTCCAGACTGTAGCGCCTAGAACCACTCGGCCACCCCGGCCGACCCACTTAATTCTACTTTTACTGTACTTGCATCGATAGCAAATTAATGTGAAACCCCGAAACCAATGCTTGTCCGTTACATTTTCAGCTTTCAACTCGTATGCATTACATTTTTAATGTTCATGTTAGCAAAAAACTTGGGAAGACGCAAGATATGCTATCGTATCTTGTGCATGCCAACAAAGTGAACGATTGATGAAATGTCAAAGAAACAGAACAGCATAGAGGTGTACTTCAAGGCAGCATAGAGTTCTTGTTTTATTAGATTGTTAGTGCATTAATTTCACCGCAGCTTACACAACTTCTCACTTTGAAATCTTACCTACGATGCGTCATTCAATGTGACTAATGGTGCATAGTTGATCTGTTCCTCCGAAAGCCAGCTTGGGAATCCCCCACAGTTTCATCTGCATATGGTGTAAGCCTGCATACCAGAACATTTTGGAACATACTGGTAAAAGCGATATCCCTCTATAATTACTACAAGCCATTTTGTCGCCCTTCTTAAAAATTGCGATCAGAATCGACTCCTGCCACTCTTCAGGTATCATCTCTGAGTTCCATACTTTAGTTATCACTTTGTGAACTACTTCCGCCAATTTCTGTTCCCCATTTTTAACTAATTCTGCAGTTGTGCAATCTGATCCTGGTGCTTTATGGTTTTTCAATTTGTTGATTGCGTCTCTTACTTCCTTTAACACATCTGGGGTTCTGCTGTATGTATTTCACCGGCCGGGGTGGCCACGCGGTTGTAGGCGCTACAGTCTGGAACCGCGCGACCGCTACGGTCGCAGGTTCGAATCCTGCCTCGGGCATGGATGTGTGTGATGTCCTTAGGTTAGTTAGGTTTAAGTAGTTCTAAGTTCTAGGGGACTGATGACCTTAGATGTTAAGTCCCATAGTGCTCAGAGCCATTTCAACCATTTTTTTTTGTATGTACTTCGTACGCCTGCTCATTTCCTACTTTCTGGTGTACATTTAATAGATGCTCAAAATACGCCCTCCATTAACATAGCACTGGGGTCTGTCAGTATTCCCCCAGCATCCCCTCGAAGTGCACTTGTCCTAGCCTTGAACCCCTTCCTATACCCATTTATGTCTAGGTAAAGTTCCCTAATGTTTTTTGTTTTACTGTTTGTTTCCATTTTTGTAATCTGATTGTTCAAATAATCCCTCTTCTTTGCCCGTACCCTACGACCAACTTCCCTTCTCTTGATTTTTTTTTAGCGAGTAGTTTTTGTAAAATCGTCTGAGATTGTGTCATCGGTGACCGGCCGAAACGTGGCAAACACAGACGGCGTCCCCTTCTGAACAAGCGAATGAACTCGCCCGGCGCATTTGACGAAAATACTCACTGCGCATCGGTCACGTTTTCCTAGGCCGACTCTACCCTAAGATGACTTGTACCAATGATAAAAAAGACGTCGCCAGCAGACCTTATCGCAGTGGCGCGTAAGCTAATCAGGGAACGGCCGCGAGTCATTTGTCTCCACAGCTCGCCGCCGACGTGGCAGCGCTGGGAAAACAAAACAGCGCGACTGAAACAAGCGAGAATCGCAGTCGCGCTCCCGTTATAATTACCCTGGCGTTCCACGGCGTGTTTACGCGGGGCCGGCTCCGCAATGTGATGCGCAGTTCGTTACTCGCTAATAGACGCTTCCTACGCCGGACGAGACCCGATTGTGAAAAATATTTATCTTCTCGCTGCCAGGTAATTCCTGCAAGAGCAGGCACACCAGTCTTCGTCCTTATTTTTTTTTTTTTTTTTTGCATTCCTTCTGCTTGTATTCTGTTTTTGCCGTGCTCTCAGCGTTGGAAAATAAACTGTTTGCACAACAAGGGAACGTCGGGAGGAATTCTCTAGTTTCGCGCCTGGCTTGTCTGAAATACGATACAGTCTTCTGCAAACGGACGGAAGTGATTTTCCGCCTACTTGTAACGGAGATAATTTGACGAACTGCTTGCGAGAGAAAAAGAGTGATGTATTCCAGTTTGCCATTCAGTCTTTCGACATTCACTGCTGGCGTGTTCGATGTGCTGCGATTTTGACTTTGCTGATGTCTCTTGACCGCACCCACTGTGGTTCAAAAACGATTCAAATGGCTCTGAGCACTATGGGACTGAACATCTGTGGTCATCAGTCGCCTAGAACTTAGAACTACTTTAACCTAACTAACATAAGGACATCACACATATCCATGCCCGAGGCAGGATTCGAACCTGCCACCGTAGCGGTCGCGCGGGTCCAGACTGAAGCGCCTAGAACCGCACGGCCACAGCGGCCGGCTTCCGTGGTTCAACAACAAAGTTAGGGAACTACTGCGAAAGCTAAGAGAGCTTCACTGCAAATTTAAACGCAGCCGAAACCTCTCAGACAAACAGAAGCTAAACGATGTCAAAGTTAGCGTAAGGAGGGCTATGCGTGAAGCGTTCAGTGAATTCCAAAGTAAAATTCTATGCACCGACTTGACAGAAAATCCTAGGAAGTTCTGGTCTTACGTTAAATCGGTAAGTGGATCGAAACAGCATATCCAGACACTCTGGCATGATAATAGCACTGAAACAGAGGATGACACGCTTAAAGCTGAAATACTAAACTCGTTTTTCCAAAGCTGTTTCACAGAGGAAGACCGCACTGCAGTTCCTTCTCTAAATCCTCGCACAAACGAAAAAATGGCTGCCATCGAAATAAGTGTCAAAGGAATAGAAAAGCAACTCAAATCACTCAACAGAGGAAAGTCCACAGGACCTGACGGGATACCAATTCGATTCTACACAGAGTACGCGAAAGAACTTGCCCCCCTTCTAACAGCCGTGTACCGCAAGTCTCTAGAGGAACGGAAGATTTCAAATGATTGGAAAAGAGCACAGGTAGTCCCAGTTTTCAAGAAGGGTTGTCGAGCAGATGCGCAAAACTATAGACCTATATCTCTGACATCGATCTGTTGTAGAATTTTAGAACATGTTTTTTGCCCGCGTGTCATGTCATTTCTGGAAACCCAGCATCTACTCTGTAGGATTCAACACGGAGACCGGAAACAGCGATCGTGTGAGACCCAATTCGCTTTATTTGTTCATGAGACCCAGAAAATATTAGATACAGGCTCCCAGGTAGATGTAGATGCCATTTTCCTTGACTTCCGGAAAGCGTTCGATACAGTTCCGCACTGTCGCCTGATAAACAAAGTAAGAGTCTACGGAATATCAGACCAGCTGTGTGGCTGGATTGAAAAGTTTTTTGCAAACAGAACACAGCATGTTGTTCTCAATGGAGAGACGTCTACAGACGTTAAAGTAACCTCTGGCGTGAGACAGGGGAGTGTTATGGGACCATTGCTTTTCACAATATATATAAAAGACCTAGTAGATAGTGTCGGAAGTTCCACGCGTCTTTTCGCGGATGATGCTGTAATATAGAGAGAAGTTGCAGCATTAGAAAATTGCAGCGAGATGCAGGAAGATTTGCAGCGGATAGGCAGTTGGTGGGGGGAGTGGCAACTGACCCTTAATATAGACAAATGTAATGTATACATAGAAATGAATACATAGAAAGAAGGATCCTTTATTGTACGATTATATGATAGCGGAACAAACACTGGTAGCAGTTACTTCTGTAAAATATCTGGGAGTATGCGTACGGAACGACTTGAAGTGGAATGATCATATAGAATTAATTGTTGGTAGGGCGGGTACCAGGTTGAGATTCATTGGGAGAGTCCTTAGAAAATGCAGTCCATCAACAAAGGAGGTGGCTTGCAAAACACTCGTTCGAACTATACTCGAATATTACTCATCAGTGTGGGATCCGTACCAGGTCGGGTTGACTGAGGAGATAGAGAAGATCCAAAGAAGAGCGGCGCGTTTCGTCACAGGGTTATTTGGTAAGCGTGATAGCGTTACGGAGATGTTTAGCAAACTCGAGTGGCAGACTCTGCAAGAGAGGCGCTCTGCATCGCGGTGTAGCTTGCTGTCCAGGTTTCGAGAGGGTGCGTTTCTGGATGAGGTATCGAATATATTGCTTCCCCCTACTTATACCTCCCGAGTAGATGACGAATGTAAAATTAGAGAGATTCGAGCGCTCACGGAGGTTTTCCGGCAGTCGTTCTTCCCGCGAACCATACGCGACTGGAACAGGAAAGAGAGGTAATGACAGTGGCACGTAAAGTGTCCTCCGCCACGCCCCGTTGGGTGGCTTCCGGAGTATAAATGTAGATGTAGATGTAGAACTTGTAATACAGGGTGTCCACAAATACTCTCATTTCAAGGTTAAATATTAATTGTACACTGAAGAGCCAAGGAAACTGGTATACCTGAGCAATGCCGTGTAGGGCCTCCGCGAGCACGCAGAAGTGCCGAAACATGGCCTGGCATGGACTCGACTAATGTCTGGAGCAGTGCTGGAGGGAATTGCCACGAAAAATTCTCCAGGTCGGTCTATGAAGTACGAGGGGGGTCGAGATCTCTTCTGAACAACAGTACGTTACAAGGCATCCTGGATGTGCTCAATAATCTTCACGTCTGGGGAGTTTGGTGGCCAGCGGAAGTGTTTAGACTCAGAAGAGTGTTCCTGGAGCCACTCTGTAGCAATTCTCTACGTGTGGGGTATCGCATTGTCCTGCTGGAATTGCCCAAGTCCATCGGAATGCACAGTGGGCACGAATGGACGAAGGTGATCAGACAGGATGCTTACGTACGTGTCACCTGTCAGAGTCGTATCTGGACGCATCAGGGGTTCAATGTCACTCCAACCGCACACGCCTCACACCATTACAGAGCCTACACCAGCTTGAACAGTCCCCTGCTGGCATGCACAGTTCATGAATTTATGCTGTTGTCTCCTCATCCGTTTACGTCCATCCGCTCGATACAATTTGAAACGAGATTCGTTCGATCAGGTAACATGTTTCCTGTCATCAACAGTCCAACGTCGGTGTTGACAGGTCCAGGCTAGGTGTAAAGCCTTGTGTCATGCAGTCATCGAGGGTACACGAGTGGACCTTCGCCCCTGAAAGCCCGTATTGACGATGTTTCGTCGAATGGTTCGCACGCTGACACTTGTTGATGGCCCAGCACTGAAATCTGCAGCAATCTGCGGAACGGTTGCACTTCTGTCAAGTCGAACGATTCTCTTCAGTTGTCGTTGGTCCCTTTCTTGCAGGATGTTTTTGCGGCTGCAGCGTAGTCGGAGATTTGATGTTCTACCGGATTACTGATATTCACGGTACACACGTCAAATGGTCGTACGAGAAAATCCCCACTTCATCGCTACCTCGGAGATGCTGTGTACCATCGTTCGTGCGCCAACTATAAAACACCACGTTCAGACTCACATAAATCTCGATAACGTGCGGTTGTACCAGCAGTTACAGATCTAACAACTGCGCCAGACACTTGCTGTCTTATATAGGCGTTGCGCCGGTTTATGTATCTCTGTATAAGAATAACCAAGCATATACCAGTTTCTTTGCGCCTGAGGGTAAATAACGACTAAAAGAAAATAGCAAATAAATAAATAAATAATACCAATATAGTAAATAGTTTTCCGTCTACACCGGCTTGAGTAACTGAAGTTTAATTACAACCAGCCTGTAGTTCTGTGTTACTTCCTTAGCACTACTGACAAGGTATTTCTTGCAGGACTAAGTATGAAAAACATCAAGATGTTCTAATGTTATACGCAGTATCACTGTTGGTATTAGTAATAGCATTACATTCATTAATCTTTACACTGTCGCACGCCGTTCTTCCTCTTCCCAACTTAGACCTGAAGACTTTCTGGTAGTCGGATCGGAAGTTGTCATCACAAAAAAGGTGATACAGGCAGTCTGCCAGCGGACACAACGGTTTCCACAGAAGTCCGCAATTACACTACTCGCCACTAAAATTGCTACTCCAAGAAGAAATGCAGATGATAAACGCGTATTCATTCGACAAATATATTATACTAGAAGTGACATATGATTACATTTTCATGCAAATTGGGTGCATACATCCTGAGAAATCAGTACCCAGAACAACCACCTGTGGCCGTACTAACGGCCTTGATAACGCCTGGGCATTGAGTCAAACAGAGCTCGGATGGCGTGTACAGGTACAGCTGCCCATGCAGCTTCAACGCGATACCACAGTCCATCAAGAGTAGTGACTGGCGTATTGTGACGAGCCAGTTGCTCGGCCACCATTGACCAACGTTTTCAATTGGTGAGAGATCTGGAGAATGTACTGGCCAGGACAGCAATCGAACATTTTCTGTATACAGAAAGGCCCGTACAGGACCTGCAAAATGGGTCGTGCATTATCCTGCGGAAATGTAGGGTTGTGCAGGGATCGAATGGATGGTACAGCCACGGGTCGTAACACATCTGAAATGTAACGTCCACTGTTCAAAGTGCCGTCAATGATAACGAGAGGTGACGGAGACGTGTAACCAATGGCACCCCGTACCATCGCGCTGGGTGATACGCCAGTATGGCGATGACGAATACACGCTTCCAGTGTGCGTTCACCGCGATGTCGCCAAACATGGATGTTACCATCACGATGCTGCTAACCTGGATTCATTCGAAAAAGCGACGTTTTGATATTCGTGCACCCAGGTTCGTCGTCCAGTAGAGCATCGGAGGCGCTCCTGTCTGTGATCCAGCGTCGAGGGTAACCGCAGCCACGGTCTCCGAGCTGATAGTTGTTGATGGTTGTTGTCTTGCAAACGTCCCCACTTGTTGACTTAGGAATCGAGACGTGGCTGCACGATCCGTTGCAGCCATACGGATAAGGTGCCTGTCATCTCGACTGCTAGTAATATAAGGCCGTCGGGATCCAGCAAGGCGTTCCGTACTACCTTCCTGAACACACCGATTCCATATTCTGCTAACAGTCATTGGATCTTGACCAACGCGAGCAGCAATGTGGCGATACGGTAAACCACAATCCCGATAGGCTACAATCCGACCTTTATCAAAGTCGGAAACGTGATGGTACGCATTTCTCCTCCTTACACGAGGCATCACAACAACGTTTCACCAGGCAACGCCGGTCAACTGCTGCTTGTGTATGAGAAATCGGTTGGAAACTTTCGTCATGTCAGCACGTTGTAGGTGTCGCCATCGGCGCCAGCCTTGTGTGAATGCTCTAAAAAGCTAATCATTTGTCTATCACAGCATCTTCTTCCTGTCGGTTAAATTTCACATCTGTAGCACATCTTCGTGGTGTAGCAATTTTAATGGCCAGTAGTGTATGAGATATCCACCAGATAGCAGAGATGTATATCCCGCAGCCACTTACTTGGATAACGTACGAAATACCAAATGTAACTGACGAAAAGGAGAACATATACGAACCGGCCAAATGCAGCAGGCGAAACGAAGTGTTGTATCTGAAAAATGAGAGTGACAGGAAGTGCAAAACGGCAAAGTGGGAATGGTTATACGGGAAATACAAGAACGTAGACGTATAATCAAGGGGAAAGATAGATACGGCCTGCAGGAAGCGTGAGGAAACCTTTGGAGGAAAGAAAAGCAGCTGTTCGAATATCAAGAGCTCAGGTGGGCAACAAGCACTTAGCAAAGAAGGAAAAACTAGAAGGTGGATGGAATATGTAGAAGGGCTATATAAGGTAAATGAAGCGTAGAGAAAGTAGATGGCTATGATTTGGGAGATACTATGATGTTCTGGGGAGAATATTATATATCAGTGAAAGACTTGAGTCGAAGCATGCTCCCTGCAATAGACCACACTGCCTTAGAATTGAGACGCTGAGAATCATAAGAGCCTAAAGCACGACGCCGTCGATTTTGACACTGCAGCATCTATGCATGCTCCTGGTGTCTGTGGATCTCATGGTGAACGACCTTCGTCTATACTGTTGGTCCATATTGTACGAGGCGTGATTGGGAAGTTTTATGAATGGATCCGCTACTGCTTACTGGTTCGACGGGCAGGTGCATGGAGGGTGAGGAGTGAGTCATTGCCTTGTCCTTGAACGCTGCGTTCCCTTTATTCAGTTCGTTGTGGCAGCTGGTTCAGTGCGGGTCTGCTGGGGCTTGTTGCAGGATTCTGTCTGTGTGAAAACGGACGTAAAAACGGAGCAACGAGCTTGTGTGAAATTTTGTTTTAAACCTGGGAAATACGCTTCTGAGACTTACGAACTATTAAAAACAGCTTTTGGAAATTAACTACTGGCCATTAAAATTGCTACCCCACGTAGATGACGTGCTACATACGCGAAATTTAACCGACAGGAAGAAGATGCTGTGTTATGCAAATGATTAGTTTTTCAGAGCGTTCACACATGGTTGGCGCCGGTGGTGACACCTACAACGTGCTGACAAGAGGAAAGTTTCCATCCGATTTCTCTTACACAAACAGCAGTTGACCGGCGTTGCCTGGTGAAACATTGTTGTGATGCCTCGTGTAAGGAGGAGAAATGCGTACCATCACGTTTCCGACTTCGATAAAGCTCGGATTGTAGCCTATCGGGATTGCGGTTTATCGAATCTCGACATTCCTGCTCGCGTTGGTCAAGATCCGATGACTTTTAGCAGAATATGGAATCGGTGGGTTCAGGAGGGTAATACGGAACGCCATGCTGGATCCCAACGGCCTCGTATCACTAGCAGTCGAGATGACAGGCATCTTATCCGCACGGCTGTAACGGATCGTGCAGCCACGTCTCGATCCCTGAGTCAACAGATGGGGAGGTTTGCAAGACAACAACCATCTGCACGAACAGTTCGACGACGTTTGCAGCAGCACGGACTAACAGCTCGGACACTGCGGCTGCGGTTACCCTTGACGCCTGCGATGGTGTACTCGACGACGAACCTGGGTGCACGAATGGCAAAACGTCATTTATTCGCATCAATCCAGTGCAATTTATTTGTACAATGAATACCCGTTTATCATCTGCATTTCTTCTTGGTGTAGCAATTTCAATGGCCAGTAGTCTAATTGTATGGGCCAGTCAAACGTTTTTGTCTGGTTCAACGGATTTAAAAATGGCCGTGAATCATTTGAAGATGAACCATGGTTCGGCCATCCTTCCTCCTCAAAAACGAATGAAAATGTTGTCAATGTCTTTCGACTTCGTGCGCTCTGATCTTAGACTTACAATTATGGAGATGGCTGATGAACTTAATGTACGTTTCTATGGAGTTCAGTCAATTTCAACAGAAGATCTGAACTTGCTTCGAGTGGCCGCAATATTCATTCCAAAAGTGCTGTCAAGTGGGCAGAGACTATACCGACTTGAAGTGTGCCTAGGTATGTTTAATCGGATTAAAAATGACGCAGATTTTTTAACTAGGGTAATTACAGGTGAGTATATGGGTATGATTCTGAAACCATCTACATCTACATCTACATCCATACTCCGCAAGCCACCTGATGGTGTGTGGCGGATGGTACCTTGAGTGCCTCTATCGGTTCTCCCTTCTATTCCAGTCTCGTATCGTTCGTGGAAAGAAGGATTGTCGGTATCCTTCTGCGTGGGCTCTAATCTCTCTGATTTTATCCTCATGGTCTCTTCGCGAGATATACGTAGGAGGGAGCAATATATATATATATATTTTCACTATGGGACTTAACTTCTGAGGTCATCAGTCCCCTAGAACTTAGAACTACTTAAACCTAACTAACCTAAGGACATCACACTCATCCAAGCCCGAGGCAGGATTCGAACCTGCGACCGTAGCAGTCGCGCGGTTCCGGACTGCGCGCCTAGAACCGCTAGACCACCGCGGCCGGCAGCAATATACTGCTTGACTCTTCGGTGAAGGTATGTTCTCGAAACTTTAACAAAAGCCCGTACCGAGCTACTGAGCGTCTCTCCTGCAGAGTCTTCCACTGCAGTTTATCTACCATCTCCGTAACGCTTTCGCGATTACTAAACGATCCTGTAACGAAGCGCGCTGCTCTCCGTTGGATCTTCTCTATCTCTTCTATCAACCCTATCTGGTACGGATCCCACACTGCTGAGCAGTATTCGAGCAGTGGGTGAACAAGCGTACTGTAACCTACTTCCTTTGTTTTCGGATTGCATTTCCTTAGGATTCTTCCAATGAATCTCAGTCTAGCATCTGCTTTACCGACGATCAACTTTATATGATCATTGCATTTTAAATCACTGCTAATGCGTACTCCCAGATAATTTATGGAATTAACTGCTTCCAGTTGCTGACCTGCTATTTTGTAGCTAAATGATAAGGGATCTATCTTTCTATGTATTCGCAGCACATTACACTTGTCTACATTGAGATTCAATTGCGATTCCCTGCTCCATGCGTCAATTCGCTGCAGATCCTCCTGCATTTCAGTACAATTTTGCATACAACCTCTCGATATACCACAGCATCATCCGCAAAAAGCGTCAGTGAACTTCCGATGTCTCCCACAAGGTCATTTATGTATATTGTGAATAGCAACGGTCCTACGACACTACCCTGTGGCACACCTGAAATCACTCTTACTTCGGAAGACTCTTCTCCATTGAGAATGACATGCTGCGTTCTGTTATCTAGGAACTCTTCAATCCAATCACACAATTGGTCTGATAGTCCATATGCTCTTACTTTGTTCATTAAACGACTGTGGGGAACTGTGGAAGACTTGAGGTTCACCAAGTCCGAAATGAGCACTGCAGATGTTCGAAGGTGAAGACAATGTTGGTTCAAATGGTTCAAATGGCTCTGAGCACTATGGGACATAACAGCTGAGGTCATCAGTCGCCTAGTACTTAGAACTACTTAAACCTAACTAACCTACGGACATCACACACATCTATGCCCGAGGCAGGATTCGAACCTGGGGCCGTAGCGGTCGCGCGGTACCAGACTGAAGCGCCTAGAACCGCTCGGCCACACCGGCTGGCTGCCGGTGCGGAAGTAAATGCCTGCATTGTGGAAAGACAGGAATGGGGTGCTACACCATGACAATGCTCTGGCTCATCATGCCTTCTCCATAATTGATTTTTGACCAAATTCAAAATTCCTGTGCTTCCACAACTGCCATATTCCCCTGATTTGGCCCCTGCGGACTTCTGTTCAAATGGCTCTGAGCACTATGGGACTCAACTGCTGAGGTTATTAGTCCCCTAGAACTTAGAACTAGTTAAACCTAACTAACCTAAGGACATCACAAACATCCATGCCCGAGGCAGGATTCGAACCTGCGACCGTAGCGGTCTTGCGGTTCCAGACTGCAGCGGACTTCTGTCTCTTTTCCTAAACTGAAATTTTGACTGAAAGGCGCTGCAGTCATGGACTGTGCGGCTGGTCCCGGCGGAGGTTCGAGTCCTCCCTCGGGCATGGGTGTGTGTGTTTGTCCTTAGAATAATTTAGGTTAAGTAATGTGTAAGCTTAGGGACTGATGACCTTAGCAGTTAAGTCCCATAAGATTCCACACACATCTGAACATCTGAACATCACTGAAAGGGACGCGATTTGACTCGATTGAAGACGTCCAGACAAATACGGAGAGCATCATTAACACACTTCAGGAAAAAAATTTCCAGGAATGTTTCCAAAAGCGGTAGTATGTAAGGACCAGCATTGAACATTACAAGCAAATTCTTAAAGCTTTACAATCACACCTCATATACACTCCGTCTTAAGGCCTCAAGTGGCCCATCGGAACCATCCGACCGCCGTGTCATCCTCATTGTGGATGCGGATAGGAGGGGCGTGTGGTGAGCACACCGCTCTCCTGGTCGTTGCGATGGTTTCGTCGACCGGAGCCGCCACTACTCGGTCGAGTAGCTCCTCAATTGGCATCACGAGGCTGAGTGCACCCCGAAAAATGGCAACAGCGCATGGCGGCCCGGATGGTCACCCATCCAAGTGCCGACCACGCCCGACAGCGCTTAACTTCGGTGATCTCACGGGAACCGGTGTATCCACTGCGGCAAGGCCGTTGCCCTCCACCTCATATATGCTGAGGTGTTAAAAGGCATGGGGTACCTCGTAATACTGTATCCTCCTTTTGCCTGGTACAGTGCACCAACTCGACGTAGCATGGGCTCAACAAGTCGTTGGACGTCCCCTGCAGATAAATTGAGCCATGATGCCTCTACAGCCGTCCATAATTGCGAAAGTGTTGCCGGTGCCGAATTTTGAGCTCGACCTGACCTCTCGATTACATCCCGTAAGTGCTCAGTGGGATTCATGCCGGGCGATCTGGGTGAGCAAATCATTGGCTCGCATTGTCTAGAATGTCCTTCAAACCAGTCACAAACAGTTGCGGCCCAGTAACATGGTGCATCGTCACCCATAAAAATTCCAACATTGTTTGGGAACGCGAACGTCATGAATGACTACAAATTGTCTCCAAGTGGCCAAACATAACCTTTTCCACTCGATGATCGCTTCATTCCATGTAAACATAGTCCACACGATTATGGAGCCAGCATCAGCTTGCACAGTGCTTTGTTGACGACTTGGGTCCATGGCTTCGTGTGGTCATCGCCACACTCTAACCGTGCCATCGGCTCTTATCAACTGAAACTGGGACTCACGAGACCAGGTCATGTGTTTCCTGTCGTCTAGGGTCCAACGGATACAGTCACGAGCCCAGGGACCCTATTCAATATCGTTCATACCGATCACTGCTGTAGGTTAGTCTTGGTAGTGACGTCATTTTCGGTTCTTTATCGAAATATCCTATTCAGTAAGCTTCTGAGACCTGTTACCGAACGGTCCTCCCGCCGATTTTTCGACAACTGTACCGAGAGGTTTTGGGTTTCGGTATGGCCCTGTCGTTCGGTCAGCTATGGTTTATTTACACCTATGATTTGTTACTTTAAACATTTTGAGCGCTTTTAGCTTTGGATTTATGGATTGTGTTACTAAACAATCGTCACATGACCTGCCCGGTTGGAAAGTGAGTTCATACTAGACTATTTTCCTTGGTTAGAAATATTGTTAGCTTAAGTTGTTACTGTGACTGATTACAACATCCAATAAAACATTTTCGGTCAATATTCTCTCAAAATACCTGTTATTTTATGCAATTAAGAGATTAAGGATCATTAAATATCAAGACATCGCCTGTAATAACGTATATTACATGGGTGTTTGCTGAAATTACTGCTGTCTTTGCGTACTCTTTTCCGCAAATTGTTTACTTAGTAATTATCGAAACGCGTTTAAAATTTTTAAGTAACAATACAAAGGAATTTTGTGGGGCCTGATAGAGGAAACCTTTCAAAAGTTTATGTACTTAACGGCTTATGCCCGCATCATTTGGCAACGAAGTCGACCTGCGTCTCTCTAGCTGGGAATTACATAAAATTAAGGAGCAGTAGTACAGAAGCTGTGATGCCGAACTTGCCGGCACGATAGCTCAGCGTGTTCGGTCAGAGGGTTAGCTGCCCTCTGTAACAAAAAAAAATCAGAGTTAATCGATTAACGACGAACTTAAACGGCTGTCTTACGACGTCCGCCCCGACAAAATCGAACATAATGAGAAAAAAAAAAAAAAATAAGTTGGTAAGGCGACGAAGTGCCGTGCCAAAGGATATAGGTTCGTACACTGCTGGGTGCGAAATTTGTTTTTCCTCTCCGTATTTGTAACGCATACTGAGACTTCGTTAAGCTTTTTTCTGAAATATTCGTTGTAATTTACACGTAAGAGTCCGCTTTCTCCGATTTCGTGCCTTCTATACGTTCAAGAAATGAAGTATGAAATTATTGTGCGTGAAACAACTGACAGTGACATTTATACTTCTTCTCGTCACAAATAATTCACCATTTTTTTTCGGAATACGTAGTCATTTCCGAGAGTGTGGTCAGACAGGAATCTAAGAGCACAACCTGAATTACTGCGAATGAGAGTAGCAGCAATCGTCTTTATACTCTAGCTTGTCACAAGCATTTATCTGCGATCGAATCCTTAACAACAGTAGACAGAGATGAAACGTTCCCGCCACAATATTTTCATACTATACCACCATATTATCTGTATATTGAGCAAGCAGTAAAGGAAACAAAAGAAAAATTTGGAGTAGGTATTAAAATTCATGGGGAAGAAGTAAAAACTTTGAGGTTCGCCGATGACATTGTAATTCTGTCAGAGACAGCAAAGGACTTGGAAGAGCAGTTGAACGGAATGGACAGTGTCTTGAAAGGAGGATATAAGATGAACATCAACAAAAGCAAAACGAGGATAATGGAATGCAGTCAAATTAAATCGGGTGATGCTGAGGGAATTGGATTAGGAAATGAGACACTTAAAGTAGTAAAGGAGTTTTGCTATTTAGGGAGTAAAATAACTGATGACGGTCGAAGTAGAGACGGTATAAAATGTAGACTGGCAATGGCAAGGAAAGAGTTTCCAAAGAAGAGAGATTTGCCAACATCGAGTAGAGATTTAAGTGTCAGGAAGTCCTTTCTGAAAATATTTGTGTGGAGTGGAGCCATGTATGGAAGTGAAACATGGACAATAACTAGTTTAGACAGGAAGTGAAGCTTTCAAAATGTGGTGCTACAGAAGACTGCTGAAGATTAGATGGGTAGATCACATAAGTAATGAGGAGGTATTGAACAGAGTTGGGAAGAAGAGGAGTTTGTGGCACAACTTGACAAGAAGAAGGGATGGGTTGGTAGGACATGTTCTGAGACATCGAGGGATCACAAATTTAGTACTGGAGGGCAGCGTGGAGGGTAAAAATCGTAGAGGGAGACCAAGAGATGAATACACTAAGCAGATTCAGAAGGATGTAGGTTGCAGTAGGTACTGGGAGATGAAGAAGCTTGCACAGGATAGAGTAGCATGGAGAGCTGCATCAAACCAGTCTCAGGACTGAAGACGACAACAACAACAACACCACCATATTTGAAACATTTTGATTCATCAGATGCATGTTATAAACTACAACAAACTTGTATCGCTGCACTCGCCACACGCTCTCGGAAACGCGATTTTTTAAACTACGTTTTTATGAACCAGATCTTTGATGTATCACATAGGGAAGTAGGCTACTTCATCATTTGGATCTCTAGGGGCGAGCTTCGATCACATTCTATGCGTCTTCTTATTCATTGACACTCTCTTAGACAATTTTTCGGGCTCTTGTGTTCCGCCCGTGCATCTAATTGAAGGCAGTTTTTTCCCATACGCGTTTCGCTTCTTTTATTTGTGAAGCATCATCCCGAGTAGAGGAAGCGGGACGCGTATGGAAATAAACAAACTGTCTTCAATTGTCTGCATAGACGGAACGTACCTCGATGTATTTTAAAGCAACGAAGGATCGACAGAAAGCAGAGAAAGTGACGAATTTTTGGGGTCTTTCTATAGACGTATTTGCACAGTGTGGTGCTCCACTCCATCCCTAACTCATATTCCGAAACGTAAAATCCAAAACAAGACGCCGATATGAATGGCAATAAAATGACGTAATGTGACATTTATGACAGTTTCCAGAACCCAGTCAATATTCTATCGTTATCATGCATTCATGTAAGCCAGTGGTCAGTGAAATTTGAACAGTATTAGCTACTCTAACCACACTTTTCGGTACTATGAAGAATGACATGCCCGTATCGCCTGCTAGCCTCTTCGCTGCAAAGAAACATTGGGGGCCAGAAGAAATGCTTCACTCAATCGCCGAAATAAGAAAGTACAAAATTGTGCAGGGAAGCTAAGACGAAATGGCTGCATCAGAAATGCGAACAAATCTAAAAAGAAATGAGTCACTGAAGGACTGTCTTAGCGTATAGAAAAGCCAAAAAGAAACTTCGGTGAAATTAATGCAAGGATGGTAACATTAAGAGTGCAACGGGAATTCCACTGTTAAATCTAGAGGAGACAGCCGATATGTGGAAAAAGTCGATTCAAGGCCCCTATGAGAGAAACTTATCTGATGAAGTGATAGAAGAAGAAACATGAGTCCATATAGAAGAGATATCGCATCCAGCATTAGAATCAGAATTTAAAAGAGGTTTGGAAGACAAGATCGAATAAGGCAGGACGGATTGATAGAATACCGTCAGAATTTCTAAAAACATTGGGGGAAGTAGAAACAAAACTATTATTCACGTTGGTGTGTAGAATGCATGAGACTGGCGATATATCTTTTGACTTTTGAAAAAATATCAGCCACACAATTCCGAACATTGAAACAGCCGACAAGTGCGAGAATTATCCCACAGTGAGCTCAACAGCTGATGCAAGTTGGTGACAAGAATAATATGCAGAAAAGTGGAAAAGAAAATCGGGGATGCGTTAGATGAAGATCAGTTTGGCTTTACGACAGGTAAAAAATGTAACAGAGAGGCAGTTGTGACGTTGCGCCAGATAATGGAAACGAGACTAAGGAAAAATCAGGACACGTTCATAGGATTGGTCGACCTGGAAAAACCGGTCGACGGTGTAAAATGGTGCAAGATGTTCGAAATTCTGAGAAAAACAGGTTCAAGCCATAAGGAGAGACGGCTAATATACCATATTTACAGGAGCCAAGAGGAAGTAATAAGAGTGCACGAGTAAGAACGAAGTGCTCAGATTAAAAAGGGTGTAAGACAGGGGTGTAGTCTTCCATCCCTGCGGTTCAATCTGTACATCGAAGAAGCAATAATGGAAATAAAGTTGCAGGAGTGGAATTGAAATTCAATGTGAAAGATTCGCTGATGACATTGCTATCGTGAGTGAAGCTGAAGAAGAATTACATGATCTGCTGAATGGAATGAACAATCTTATGTGTACAGAAATGGATTGACATCGACGAAAGACGAAAGTAATGAGAAGTAGCAGAAATGAGAACAATGAGAAACTTAACATCAGGGTTGGTGATCACGAGGGAGATGAAGTTAGGAAATTCTGCTACCCAGGCAGTAAAATACACAACTGGCCACTAAAATTGCTACACCACGAAGATGACGTGCTACACACGCGAAATTTAACCGACAGGAAGAAGATGCTGTGATACGCAAATGATTAGCTTTTTAGAGCATTCACACAAGGTTGGCGCCGGTGGAGACACCTACAACGTGCTGACACGAGGAAAGTATCCAACCGATTTCTCATACACAAACACCAGTTGACCAGCGTTGGCTGGTGAAACGTTGCTGTGATGCCTCGTGTAAGGAGGAGAAATGCGTACCATCACGTTTCCGACTTTGATAAAGGTCGGATTGAAGCCTATCGCGATTGCGGTTTATCGTATCGCGACATTTCTGCTCGCGTTGGTCGAGATGCAATGACTGTTAGCAGAATATGGAATCGGTGGGTTCAGGAGGGTAATACGGAACGCCGTGCTGGATCCCAACGGCCTCGTATCACTAGCAGTCGAGATGACAGGCATCTCATCCGCACGGCTGTAACATATTGTACAGCCACGTCTCGATCCCCGAGTCAACAGGTGGGGACGTTTGCAAGACGACAACCATCTGCACGAACAGTTCGACGACGTTTGCAGCAGCGCGGACTGTCAGCTCGGAGACCATGGCTGCGGTTACCCTTGACGCTGCATCACAGACAGGAGCGCCTGCGATGGTGTACTCGACGGCGAACCTGGGCGCACGAATGGCAAAACGTCATTTTTTCGGACGAATCCAGGTTCTGTTTACAGCATCACGATGGTCGCATCCGTGTTTGGCGACATCATGGTGAATGCACATTGGATGCGTGTATTCGTCATCGCCATACTGGCGTATCACCCGGCGTGACGGTATGGGTTGCCTTTGGTTACACGTCTCGGTCACCTCTTGTTCGCATTGACGGCACTTTGAACAGTGGACGTTACATTTGAGATGTGTTACGACCCGTGGATCTACCCTCCATTCGATCCCTGCGAAACCCTACATTTCAGCAGGATAATGCACGACCGCATGTTGCAGGTCCTGTACGGGCCTTTCTGGATACAGAAAATGTTCGACTGCTGCCCTGGCCAGCACATTCTCCAGATCTGTCACCAATTGAAAAAGTCTGGTTAACGGTGGCCGAGCAACTGGCTCGTCACAATACACCAGTCACTACTCTTGATGAACTGTGGTATCATGTTGAAGCTGCATGGGCAGCCCTACCTGTACACGCCATCCGAGCTCTGACTCAATGCCAGGCGTATCAAGGCCGTTAGTACGGCCAGAGGTGTGTACTGATTTCTCAGGATCTATGCACCCAAATTGCATGAAAATGTAGTTCTAGTATAATATATTTGTCCAATGAATACCTGTCTATCATCTACATTTCTTCTTGGTGTAGCAATTTTAATGGCCAGTAGTGTAATTAATAATGGACGGAACAAGGTAGACATCAAAAGCAGACTAAGAGAGCATTCCTGGACAAGATAAGTGTACTATTGTCAAACACAGGCCTTAATTTGAGGAAGAAATAGCTGAGAATGTACGTTTCAGGTGCAGCAATGTATGGTAGTGAGAAATGGACAGTGGGAAAACAGGAAAAGAAGAGATTCGAAACATTTGAGACGCGCTGCAGAAGAATATTGAAAATTGGATGTATAGTTAAGGTAAGGAATGAGGAGGTTCAGCGCGGAATCGGAAAGGATTATATGGAAAACACTGAAAAGAAGGACAATTTGGTAGGACGTATGTTAAGACGTGAGGGAATGACTTCCATGGTACTAGAGGGAGCTGTAGAGGGCAAAAACTGTAGAGGAAGACAGAGATTGGAATACGTCAAGCAAATAATTGAGGACGTAGGTTGCAAGTGCTACTCTGAGATGAAGAGGTTGGCACAAGAAAGAAATTCGTGTCGGGCCGCATCAAACCAGTCAGAAGACTGGTGACTCGAAAAACAAAACAAAAAAGCAAAGGCTAGTTAGTGCGTCACTGCAGTGGGTAGCAATACACCGCTATGACGTCACCGATACGTGGCTCAAGTCCGAAGTGCTTTTAGCAGTGTTTCCATCCGAGGAAAAGTTTGCCACATTTCTTAGCGAATCCTAATGTACGCGGGTGGCCTTTCATGGCAGCATTTCGCGTAATGCTTGCAACGCCCCACTATGCAGAAATGTTCGCACTGTTCTTTGAAATGACGTTCAGAAAGAAAATTCCTCCACATAGTCTTTGGTCATTGCGGATTTCCTTCTGAAGTGCGTCAGCCACGCAGAAATTGCTTAAATTACAGATCATCCAGAAAGAACAGCGGTGATCTACATCTAAATCTACATCTGCATGGATACTCTCCAAATCCCATTTCAGTGCCTGGCAGAGGGTTCATCGAACCACCTTCACAATTCTCTATTATTTCAATCTCGTATACCGCGCGGGAAGAATGAACAACTATATTTTTCCGTACGAGCACTGATTTCCCTTATTTTATCTTGGTGATCGTTCCTCCCTTTGTAGGTCGGTGTCAACAAAATATTTTCGAATTCGGAGGAGAAAGTTGGTGATTGGAATTTCGTGACACGTTTGAAAAACGCCTTTCTTTTAACGATGTCCAACCCAAATACTGTATCATTTCTGTGACACCCTCTCCCATATTTCGCGATAATACAAAACGTGCTGCCTTTCTTTGAACTTTTTCGATGTATTCAGTCAGTCCTATCTGGTAAGGACCCCACACCGCGCAACAGTATTCTAAAAGAGGACGGACAAGCGTAGTGTAGGCAGTCTCCTTAGTAGATCTGTTACATTTTCTAAGTGTCCTGCCAATGAAACGCAGTCTTTCGTTAGCCTTCTCGACAACATTTTCTGTGTGTTACTTCCAATTTAAATTGTTCGTAATTGTAATTCCTAGGTATTTAGTTCAATTTACGTGTAACCGAAGTTTAAAGCGTTCTTTTTAGCACTCATGTGGATGACCTCACACTTTTCGTTATTTAAAGTCAACTTCCACTTTTCGCCCCATTTCGATATTTCTTCTAAATTGTTTTGCAGTTTGTTTTGACCTTCTGATCTGCAAACAACCGGAGACGGCTGCTCCGATTGTCTCCCAAATCGTTTATATAGATAAGGAACAGCAAAAGGGCCTATAACACTACCTTGGGGAACGCCAGAAATCACTTCTGTTTTACTTGATGACTTTCCGTCAATTCCTCCCTGACAGAAAATCATAAATGAAGTCACATAATTGAGACGATACTCCATAAGAACGCAATTTCACTACGAGCCACTTGTGGTACAGTGTCAAAAGCCTTCCGGAAATCCAGAAATACGGAATCGATCTGAAATCCCTTGTGATGAGTTGCTAGATGGGAAGGCTTGCTTTTGTGGAACCTCGCAGTTACATACTCCGCAAGGCACTGCACAGTGAGCGTTAGAGGGTGCATCTTACGTATATGATTGATTTTCTGTCCTGTTGTGTTCAGGAAATGTCTGTAACCTCGGTAATTTCATTTCACGTGGTCCCCTACCTGAAAAACACCGCGAAAGATTTATGTAAACTGGTCACAAATTACACTACCGGCCATTAAAATTGCTACACCAAGAAGAAATGCAGATGATAAACGGGTATTCATTGGACCAATATATTGCACTACAACTGACATGCGATTACATTTTCACGCGAGACCACAGTTCATCAAGAGTTGTGACTGGCGTGTTGTGACGAGCCAGTTGCTCGGCCACCATTGACCAGACGTTTTCAGTTGGTGAGAGATCTGGACAATGGGCTGGCGAGGGCAGCAGTCGAACAGTTTCTGTATACAGAAAGGCCTCCAACATGCGGTCGTGCATTATCCTGCTGAAATGTAGGGTTTCTGAAATGTCACGTCCAGTGTTCAAAGTGCCGTCAATGCGAACAAGAGGTGACCGAGGCGTGTAACCAATGGCTCCCCATACCGTCACGCCGGATGATACGCCAGTATGGCGATCACGAATACACGTTTCCAATGTGCATTCACCGCGATGTCACCAGACACAGATGCGACTATCGTGATGCTGTAAACAGAACCTGGATTCGTCCGAAAAAATGACGTTTTGCCATTCGTGCGCCCAGGTTCGCCGTCGAGTACACCATCGCAGGCGCTCCTGTCTGTGATGCAGCGTCAAGGGTAACCGCAGCCATGGTCTCCGAGCTGACAGTCCGCGCTGCTGCAAACGTCGTCGAACTGTTCGTGCAGATGGTTGTCGTCTTGCAAACGTCCCCACCTGTTGACTCGGGGATCGAGACGTGGCTGTACAATATGTTACAGCCGTGCGGATGAGATGCCTGTCATCTCGACTGCTAGTGATACGAGGCCGTTGGGATCCAGCACGGCGTTCCGTATTACCCTCCTGAACCCACCGATTCCATATTCTGCTAACAGTCATTGCATCTCGACCAACGCGAGCAGAAATGTCGCGATACGATAAACCGCAATCGCGATAGGCTTCAATCCGACCTTTATCAAAGTCGGAAACGTGATGGTACGCATTTCTCCTCCTTACACGAGGCATCACAACAACGTTTCACCAGGCAACGCCGGTCAACTGCTGTTTGTGTATGAGAAATCGGTCGGAAACTTTCCTCATGTCAGTACGTTGTAGGTGTCGCCACCGGCGCCAACCTAGTGTGAATGCTCTGAAAAGCTAATCACTTGCATATCACAGCATCTTCTTCCTGTCGATTAAATTTCGCATTTGTAGCACGTCATCTTCGTGGTGTAGCAATTTTAATGGCCAGTACTGTAATATTCGTACGCGTATGGATGGAAGGTGCGAAACTGTAAACATTGGCAACCAATGGTTGAAGTGTGAATCTGGAGTGCAGATTATCCGCCCACCTGCCAGGGATAGCAAACAGGAACGTGTCTTTTATTTATTTATTAATTTTCGAGTCCTCAGGCTTCTGACAGGTTTGATGCGCACCACCACGAATTCATATGCTGTGCCAACCTCTTAATCTCAGAGCAGCACTTCCAACCTACGTCCTCAATTTTTTGTTGGATGTATTCCAATCCCTGTCTTCCTCTACAATTTTTGCCCTGTACAGCTCCCTATAGTACCATGAAGTCATTCCTTCACGTCTTAACAGGTGTCATATCACCCTGGCCCTTCCCCTTGTCAGCGTTTTCCACATAATCCTTTTCTCTCCAAGTCCGCACAGATCCTCCTCATTGCTTACCTTATCAGTCCATCTAATTTTCAACTTTCTACTGCAGCACCACATCTCACATGCTTCGATCCTCTTCTGTTCCGGTTTTTCCGCAGTCCATGTCTCACTACCATACAATGTTGTGCTCCAGATGTATATTATCAGAAATTTCTTCCTCAAATTAAGGCCTGTGTTTGATACTAGTAGATTTCTATTGGCCAGGAATGACCTTTTCGCCATTGCTTGTCTGCTTTTGATGTAGTCCTTTCTCCGTCCGTCACAGGTTATTTTGCTGCCCAGGTAGCTGCTTAAGTTTCTCGCTGTTCTAATTTCTGCTACTTCTCATTACTGTCGTCTTTACTCGCACTTCATATTCTGCACTCATTAGACTGTTCATTCCGTTCATTTAATTCTTCTTCACTTTCACTCAGGATAGCAATGTCATCAGCGAATCTTATCATTCATATCCTTCCATCTTTAATTTCAATTCTGCTCTTGAACCTTCCTGTTATTTCCGGTGTTGCTGCTTCGATCTATATATTTACCAGTGGAGGCGAAAGACTACATCCCTATCTTACACCCTTTTTAATCTGAGGAATTCTTTCTCGATCTTCCATACTTATTATTCCCTCTCGAATCTTGTCGTATATTACTCGTTTTTCTTTATAGCTTACACCTATTTTGCTCAGAACACCTTGCACCACTTAACATTGTGGAATGCATTTTGCAGGTCGACAAAGCCTATGAACGTTTCTTAATTTTTCTTCAGTTTTGCTTCCATTGTCAGCCACCATCTGCCTCTCTGGTGCCTTTGCCATTCCTAAAGCCAAACTGCTTGTCACACCAGGGCACAAAGTCTTTGTGAATTTCACTGCGTGTGCACATCTGAACAGCAGATATACCTCACAGACAGGCGTGTGGACCATGTATGCAGATGGTGAGCATTTGGAGAGAACGTGTGGTTGGGCTCAAGGACGCCGGTTGGAGTAATCCGTGAATCTATCGACAAAAAAATGGTTCAAATGGCTCTGAGCACTATGAGGTCATCAGTCCCCTAGAACTTAGAACTACTTAAACCTAACTAACCTAAGGACATCACACACATCCTTGCCCGGGGCAGGCTTCGAACCTGCGACCGTAGCAATCACGCGGTTCCGAACTGAAGCGCCTAGAACCGCTCGGCCACCGCGGCCTGCGAATCGCTCGACATTTGAGCAGAAGCCATACCACTATTCAGCGATGTAGGCAGGAATGTGTAACCTACCTAGAGAGACGACAGAACGCGAGGACGAAGCAGTAGTCAGAGAGGGACTCGGAGCCCCGGATTCGCCTAAGACGTTGTCATCATCCGCACTTCCATCTCTGCACAGTGAGTAGAATAATGTGCGCAAACGTAGCTTACCACTTAGCGGGCAAATGCACAAAATATCTGAACTGTCTTCTCGAGGGCAATGTGTTGAACAGACATTCTAAATAAGTATGAACCTGGCCCTGAAAGGCAGCTAATATCATGTGCAGATCCTAACAAAAATCACGTAACTAGAACGCATGAATTAATAAAGGTGAAAGTTTGGCGTCAATCCTGTAAAGACAAAACAGCTATTCCCTCTTTTATTCTACATATAATTTATCAACTGTGGTTTCAGGGGTCAAGTGATACACAACAATCGTGTTCAATTACTTTTTACACTCAATGGCAAAATATTTAACTCTCGGACATATTCAACTGACGATTATAAAGCGATCATAAAGCGCTTACAGCATCGGTGATTTCAGCCGTAAATAGAAATCTTAAAAAGCTAGGAAGATTTTTCTGTTTAGCAAAAGTGACAAAAAGCAGATTTCAGAGTACTTGACGCATCAATACAAAAGTTTTATCTCAAGTGCAGATAGTGTTGAGGATAAGTGGACAAAGTCCAAAAGCATCGTACAATATGCGTTAGATGACTATGTGCCAAGCAAGATCGTATGAAATAGAAAGAAACCACCGTGGTACAACAACCGAGCTAAAAAACTGCTACAGAAGCAAAGGGAACTTCACAACTAACATTAATATAGCCAAAGCCTTGCAGACAAACAAAAATTACACGAAGCGTAATGTAGTGTGAGGAGGGCTATGCGAGAGGCGTTCAATGAATTCGAAAGTTCTATGTACTGTCTTGGCAGAAAATCCTAAGAAATTTAGGTCTTATGTCAAAGCGGTAGGTGGATCAAAACAAAATGTCCAGACACTCTGTGACCAAAATACTAAATGAAAATGACCGAAATACTAAATGTCTTTTTCCAAAGCTGTTTCACAGAGGAAGACTGCACTGTAGTTCCTTCTGTAGATTGTCGCACAGATGACAAAATGGTAGATATCGAAATAGATGACAGAGGGATAGAAAAACAATTAAAATGGGATACCAGTTCGATTTTACACAGAGCACGCGAAGGAACTTGCCCCCCTTCTTGCAGCGGTGTACCGTGGGTCTCTAGAAGAGCGTAGCGTTCCAAAGGATTGGAAAAGGGCACGGGTCATCCCCGTTTTCAAGAAGGGACGTCGAACAGATGTGCAGAACTATAGACCTATATCTCTAACGTCGATCCGTTGTAGAATTTTGGAACACGTACTATGTTCGAGTATAATGACTTTTCTGGAGACCTAGAAATTTACTCTGTAGAAATGAGCACGGGTTTCGAAAAAGACGATAGTGTGAAACCCAGCTCGCGCTATTCGTCCACGAGACTCAGAGGGCCATAGACAAGGGTTCACAGGTAGATGCCGTGTTTCTTGACTTCTGCAAGGCGTTTGATTGAGTTCCCCACAGCCGTTTAACGAACAAATATAGAGCATATGGACTATCAGACCAATTGTGTGATTGGACTAAAGAGTTCCTAGATAACAGAACGCAGCATGTCATTCTCAATGGAGAGAAGTCTTCCGAAGTAAGAGTGATTTCAGATGCGCCGCAGGGGAGTGTCGTAGGACCGTTGCTATTCACAATATACATAAATGAGCTTGTTGATGACATCGGAAGTTCACTGAGGCTTTTTGCGGATGATGCTGTGGTATATCGAGAGGCAGTACAGTTGTTCGCCGACTGCTTTAATACTGCTCACCGGTGTGGGATCCGTACCAGATAGGGTTGACAGAAGAGATAGAGAAGATCCAACGGAGAGCAGCGCGCTTCGTTACAGGATCATTTAGTAATCGCGAAAGCGTTACGGAGACGATAGATAAACTCCAGTGGAAGACTCTGCAAGAGAGACGCTCAGCAGCTTGGTACGAGCTTTTGTTGAAGTTTCGAGAACATTTCACCGAAGAGTCAAGCAGTATATTGCTCCCTGCTACTTATATCTCGGCCGGCCGAAGTGGCCGTGCGGTTAAAGGCGCTGTAGTCTGGAACCGGAAGACCGCTACGGTCGCAGGTTCGAATCCTGCCTCGGGCATGGATGTTTGTGATGTCCTTAGGTTAGTTAGGTTTAACTAGTTCTAAGTTCTAGGGGACTAATGACCTCAGCAGTTGAGTCCCATAGTGCTCAGAGCCATTTGAACCATTTGAAATTATATCTCGCGAAGAGTCCATGAATATAAAATAGATTAGAGCCTACACAGAGGCATACCGACAATCTTTCTTTCCACGAACGAGACTGGAATAGAAGGGAGAGCCGATAGAGGAACTAAAGGTACCCTCCGCCACACACCGTCAGGTGGCTTGCGGAGTGTAGATGTAGATGTAGATGTAGATGTAGATGTAGGTTTGTACTCACGGGAATTGACCACACGCCAAGACAATAGCCAGGTGTGGTTTGTTGCAGACTCATCACCCACTCGCAGGTGTACATATGTATGTACGACGTGTGTGAAGAGCGGTGAATCACGCCACAGACTGAACACGTGTTCCTTCGCCCAGACCACAGCCGCACGAGACCCGCATAGTGCGTACTAGCAGGACAAATGGACAGCACGTCAGTATATTACGATCAAAGCCTGCTAGCGGTACCCACCCGGTTCATCGTAAATGCGTCGCTCACAAGGCTTCAGTGGGTCATTGGTTTTCCTCTCACCAGAGCGGTGTTCCGACACCGTCTATGTCAGGGTGGTAGAACTTGGGCTTACGTGTCGATCAGGACCTCAGCTGAGCAAAAACCACGACGGCCAGTCAAAATCTTCACTGTACACGCTAATTCGCGAAGATACACAAATATTTCAGCATGTTATTCTAGTAGGATAATTTTGTATGTTCTGGCGCACTAACACAATGTTAAAATAAATTCTTTACTTTATAAGTAAAACAACTGATTTTTAAAAATTAAATTAAAGATTCAGCATATTTAATTAAATCGACCGATTTTATTAGCATTAACTAAATACCTATTTTTTTACAATAACAGAACTAAGTACGATAAACAACTGATTTCTAACTTCATTATTTAATTTACTACGTGATTGTAGCTTAATAACATGTATTAATTAACAAAAGTAAGTTTTTTTTAAAAAATCACATTGTGAAGATAAGTAAATTAATTAAAATGTATTAGTTAAGAAAGGTAAATTGTATTAAAAATTACATGGTCCACAAAAAATGGATAACATTAATAAAATATATATATATTTGTTTAACAAACAAACATAATGTATGTTGGGTTAGACAAACATATATATAAAAAACATATTTTTTTAACTAACGGACATAACGTATGTTACGTTAAACAAACATATATATATATATAAAAATACATTTTTTTAACAAATGAACATAACATATGTCATGTTAAACAAAAATATATATAAAATATATTTGTTTAACAAACGAACATAACATATGTTACGTTAAACAAAAGTTAACATATGTTATGTTCGTTTGTTAAACAAATACATATATTTTTTATTAATGTTGTCCATTTATTGTTGTCCATTTAATTTTTAATATAATTTACCTTTGTTCACTATTACAATTTAATTAGTTTACTTATCTTCACAATGTGATTTTTAAAAAACTTACTTTTATTAACTAATACATGATATTATGCTACAACCACATAATAAATTAAATAATGAAGTTAGAAAGCAGTTGTTTATTGTATTTAGTTATATTATTGTAAAAAATAGGTATTTAGTTAACGTTAATAAAGTCGGTCGATTTAATTAAATATACTGAATCTTTAATTTAATTTTTAAAAATCAGTTGTTTTACTTATAAAATACAGAATTTATTTTAACATAGCGTTAGTGCTCCAGAACATACAAAATTATCCTAATTATTCTACAAGTAAAACTAAAGGAAAAAGGTTCATATGAACATAGGTCCACAAATGTTTAGCTACGGGGTTCCGGATAGTAAAAGATTTTTCCAGAAATTTAGCAACTTCGCTAATATGAAGCCATCGCAAAATTGTACGAGGTTGAAGTAAAGCACGATTTCCATGCATTTAGTTGTTTTGATCTGGTGAATCTAATAAAACATGTCCCAGACATGTATCTGCAGTAGTTTTCAGAACTTCCAGACAAGAAAAGAAGTAATTTCGTGAGATTTTTAATTTATTAACTACTTGGCCCAATGTGTTTTTTTAAAATTTCAGACAGTTGCACAAAGTTTTCAACAGAAGTTGTAGAGAATTGAATTTTGGAAAAATGATGGGCATAACATTAACTGAAACTGTGCGAACATGTCAGTATTTCATAAATAATCTACAAAATACAACAGTTACTATGTGGTCCCACTTCAGTACACTGTTATTTTTATGTTCTTTCTCTAAATAATACAGAAAACTAATTAAAAAGATAGGTAACGACTGAAACAACTCACTGACGGTTACCAACGATGACATAAACGTTTCTGCATTCTTAATGGAAAGTAAAGAAATTTACTTGTATAATAATCTTCGCTTCCCTGGATGTCCTGGAAAACTACTGCAGATACACGTCTGGGACATGTTTTATTAGATTCATCCAATAACAACAAAATGCGTGGAAATCGTGCTTTACTGTAACGTCTTACAGTTTTGCGATGGCTTCATATGAGTGAAGTTGCTAAATTTCCGAAAACGTCTTTTATTAGCCATAACTGCGTACCCAAACCTTTGCGGACCTATGTTTATATGTAGTTTTTTCTTTACTTTTACTTGTGGAATAAAATGTAAAAATATTTGCATATCTTCGTGAATCGCCGCGTATATGAAGAGGACAACGATGACGACGACGAGAAAGAAGGAGAAGAAGAAGAAGAAAGTTCAGATGACGATTGTCAGGGATTTTAAATGTCGGTTCGGTTTTATAAACTAGGAATTTTTTGCAATCTAATAATAAAAATGGTGGAAATGTTACTTGTTTCTTTTTTTAATTGCTTGAAAATTAAGGTGCGTCTTATGGTCCATAGCATCTTATAGTCCGCAAACTACGGTTAGAATCAATATATTAAATTAAATAGGCAAATAAGAGAAAACTTTGTTAGTCGACCATTCGCTGCTTTTCTCGAAAAGTGACAAGAGGTTGAATATTACAAAAATTATTACCATTATTCCTCTGTTGATTACAATTTTATGCAACTGCACTCAAAGATCACGTTCTAATCCGAGACCGTATCATTGTCTGGGTTTTATGAATATAGTCAGTGCTACAAGGTGAAAACTGACGTTGGAGAATCCCGTTTCTTCTTGTTAATTTGCCCGTTTTTAACCCTCAAACGGCGTTGTGGGGTCCTCTTTGATACTGTAAAGTTTGGGTGCTGCCATTGTTGACCCCACGACACCGTAAGAGTTTCTGTTTGCCCTCAGTCAAAAGTTTACTTATCAACGAAATGTCATTTTGTTTTTAGGCTTAGTGAGTGTTCTCATTATTTTCAGTGTACTGTGGCTTCGAGCTCTCATTGACGTATGTCAGTGCTCCATCCAAGTTTTCCAGACTTTGTGACAAAAACGCTAGAAGAAGTAGAAGAAGGAGAAGAGGGTAGTGATGCAAATGATCTGGACGATGAAAATGACCCTTCTTACAACAATGAACATGAAACTGCTTCAGAACAAAGTCGTGACTCTAGTGAATCAGGTAAATTAGAGGGAAATAAACATAGAGGGGAATCATCTAGTTTCTATGGCAGAAATAGGTATAAGTGGTCCAGTCTAGATCCTCAAAGGAATGTGAGAACACCAGCCCACAACCTGATAATAAAAGGTCCTACACTGAAAGGCGCTGCAAGGCGATTGGGAGACACATGCAATCCATTGGAAGCGCGGGGGTGTCTGTTTACCAGAGACATGTTATAAGAAATTGTGAGTTATACCAATGTCAAAATTTCTTCATAGTGATCAAAATTTTCTGATCAGCAGAGCACAGAACTACGAGACATGAACGCCAATGAACTTAGGGCACTATTTGGATTATTATACTTCAGTGCCATTTTCAAATCTAATCGTGAAAATCTGGAGTCTATGTTTGCAACAGACAGCACTGGAAGAGATATTTTCCGCGCCACACTATCCATGAAGAGAGCGCTGATATTGCTTCACTGCCTAAGATTTGATGACATAACTAGCAGAGATGAGAGGAAGAAAAATGACCCTGCAGCAGCGATTTCATGGATTTTCGGTAGAATAGTTCACAAGTCTCAGGAATCTTATAACATACACTCCTGGAAATGGAAAAAAGAACACATTGACACCGGTGTGTCAGATCCACCATACTTGCTCCGGACACTGCGAGAGGGCTGTACAAGCAATGATCACACGCACGGCACAGCGGACACACCAGGAACCGCGGTGTTGGCCGTCGAATGGCGCTAGCTGCGCAGCATTTGTGCACCGCCACCGTCAGTGTCAGCCAGTTTGCCGTGGCATACGGAGCTCCATCGCAGTCTTTAACACTGGTAGCATGCCGCGACAGCGTGGACGTGAACCGCATGTGCAGTTGACGGACTTTGAGCGAGGGCGTATAGTGGGCATGCGGGAGGCCGGGTGGAGGTACCGCCGAATTGCTCAACACGTGGGGCGTGAGGTCTCCACAGTACATCGATGTTGTCGCCAGTGGTCGGCGGAAGGTGCACGTGCCCGTCGACCTGGGACCGTACCGCAGCGACGCACGGATGCACGCCAAGACCGTAGGATCCTACGCAGTGCCGTAGGGGACCGCACCGCCACTTCCCAGCAAATTAGGGACACTGTTGCTCCTGGGGTATCGGCGAGGACCATTCGCAACCGTCTCCATGAAGCTGGGCTACGGTCCCGCACACCGTTAGGCCGTCTTCCGCTCACGCCCCAACATCGTGCAGCCCGCCTCCAGTGGTGTCGCGACAGGCGTGAATGGAGGGACGAATGGAGACGTGTCGTCTTCAGCGATGAGAGTCGCTTCTGCCTTGGTGCCAATGATGGTCGTATGCGTGTTTGGCGCCGTGCAGGTGAGCGCCACAATCAGGACTGCATACGACCGAGGCACACAGGGCCAACACCCGGCATCATGGTGTGGGGAGCGATCTCCTACACTGGCCGTACACCACTGGTGATCGTCGAGGGGACACTGAACAGTGCACGGTACATCCAAACCGTCATCGAACCCATCGTTCTACCATTCCTAGACCAGCAAGGGAACTTGCTGTTGCAACAGGACAATGCACGTCCGCATGTATCCCGTGCCACCCAACGTGCTCTAGAAGGTGTAAGTCAACTACCCTGGCCAGCAAGATCTCCGGATCTGTCCCCCATTGAGCATGTTTGGGACTGGATGAAGCGTCGTCTCACGCGGTCTGCACGTCCAGCACGAACGCTGGTCCAACTGAGGCGCCAGGTGGAAATGGCATGGCAAGCCGTTCCACAGGACTACATCCAGCATCTCTACGATCGTCTCCATGGGTGAATAGCAGCCTGCATTGCTGCGAAAGGTGGATATACACTGTACTAGTGCCGACATTGTGCATGCTCTGTTGCCTGTGTCTATGTGCCTGTGGTTCTGTCAGTGTGATCATGTGATGTATCTGACCCCAGGAATGTGTCAATAAAGTTTCCCCTTCCTGAGACAATGAATTCACGGTGTTCTTATTTCAATTTCGAGGAGTGTATGTTCACATGCATGCGTGGATGAAATGCTGGTTGGTTTTCGTGGGAGATGCGCATTTAGGGTTTATATGGCTAGTAAACCAGCGAGATATGGGCTCCAAATAATGATTTTAGCTGATGCTAAAACAAATTACTATTCTGAATGCCTATTTATACACTGGAAAAGACAGTGATGGCGTTGGCTTGACACCAAAAGAAAAGAAATTTCAGAAACCTACTCAATCTGTACTGAGCACATTTACGGTACAAACTGTGGTGTCACCGCCAGACACCACACTTGCTGGGTGGTAGCCTTTAAATCGGCCGCGGTCCGTTAGTATACGTCGGACCCGCGTGTCGCCACTGTCAGTGATTGCAGACCGAGCGCCGCCACACGGCAGGTCTAGAGAGACTTCCTAGCACTCTCCCCAGTTGTACAGCCGACTTGGCTAGCGATGGTTCACTGACAAATTGCGCTCTCATTTGCCGAGACGATAGTTAGCATAGCCTTCAGCTACGTCATTTGCTACGACCTAGCAAGGCGCCGTTACCAGTTACTATTGATGCTGTAACACATGTACCGTCAAGAGCGACGTTCGCCATTTATGGATTAAAGTTAAGTATTCCACCAGCTACGTCAGTTTTTTCTACAGTCTAATTTCCTTGTCCTGTTCCAGACCTCATCGCCAGCCTGCGTGAGCTAAAACGCGTGCCTTTCGGCTTCCTCTAGTCACCCGGTGTTGGCTCTCCTGCCAACCCACAACACAAACCGTAACATTACAGCTGACAACTAATTTGGCTCTATTGCATTAGTTTCGGAGCTGAAAAAATGGAAGTTGACATGTTGGTACATTGAGGAAAAACAAAAAGGAAATGCCACTCGAATTCCAGCCATCTAAGAGGTGTGTGGAAGGTTCAACACTTTATGGCTTCACAAATGACAGAACATTGATTTCTTATGTCCCTAAAAAAGGAAAAGCTGTCATTTTGATTTCCAGTATGCATCATTCAAAAAGTACAGATCCAAAAACAGGAAAACCAGAAATAATTTCCTTTTACAATAGCACAAAAGGTGGCGTAGACTCTCTCGACCAGAAGTGTGCTACCTACAGGACAGGCAGACGAACAAGCAGATGGCCTCTTGCTGTATTTTATGCAGTCCTGAACATACTCGGAGTTAACTCGTATGTAACACAAACGCCCTGCAAGAAGTACATACCTGTTTCCCAGTTTGAATTCATCAGTACACTTGCCAGGCAGCTTAAAAAAAATGGTTCAAATGGCTCTGAGCACTATGGGACTTAACATCTATGGTCATCAGTCCCCTAGAACTTAGAACTGCTTAAACCTAACTAACCTAAGGACAGCACACAACACCCAGCCATCACGAGGCAGAGAAAATCCCTGACCCCGCCGGGAAACGAACCCAGGAACCCGGGCGCGGGAAGCGAGAACGCTACCGCACGACCACGAGATGCGGGCACCAGGCAGCTTACTGAACCCTATCTCAAGGAGAGGCTGATGAATGGCAGACTACCAAAAGAACTAAGAGTAACAATCTCAGGACTTTTGAAGAAACCTATCCCAAAATCACAAATACCCACTCTGCATTCAAAGAGGAAACGATGTGCTCTTTGTCCACGTGCGAGAAAAAGACAAACCAGTACTGTACCTGCTGCAGTTGCCCAGTTTGGCAAACCTGTCGTTCGGTTGTCTGTAAAGAGTGTGGAGAGGAGAATGCGGGTGATTATTGACGATTTGTGAGAAACTCTGTATCAATTCATATTTGGTGTTCATTACATGCAGCTATTTTTTTTCAAACACTGTATATTTATCTCACAGCACTCTATTACTGTTTCGTGTTATTTCTGATACAATAAACTAGTTTGAATTTTTATACTGCATTTAATTTCAGTGTTAAGTAGTGTTGCATAAACTTGTTTTCATTTTGTGAATGGGATTTTCACTCTGCAGCGGAGTGTGCGCTGATATGAAACTTCCTGGCAGATTAAAACTGTGTGCCGGACCGAGACTCGAACTCGGGACCTTTGCTTTTCGCGGGCAAGTGCTCTACCAACTGAGCTACCCAAGCACGACTCACGCCCGGTCCTCACAGCTTTACTTCTGCCAGTACCTCGTCTCCTACCTTCCAAACTTTACAGAAGCTCTCCTGCGAACCTTGCAGGACTAGCACTCCTGAAAGAATGGATATTGCGGAGACATGGCTTAGCCACAGCCCAGGGGATGTTTCCAGAATGAGATTTTTCACTCTGCAGCGGAGTGTGCGCTGATATGAAACTTCCTAGCAGATTAAAACTGTGTGCCCGACCAAGACTCGAACTCGGGACCTTTGCCTTTTGCGGGCAAGTGCTCTACCATTTTGTGATTTTTATAGAGATTTTTTTAGTTTAACTGAAGTTTTGTGTTGTAACATAGGCAATTAAGGAATTTATAAATAAATATTTCTAATGAAAGTAAAGTAAATTAATTTTCATGGATAAAATTGACTGGTATCCTTTTCGATCCCATAACACCATTTATGATACTAAGAAGTCACCACTACGTCTTTAAGGACTACAAGGAGATGAAGGCTTATTATGTAGACAAAGGTAGGAGATCAGTTACTTTCTGTGTTTATTCTATACTGTGAATGGATATCTGTTAAGATTTTAATGTATGACTTATCATAATTTGCTTCCTTTTTTTATTTGTTAGAAATAGCAGACAGATCTGTAATCTCTTAAAACAAGTGAAGGATAGTACTTCACTGTTGCGTCATTTTATAAAAATATTTCCATTCTGCAGTACGGCGAGAAACTGCCGTGCAGACCAGGTGGGGCCCAAATCCTGCACATTGCACGTTCACCGCGTGCCTTAAGCCACATGACACACGGCGGCAGGGACATCACCGTCTCAGTAATGCTGTACCAATTCTTGTGCCATGTTTGTTTTGTAAATAAAAACCGCCTTTTCTTGCCGCACTGTAATTTATTTCTCCCAGACGCGTTTCGAATCTTCTTACTCTAAGGCATCTTCAGTGGCATCTAGAACGATGCAAGTTATTTTTAGATTATAAAACAGTTCACGTCGCGCTTCGTACGTAAATAAGAAGTCACTTATAGTTTTATTTTCATAAAAAGCGCGACGAGAACTGTTTTATGATCTGAAAGTAACACGCGTCAAAACAAATCTGTATCGTTCTACATCCCACTGAAGATGCCTTAGAGAGAGGAAAAAAAAAAGGCTAAACGCGACTAGGAGAAGTAAATTACAGTGCAGCAATAAAAGGCGGTTTTTATTCACGAAACAAATATTTCTGCGCCTGCTGCGTAGAATGGCCGCGCAAACAACCTTCTTACGCCACGTGTCTGTTACTCGTTTCTGTCGGCATTGAAGTTAAAAAAAGCACTGACCGCTTATTCCATTTTCATGTTTCAAAGCAATGTAAATTTTACGAATAAAAGCTACTCCGATTATTAAAAAAGATTTATTTGGATCTTAAAAATCCTACCACTGCAGCTGTGCCTAATTTATATTTAGGTATTTTTTTTTCTCGGTTATTAGCAGAAAATAAATAAAACACCTGTTCTAACCTGTTATAACCGTTATAACACGTGAGGCAATACTGACCCTGAGACTTACCTTAGAAGATAGACTAAGGAAAGGCAAACCCACATTTCTGGCATTCATAGACATAGATAAAGCTTTTGACAATGTTGACTGGAATACGCTCTTTCAATTTCTGAAGGTGGCAGGAGTCAAATACAAGGAGCGGAAGGCTATTTACAATTTGTACAGAAACCAGATGGCAGTTCAAAGAGTCGAGGGGCATGAAAGGGAAGTAGTGGTTGGGAAGGGAGTGAGACAGGGTTGTAGCCTATCCCCGATGTTATTCAATCTGTATATTGAGCAAGCAGTAAATTAACAAAAGAAAAATTTGGAATTAAAATTCATGGAGAAGAAATAAAAACTTTGAGGTTTGCCGATGGCATTGTAATTCTGAGAGACAGCAAAGGACTTGTGAGAGCAGTCGAAACGAATGGGCAGTATCTTGAAAGGAGGATATAAGATGAACATCAACAAAAGCAAAATGAGGATAATGGAATTGAGTCACGCGACGTTGAGCGAATTACATTAGGAAATGAAACACTTAAAATAGTAGACGAGTTTTGCTGTTTGGGCAGCAAAATAACTGATGATACTCGAAGTAGAGAGAATGTAAAACGTAAGCTGGCGGTGGCAAAGAAATCGTTTCTGAAGATGGGAAATTTGTTGACATCGAGAATAGGTTTAAGTGCCAGGAAGTCTTTTCTGAAAGTATTTGAATTGAGTGTAGCCATGTATGGAAGTGAAACATGCACGATACATAGTTTGGATAACAAGAGAATACAAGGTTTCTATATGTGGTGCTACAGAAGAATGCTGAAGATCAGATGGGTAGATCGCGTAACTAATGAGGGGTATTGAATAGGATTGGGGAGAAGAGAAGTTTGTGGCACAACTTGACTAGAAGAAGGGATCGATTGGTAGGACATGTTCTAAGGCATGAAGGGATCACCAATTTAGTACTGGGCGGCACCGAAGAGGGTAAAAATCGTAGAGGGAGACCAAGAGATGACTACACTAAGCAGATTCAGAAGGATGTAGGTTGCAGTAGGTACTGGGAGATGAAGAAGCTTGCACAGGATAGAGTAGCATGGAGAGCTGCATCAAACCAGTCTCAGGGCTGAAGACCACAACAACAACAACACAACCGAAAGCAGACAAATATTGAAAAATACCGGTTATCCGAAACTAAAATACCGGTATCGGTTTTAACCGGTCGCTTTATTCAATCCCTAGTCCTGGGTGTATCACTGTGAGCCCCAGACATAGGACAGAAGAACCAGTGGAAATATGTCGATTCACCAACGCCAAAAAAGGCGTACACCCAACCATAGCCGGCCCCTGTGGCCGAGCGGTTCTAGGCGCTTCAGCCCGGAACCATGCTGCTGCTACTGTTACAGGTTCGAATCCTGCCTCGGGCATGGATGTGTGTGATGTCCTTAGGTTAGTTAGGTTTAAGTAGTTCTAAGTTCTAGGGGACTGATGACCATAGATGTTAAGTCCCATAGTGCTCAGAGCCATTTGAACCAACCCAACCACAGTGGGGCAAGGTGAAGTTGACTATGGGACTGTCGCGGTGCGGTGCTAGTAGATTACGTTCGTCGGGGTCGGATTCTCAGGGGAGAGTATTACAGCTATTTCGTGGCCAGGTTAGGGGATGCAGTCAAGGCAGAGCAGGCTGGGAACATGTCCGAGGTGAAGTTTTTGCTCCACCACAACAGTCCTATTCATTGTGCACACGGCGCACTCACACATGTGGCTATTATTTTTTTCTGTATTTACTTACGCTACTGGGCATTAAAATTCCTACAGCACGAAGAAGACGTGCTACAGACGCGAAATTTAACTGACAGGAACAAGATGCTGTGATATGCAAGTGATTAGCGTTTCAGAGCATTCACACAAGGTTGGCGCCGGTGGCGACACCTACAACGTGCTGACATGAGGAAAGTTTCCAACCGATTTCTCATACACAAACAGCAGTTGAGTGGCGTTGCCTGGTGAAACGTTGTTGTGATGCCTCGTGTAAGGGGGAGAAATGCGTACCACCACATTTCCGCCTTTGATAAAGATCGGATTGTAGCCTATCGCGACACTGCTGCTCGCGTTGGTCGAGATCCGATGACTGTTAGCACAATATGGAATCGGGGGGTTCAGGAGGGTGATACGGAACGCCGTGCTGGATACCAACGGCCTCGTATCACTAGCAGTCGAGATGACAGGCATCTTATCCGCACGGCTGTAACGGATCGTGCAGCCACGTCTCGATCCCTGAGTCAACTGATGGGGACGTTTGCAAGACAACAACCATCTGCGCGAACAGTTCGACGACGTTTGCAGCAGCACTGACTATCAGCTCGGAGACCGTGGTTGCGGTTACCCTTGACGCTGCATCACAGACAGGAGCGCCTGCGATGGTGTACTCGACGACGAACCTGGGTGCACGAATGGCAAAACGTCATTTTTTCGGACGAATCCAGGTTCTGTTTACAGCATTACGATGGTCGCATCCGTGTTTGGCGACATCGCGGTGAACGCAGATTGGAAGCGTGTATTCGTCATCGCCAAACTGGCGTATCACCCGGCGTGATGGTATGGGGTCACCTCTTGCTCCATTTCACTCAGTTCCGAGAAAATGCAGTCACAACAACACAGAACATTGTTCGGACCACGCATGACAATTTGTACCGCGTCCTGTCTTATTTTTCGCTGTGAATATACTTGAAAAAGATGAGTCAATATCTTTCTGTAGCATGTGAAGTACATCGAATGATAAGGAAAAGGACAATCAGCACGATTTGTTATCTGTGTAGGCAATCATTAAAGAAGACAATATGTAGCATACTCTGTTAATTTTCATTTGTTGAATAAAAGAGAAGACATCGTACCTCTTCGACTAGTACCGCTGACCTAGCAACATGCACTGTTCCTAAACTCCATATTAAGAAGTGTGTAATAAATGTTTTAATTGTTAATTTATCTAAACGGCTTTCAAATTATAAAATGTTATTGGTTACTACTGAAACAATATTTTATTTATAAAAGAACTGAGTCCTTTCCTGCAGTTATTAACAGTTTTATTAATAACGATCTTCCGTATTGTTGTCCGCCATTACACTCGGTACAACTATTTTTGATAATTACAACTCTTCTAGCGCATATATTATAGAGATAACTTATTCAGGTTATGCATATATGAAAGTATTGGAGCATCTCCGCCATTATTTTCATTTCCTGATGCAAATTTTGCTGCACTGGGCCACAAATATCGAGTACTGTGGGGCGGCGGGTGGAATGAATGTAGTTACATAATGTTTGGTTTGTAATGTAGAAAAGATGCATTTCCCGGCTGTTTAACCATATGTGGGGCGGCGGGTGGAATTAATTGTTATATAAGTGTTCCAATTATTTATGAGCCGGCCGCTGGTGGCCGAGTGGTTCTGGCGCTACAGTCTGGAACCGCGCGAACGCTGCGGCGCAGCTTCGAATCCTGCCTCGGGCATGGATGTGTGTGTTGTCCTTAGGTTAGTTAGGTTTAAGTAGTTCTAAGTTCTAGGGGACTTATGACCTCAGCAGTTGAGTCCCATAGTGCTCAGAGCCATTTGAACCATTTTTGAATTATTTATGTTGTTGTTTGCCGTTCTCAACACTGGCTCTCTAACTACAATATTGGCAACCAGAAAGTGATTAGTAAAACGTGAAGTCTGTAATTAGAATTCGTAGTGCCCACTTCATCTGAGAAATACACTTATAGCTACAGCTTATAGCTCTGAGGAAATAGGAGATTGTCTGGGATTCATAATCATAAACGATCGTGAGAAAACGTTCGCTATATTCTGAAAGTCACAGTTGAAAAAAAAAGAATCCACACAATCCAAGTACCAGAGCAGTTCAGAGTCTAATGCGCTGATGCAACTATAACTGACCAAATTAAATGTTTAAGTGAATGCTCGCCATAATTTGATGATGATGTTCATCAAACGCCACGCTAAATAATGGTAGAATGTCTGTCCCGCAGAGGCACGTGAAAATACGACATACGCAAACTGAAGATAGGTCATTAAAGTCATCCCAGAATTAACACTTCACTGGAAAATGATTTCATGGTTACGTGTATCCCGAGTAACTTAATACGGCATCCGAGGCTGTTTATAGCAATGATACCGACGCGACGCGACGCGACTCCCGACACAGGTGGCGTGCTATTCAGCGTCTGGAGAGAACTGGGGCCTTGCTTCCTCTCGCAGCGTTCTTATATGTAAAGCCGCGGTGCGGACGGCTAAGGGAACGCCTGATCAAATCGGCTCCCCCGACCAGCCGCTGGGCTAGTAATGCACCACTTTAAGTTATCGAATAAATCATAGCTTCTTTTGCTGATGGCCGATGAAACTCTGAATTTAAATGTGCAGTCAGCACACAGGTAAGTAATCATAACAAAAGTTTGACGTGGCTAAGTTAAATATTTTGGGCGAGAGAATTAATTTAATTACACTGCACGCAGTAGACGAGCTCTGAACTAGCCCTTTGGAGATACGCTATCGCTATAGTTTTACAGTTATTCAATTGAAACTTCTCACATCTTTATGATTATAGCGGGTCTCCATTCTACTTAAATATAAACATCCTAGCCTTATTTATTAGCCTACTTAATCTATCTTGCTTCCTTAATTTTTAAGACAAAAACCAGAAAATCATGAATTTCAACAAAAATTTTAATTTGTGGGATCCATGATACTGTTTCTATTAAATTATTACGAAAAAGGAATCTAAATATAAATTTTTAAGTCTCTAGCTATTTTCTGTTGCGCCAATGAATTTTACAGAAAAACATCCAAATTTCTAAAATGGTTAAAGTCATTGAACTGACATTCAACACATGTTGATTTAGTATTACTCCTGACATGCTAGAAAAGTTTCAGGTTATTTACTTGATTTTTAAAGTATTGCGCAACACTTATGACGTCAGAGCTAGTTACAGCAGACTGGCTGGCACACAATGGAAAGACTGATGCGAATTTATTACGGCGTGAGTAGGCTGCTTCCCTACAGTACATTATTTTCCACGTAGGCGCCATTACGGAGAAAGCTGTAACTAAACATACTTCATGCAGTTAACATTAACACACCACAGCGCTACTAACAGATATACATACATACGAGCCCTACAGTTTGAAACCCTGAGACCAAAAGAGATCTGTTTTTCCTTTGGTGTGCAATAACGTATACGCACGATAACGTAACTTCAATCAATTACAATCAATTATTTAGCACACCGAAGTGTTGGCTGTATAATCTGTGTTAACATTTTTACAGTATACAAGATTGTAAGAAGATCTATGATAAAAATAATTAACCATTAATAATTAACAGTTTCCTTGGCTCTTCAGTGTATCGTAAAAATTTAACCTTGAAATGAGAGTAAATATTTATGGAGACTCTGTATTACAAGTTCTATACAGGGTGGTCCATTGATAGTCACTGGGCCAAATATCTCACGAAATAAGCATCAAACGAAAAAACTACAAAGAACGAAACTTGTCTAGCTTGAAGGGGGAAACCAGATGACGCTATGGTTGGCCTGCTAGATGGCGCTGCCATAGATCAAACGGATATCAACTGCGTTTTTTTAAAAATGAACCCCCATTTTTATCACGTTTTCGTGTAGTACGTAAAGAAATATGAATGTTTTAGTTGGACCACTGTTTTCGCTTTGTGATGGATGCCGCTTTAACTGAAGTGTTGGCAGAAGAGCCAACACCGTATTGCTAGAGGAGGCCGAAATGCACGCGTTTAAGTTCACGCAGACTGGCGTGAGGTCTGGAACAGGACAATGTCTTGAGAATTGCAAATAAAATACGAAGATCTTGGAATACTTAACTTTAATCCATAATTGGAGAACATCGATGATACATAATTACAATCTCAATAGTAATTGGTAATGGCGCCTTGCTAGGTCGTAGCAAATGACGTAGCTGAAGGCTATGCTAACTATCGTCTCGGCAAATGAGAGCGTAATTTGTCAGTGATCCCCTTCTGGCAAAGTCGGCTGTACAACTGGGGCGAGTGCTAGGAAGTCTCTCTAGACCTGCCGTGTGGCGGCGCTCGGTCTGCAATCACTAACAGTGGCGACACGCGGGTCCGACGTATACTAACGGACCGCGGCCGATTTAAAGGCTACCACCTGGCAAGTGTGGTGTCTGGCGGTGACACCACAGTAACAGTCACAAACGTATGAGTACGTGGTATCACGTAACATTCGGCCAGTGCTTCGCGATACATGACCCGTGTTAAAATGGACCGCTTACCAATTGCGGAAAAGGACGATATCGTGTTGATGTATGGCTATTGTGATCAAAATGCCCAACGGGCATGTGCTATGTATGCTGCTCGGTATCCTGGACAACATCATCCAAGTGTCCGGACCGTTCGCTAGACAGTTACGTTGTTTAAGGAAACAGGAAGTGTTCAGCCACATGTCAAACGTCACCCACGACCTGCAGCAAATGATGATGCCCAAGTAGGTGTTTTAGCTGCTGTCGCGGCTAATCCGCACATCAGTAGCAGACAAACTGCGCGAGAATCGGGAATCTCAACAACGTCTGTGTTGAGAATGCTACATCAACATCGATTGCACCCGTACCATATTTCTATGCACCAGGAATTGCATGGCGACGACTTTGAACGTCGTGTACACGTCTGCCACTGGGCACAAGAGAAATTACGGGACGATGACAGATTTTTTGCACGCGTTCTATTTAGCGGCGAAGCGTCATTCACCTCACCATTATCGAGCTTCCAGCAGCCTGAACAGATGCAGAATCCATGGTTTCATGTGGTTGTCTTCATAGCCATACTCGTCCATCTGCTTGATACAATTTAAAACGATACTCGTCTGACCCGGCAACATATTTCCAGTCATCAACAGTCCAATGTCGGTGCTGACGGAACCAGGCGAGGCATAAAGTTTTCTGTCGTGCAGTCATCAACGGCACACGAGTGGACCTTTGGCTCGGAAAACCCATATCGATAATGTTTCGTCGAATGGTTGGCACGCTCACACTTGTTGATGGCTCAGCATTGAAATCTGCAGCAATTTGCCGAAGGGTTGCACTTCTGTCACGTCGAACGATTCTCTGCAGTCGTCGTCGGTCCAGTTCCTGTGAAATCTTTTTTCGACCGCGGCGATGTCGGAGATTTGATGTCTTGCCGGATTCCTGTTGTTCGCAGTACACTCGTGAAATGGTCGTACGGGAAAATCCCCACTTCATCGCTACCTCGGAGATGCTGTGTTCTAAACCTCGTGCGCCTATAACACCACGTTCAAACTAACTTAAATCTTGATAACTTTGCACTGTAGCAGCAGTAACCGATCTGACAACTGCGTCAGACACTTGTTGTCTTATAGAGGCATTGCCGACCGCAGTGACGTATTCTGCCTGTTTATATGTCTCAGTATTTGAATACGCTTGCCTATACCAGGTTCTTTGGAGCGTTGTTGTTGTTGTGGTCTTCAGTCCAGAGACTGGTTTGATGCAGCTCTCCATGCTACTCTATTCTGTGTAAGCTTCTTCATCTCCCAGCAACTACTGCAACTTACATCCTTCTGAATCTGCTTAGTGTATTCATCTCTTGGTCTCCCTCTACGATTTTTACCCTCCACGCTGCCTTTCAATACTAAGTTGATGGTCCCTTGATGCCTCAGAACATGTCCTACCAAGCGATCCCTTCTTCTAGTCAAATTGTGCCACAAACTCCTCCCCAATTCTATTCAATACCTCCTCATCAGTTACTAATCCATGCATCTAATCTTCAGCATTCTTCTGTACCATCACATTTCGAAAGCTTCTATTCTCTTCTTGCCTAAACTATTTATCGTCCACGTTTCACTTCCATACGTGGCTACACTCCATACGAATACTTTCAGAAACGACTTCCTGACACTTAAATCTGCACTCGATGTTAACAAATATCTCTTCTTCAGAAACGCTTTCCTTGCCGTTGCCAGTCAACATTTTATATCCTCTCTACTTCGACCATCATAAGTTATTTTGCTCCCCAAATAGCAGAACTCCTTTATTACCTTAAGTGTCTCATTTCGTAATCTAATTCCCTCAGCATTAGCCGACTTAATTCGACTACATTCCATTATCCTCGTTTTGCTTTTGTTGATGTTCATCTTATATCCTCCTTTCAAGACACTGTCCATTCCGTTCAACTGCTCTTCCAAGTCCTTTGCCGTCTCTGACAGAATTACAATGTCATCGGCGAATCTCAAAGTTTTTATTTCTTCTCCATGGATTTTAATTCCTACTCCGAATTTTTTTTTGGCTCCTTTACTGCTTGCTCAAGATGCAGATTGAATAACATCGGGGAGAGGCTACAACCCTGTCTCATTCCCTTCCCAACCACTGCTTCCCTTTCACGCCCATCTACACTTATAACTTCCATCTCGTTTTTGTACAAATTGTAAATAGCCTTTCGCTCCCTGTATTTTAACCCTGCCACTTTCAGAATTTGAAAGAGGGTATGAAGTCAACATTGTCAAAAGCTTTCTCTAAGTCTACAAATGCTAGAAACGTAGGTTTGCCTTTCCTTAATCTATAAGTCGTAGGGTCAGTACTGCCTCACGTGTTCAAACATTTCTACGGAATCCAAACTGATCTTCCCCCGAGGTCGGCTTCCACCAGTTTCTCCATTCGTCTGTAAAGAATTCGCGTTCGTATTTTGCAGCCGTGGCGTATTAAACTGATAGTTCGGTAATTTTCACATCTGTCAACACCTGCTTTCTTTGGGATTGGAATTATTATATTCTTCTTGAAGTCTGAGGGTATACATATAATTACTATATACCTTGCAACGCAATCTCCAGGCTTCGGTAGCTAGCATCTGTATTTACGCTGAAGCGTGCGTTTTTTCGCAGCGTTTCTGTAAATTCGGGGAGCCGCTGCACACGCTAGAGACCAGGTGGTACGAGCTAGGCAGCTCGCAACAGCAACTGACCAGCTTCCTCTCCTAACATGGTCAAGCGCAGAGGCGGCGATCTCGCGGGAATGCAGATGGGACGATGCCCTTCAGGATAAGGAATCGCAGACCGCCTGCCAAGAGGACACAATGTCAGTAGTCCGGGGAGCCACCTGGCGACCACGTCACGCACCAGGAATGTGTGTGTGTGTGAGAGTGCGTGCATTTCCATACCGGGTCAGGGGTCGTGTTTACATACGAGACGCACAAGGTCGGCACATCCGCCGGCGTGGAACCACAGACCGGGAACGCGATGTGTTTCGGGTGTTTTCAGAGGTTGTTTTGGTCTACTTCTACATCCCCTTAGGCCGGTATTACACTATCAAATTTCTTTGTCAAAAATCTTTGTCAAAGATATTTGATGGTGTAATAGGAACTTTGTCAAATGTCGTCCAATATTTGATCAAATCTAGGGCCTGGCTGTAGATTTGATCAAAGAAATCGTTTGTCTTCTGTTCGCTGCAATGTGACATGTTACCACATGGAGCGCTAGCATCGCTGCAGCGTTCTGTCGTCGTCTGTAGTGTTTTTATAACCATTGCCGGTAAATACAATTGTTGTGTGCCGACAACTACAAAATTAACAGAGATGTCTGAAGCTGATGAGGCGCTTTACAACGTGAGGCACCCTGAATACAAAAATAGATTAAGAAGATTGGAGACCTAACCTAACCTAACATAACAAAACTCCTGTAGCAAGGAATCGGAGTGTTACAGTGAGCCTGTCTTATGCAGATGTAGCAGTTCTTAAGTGAATATTGTGCTCTGTGATATGAAGACACACTTCACTGAGCACATACAGAAATGTATGCTCATCCATTCTTAAGTAATTGATGTACGACTTGACGTCTTCCACTGTAAGCTCGCGTAACAAGTTTTGTTGAATGCTTTTATCGTGTCGTCGTGAAACCCACGGCTTCACCCAGATTATATTAGTTTTTCGTTCCATAGATGCGTGCTGAGGAGACCCTCGTAGATGTGGAACATGTCAATTTTTTTTTAAGCTGAAATAACAATACTAATAGTATGAATAAATACATCATTTGTTTCTATTAAACATTTCGTCAGTGGAGTAGAAGGAGTTGGCCACTAGTAAGTCTTTCAGGCTCCTTTTAAATTGATCTTTATTTGCAACTAAATTTTTTATGTTTGCTGGCAAATTATTGAAGATAAGAGTAGTGGACCCCTTTTTGAACTAAAGTAAGTGCTTTTAAGTCCTTGTGCAGATCATTTTTGTTCGTGGTATTGTATGTGTGAACTGAGTTGTTTGTTGGAAAAAAGAGATATATTATTTAGGACAAATTTCATTAAGGAGTAAATATACTGAGAGGCAGTAGTTAGTATACCCAGTTCTTTGAAGAGGTTTCTACAGGACGTCCGTGAATTTACTCCACAAATAATACGTATTACGCGCTTTTGGACTCTGAAAACTTTTGTTTGACTCAAAGAGTTACCCCAAAATATTATACCATATGACATTATGGAATGAAAGTAGGCAAAGTATGCAAGCTTTTTCATTTTTATGTTGCCTGTGTCTGCTAACACTCGAATTGCAAATACAGATTTGTTAAAGCCTTTCTGCAGTTCTGTGGTGTGCTCCTCCCAACTGAGTTTATTATCAAGTTGTAATCCTAGGAATTTAAGACTGTCAACCTCGTATGTATGGTTCCTTTTTTCCCCGCACTTTTTTTCCGCATGTGCACACAATGCAATTGCGGTACGTGCAACTGCTGCGGTTAATAACAAGTTGTTGTCAGCCATCTTGAACTTTGACGACAATTTGATGACAGCGCTACGTCAAAGATCTTTGTCAAATATATTTGACCGAATATTTGATCACATCTTTGATCAAATCTTTGACAAAAGAAATTTGATAGTGTAATACCGGCCTTACACACTCCGCAAGCCACCATACGGTGCATGACGGAGGGTACCTACTGCCAATGCTAGTTTCTGCGTTCGCTGTTCCACTCGTCAATGGAGTGTGGGAAACACTACTGCGTGTACGCCTCGGGAGCGCAATTTTCTCTCTTCTCGCCGTCGCGGTCCTTACGGAAAATATACTTTGGCGGCAGTACAATCGATCTGGGGTCAAGGCGAAAATGCCGCTTCTCCAAATTATCTCAGTAGTCATAACATGTAAGCTTTCACGGCCGGCGTCTTCATTAATTAAAAGTTGCGGGCTGAATTGCCGTGGTCCGTATGTAAAACGTCTTCTCCTTCCTGACGTTTCGTCGCCTACTGCGGGCAACATCTTCTGAGGTGAGTCGGCGACTGGCTGCTACGCGCTGGAGGTTCCGCTTGTATAGAGCGCTTAGATGGCGCCACCACACATCACGTGCTTTCGACTTTAAAACTATCTGTCTCGATTACAGATAATCGATAGTCACTTTGTTGGTACACAGTCGACCGCCATATCTTTTCTAGATTTAATCCTTCTTCTTTTTTATTAAAATTATTTCCGTGCTTGTAGATCTCTATAGCTTCTCTAGGAGCTCACATTATTATAGCCGCATGTATAGAGAACTCGGTTTTCCTTCTAGCAGTGCAGAACAGTGTGCAGAAGTAGACGCAGATTCTACCGTATGCGGTCCTTCCATTGCTCGTACTAGTATGTCGTATACCTACTCCACGTACTGTTAATGGACTTTGCAGAAAGTAGACAAGCCCCCTGCCATCTCTGTGCACATGGCGTTCCCAATGATTTACAAGGCGCGTTGTGGAGGTTCGGCGTAACCTTGTGAAACACCCCCTTCGTTGCTGCTTGCGACGTAACGCGGCATCCAGACAGGGGAAACACCATCTCGCTCTTCATTTTGCAAGCGTACAATGCAGCGAATTTCTCGTCCACAGTCCGCTGACTCCGGTAACTTCCCTCGAGTTGCATCCCCCCCCCCCCCTCCCCGCCCCTCACCCCACACTGTAACACCCCCCGAACACAGTTTATTACTTCTTGCCGTTCTACTGCATTTAGACTTGCTACCAACATCAAATGCTTGCTCTTAATCCCTCTTCCTAAACGCTATGCGATCAAAAGTATCCGGACATCCCCCAAAAAATACGTTTTTGGTATTAGGTGCATTGTGCTGCCATCTACTGCCAGGTACTCCATATCAGCGACCTCAGTAGTCGTCAGACATCGTGAGAGACCAGAATGGGGCGCTCCGCGGAACTCACGGTCTTCGGGCGTGGTCAGGTGATTGGTTGTCACTTGTGTCATACGTCTGTACGCGAGATTTCCACACTCCTAAACATCCCCAGGTCCACTGTTTCCCATCTGATAGTGAAGTCGAAACGTGAAGGGACACGTACAGCACAAAAGCGTACAGGCCGACCTCGTCTGTTGACTGACAGAGACCGCCGACAGTTGAAGAGGGTCCTAATGTGTAATAGGCAGGCATCTATCCAGACCATTACACAGGAATTCCGAACTGCATCAGGATCCACTGCAAGTACTGTGACAGTTAGGCGGGAGGTGAGAAAACTTGGATTTCGTGGTCGAGCGGCTGCTCATAAGCCACACATCACGACAGTAAATGCCAAACGACGCCTCGCTGGGTGTAAGGAGCGTAAACATTGGACGATTGAACAGTTGAAAAACGTTCTGTGTTGTGACGAATCACGGTACACAATGTGGCGACCCGATGACAGGGTGTGGGTATGGCGAATGCCCGGTGAACGTCATCTGCCAGCGTGTGTAGTGCCAACAGTAAAACTCGGAGGCGGTGGTGTTATGGTGTGGTCGTGTTTTTCATGGGAGAGGGCTTGCACCCCTTGTTGTTTTGCGTGGCACTATAACAGCACAAGCCTACACTGATGTTTTAAGCACCTTCTTGCTTCCCACTGTTGAGGAGCAATTCAGGGATGTCGACTGCATCTTTCAACACGATCGAGCACCTGTTCATAATGCACGGCCTGTGGCGGAGTGGTTACACGAAATTAACATCCCTGTAATGGATTGGCCTGCACAGAGTCCTGACCTGAATACTATAGAACACCTTTGGGATGTTTTGGAACACCGACTTCGTGCCAGGCCTCACCGACCGACATCGATACCTCTCCTCAGTGCAGCACTCCGTGAAGAGTGGGCTGCCATTCCCCGAGAAACTTTCCAGCACCTGACTGAACGTGTGGCTGCGAGAGTGGAAGCTGTCATCAAGGCTAACGGTGGGCCAACACCACATTGAATTCCAGCATTACCTATGCAGGGCGCCCCTAAGTTTTAAGTTAGTTTCGACCAGGTGTCCGGATACTTTTGATCACACAGTGAATGTTTTATATATCAAACTTTTCAGAAAGATGTGCGCTACAAAATGAACTTCTTTATTGAAAAATCGGTTTTTTGAACGTTTTGACGTTCTATCTCGAACTCTCGGGCGCCACTATAAGGATTTTGCCCCGGTTGACAAATATCGTAGATCGGTAGCTGCATGTGACCATAGACAACTGTGTAGAAAAGTGCTTCCACTAAAACTTATTACTAGTGTTTCACACTTCTGCCATACTTACTAGTTGATCGGCAACGGCGCAAAAACCGGACTCGTGGTGTCAGCATTGAGAAACGTGGCGAAAATTATTCCGTTCCCCAGTGCTGTGCGAGGTAGTCATGGCTCAACCTACACCTCCCACTTCAGGGTTCATTACATCTACATCTACATCTACATGGATACTCTGCAAATCACATTTAAGTGCCTGGCAGAGGGTTCATCGAACTACCGTCACAATTCTCTATTATTTCAATGTCGTATAGCGCGCGGAAACAATGAACACACATATCTTTCCGAACGAGCACTGATTTCCCTTATTTTATCGTGGTGATCGTTCCTCCCTATGTAGGTCGATGTCAACAAAATATTTTCGCATTCGGAGGAGAAGGTTGGTGATTGGAATTTCGTGACAAGATTCCGTCGCAACGAAACACGCCTTTCTTTCAATGATTTCCAGCCCAAATCCTGTATCATTTCTGTGATACTCTCTCCCATATTTCACGATAATATAAAACGTGCTGCCTTTGTTTGAACTTTCCCGATGTACTCCGTCAGTCCTATCTGGTAGAAGCCCACACCGCGCAGCAGTATTCTAAAAGAGGACGGACAAGCGTAGTGTAGGCAGTCTCCTTAGTAGGTCTGTTACATTTTCCAAGTGTCCTGCCAATAAAACGCAGTCTTTGGTTAGCCTTCCCCACAACATTTTCTGTGTGTTCCTTCCAATTTAAGTTGTTCGTAATTGTAATTCCTAGGTATTTAGTTGTATTTACGGCTTTTCAATTAGACTGATTTATCGTGTAACCGAAGTTTAACGAGTTCCTTTTAGCACTCATGTGGATGACCTCACATTTTTCGTTATTTAGCGTCAACTGCCACTTTTCGCACCATTCAGATATTTGTCCCAAATCGTTTTGAAGTTTGTTTTGATGTTCTGATGACTTTATTAGTCGATAAATGACAGCGTCATCTGCAAACAACCGAAGACGGCTGCTCAGATTGTCTCCCAAATCGTTTATATAGATAAGGAACAGCAAAGGGCCTATAACACTACCTTGAGAAACGGCAGAAAACACTTCTGTTTTACTCGATGACTTTCTGTCAATTACTACGAACTTTGACCTTTCTGACAGGAAATCGCAAATGCAGTCACATAACTGAGACGATATTCCATAAGCACGCAATTATACTACGAGCCGCTTTTGTGGAACAATGTCGAAAGCCGTGCGGAAATCCAGAAATACGGAATCGAACTGAAATCCCTTGTCAATAGCACTCAACACTTCATGCAAATAAAGAGCCAGTTGTGTTCCACAGGAAGGATGTTTTCTAAACCGATGTTGACTGTGTGTCAATAGACCGTTTCCTTCGAGGTAATTCATAATGTTCGAACGCAATATATGTTCTAAACTCCTGCTGCTTATCGACGTTATCGATATGGGCCTGTAATTTAGTGGATTACTCCTACTACCTTTCTTGAATATTGGTGGACCTATGCAAATTTCAAGTCTTTGGGTACGGATCTTTCGTCGAGCGAACTGTTGTATATTATTGTTAAGTATGGAGCTAATGCATCAGCATACTCCGAAAGGAACCTAACTGGTATACAATCTGGACCAGAAGACTTGCTTTTATTAAGTAATTTAAGTTGCTCCACTACTCCGAGGATATTTACTTCTACGTTACTCATGTTGGCAGCTGTTATCGATTAGAATTCTGGAATATTTACTTCGTGTTCTTTTGTGAAGGCATTTCGGAAGGATGTGTTTAGTAACTCTGCTTTGGCAGCACTGTCTTCGATAGTGTCTTCATTGCTATCGCGCAGAGAAGGCATTGATTGTTTCTTGCCGCTAACATACTTCACTTACAACCAGAATCTCTTTGGATTTTCTGCCAGGTTTCGAGACAAAGTTTCGTTGTGGAAACTGTGGTACGCTTCTCGCATTAAAGTCCGCTCTAAATTTCGAGCTTCTGTAAAACATCGCCATCTGGGGGATTTTGCGTCTGTTTAAATGTGGCATGTTTCTGCAACAGTGTTCTAACCCGTTTTGTGTACCTAGGAGGATCAGCTCCGTCGTTTGTTAGTTTATTTGGTATAAACCTCTCAATTGCTGCCGATACTATTTCTTTGAAGTTAAGCCACATATGGTCTACACTTATATTATTAATCTGGAATGAGTGGAGACTGAGCCGGCCGTTGTGGCCGAGCGGTTCTAGGCGCTACAGTCTGGAGCCGAGCGACCGCTACGGTCGCAGGTTCGCATCCTGCCTCGGGCATGGATGTGTGTGATGTTCTTAGGTTAGTTAGGTTTAAGTAGTTCTAAGTTGTAGGGGACTGATGACCTCAGAAGTCGCATAGTGCTCAGAGCCATTTTTGAGTGGAGATTGTCTCTCAGGAAGGCGTCAAGTGAATTTTTATCTGCTTTTCTGAATAGGTATATCTTTCGCTTATTTTTCGAGGATTTCGGGATTACAATATTGAGTGATCGGAGTAGAGTGGTACGCCCAAATGCCAACTGGTACGCAGTGACAAAATGTCTGCGAGATGCTGCTCTAGATACACTACGTCCGGACCGTTTTAGACTGTTCGTATTGCGGATTGCAGATCTGACGATGGATTGACAGCGGCAGCGGAAACGTGACCTCGTATAAATAAATAAATAAACGATAGGCTTGTACGAGTCCAGCTCGGCGGGGCAGACGGGGAGATGAGAGCTAACTGAGTTGGCTGCTGGCCACGTCCTGGGTGACGTAACCGGGGTGTGACGTTCCGCCTGCCTTTCGCCGAATTTTAGCGGAGCGGGCGTCGGGCGAAAGACGCGCAACAAGTGTTTGGATCCTGGCGGAAGTCAAACAGGCAGAAGAGCGCAAATAGTCACCGGCTGGAGCGTACGCGAGTACACTGTCTGTCCAGTTGCAGTAATGTGACGACCTGTGAGAAGGTCGAATGAGCACATTTTCCAGCACGAGGCGGAGGTTCTGTTGGGACGCAGGTGTCGAGATGGGTCGACTCCAGTGCGTTGGCCATCTGCGCCAGGTTTCTCTGTTGAGGATCCGAGGTCCGAACAGCCCTATCGACATGGTCCCGCGGATTCTCGATTATCTTCGATGATGACCATGTTTGATTTATGGGGTGTTCAAGTGCGAGGTCATCAGCGCCTGTACAATGTCCCAATCTTCACACAGTCCGATTTCAGCCACGGTCGCGAATTATGATGAAGATGATGAAACGGTGGTGACAACACAAACACCCAGTCCCCGGGCAGAGAAAATCCACAATCCGGCCAGGAATCGAACCCGGGACCCCGTGATCCAGAGGCAACAACGCCAAGCACCAGACCACGAGCTGCGGACGATCAGGTTCGAGTCGGGGCAGTTTGGTGTCCAGGGCAGAACAGTAAACTCATGCTGGTGCTCTTCGAACCACGTACACTACTGGCCATTAAAATTGCTACACCAATAAGAAATGCAGATGATAAACGGGTATTCATTGGACAAATATATTACACTATAACTCACGTGTGATTACATTTTCACGCAGTTTGGGTGCATAGATCCAGAGAAATCAGTACCCAGAACAACCTACCACTGGCCGTAATAACGGCCTTGATACGCCTGGGCATTGACTCAAACAGAGCTCGGATGGCGTGTACAGGTACAGCTGCCCGTGCAGCTTCAACACGATACCACAGTTCATCAAGAGTAGTGACTGGCGTATTGTGACGAGCCAGTTTCTCGGCCAACATTGACCAGACGTTTTCAATTGGTGAGAGATCTGGAGAATGTGCTGGCCAGGACAGCTGTCGAACATTTTCTGTATCCAGAAAGGCCCGTACAGGGCCTCTCACATGCGGTCGTGCATTATCCTGCTGAAATGTAGGGTTTCGCAGGGATCGAATGAAGGGTAGAGCCACGGGTCGTAACACATCTGAAATGTAACGTCCACTGTTCATAGTGCCGTCAATGCGAACAAGAGGTGACCGAGACGTGTAACCGATGGCACCCCATACCATCATGCCGGCTGATACGCCAGTATGGCGATGACGAATACACCTTCCAATGTGCGTTCACCGCCATTTCGCCAGACACAGATACGACCATCGTGATGCTGTAAACAGAACCTGGATTCATCCGAAAAAATGACGTTTTGCCAGGTTAGTCGTCGAGTACACCATCGCAGGCGCTCCTGTCTGTGATGCAGCGTCAAGGGTAACCGCAGCCACGGTCTCCGAGCTGATAGTCCGTGCTGCTGCAAACGTCGTCGAAGTGATCCTGCAGATGGTTGTTGTCTTGCAAACGTCGCCATCTGTTGACTCAGGGATCGAGACGTGGCTGCACGATCCGTTACAGCCGTGCGGATAAGATGCCTGTCATCTCGACTGCTAGTGATACGAGGCCGTTGGCATCCAGCACGGCGTTCCGTATTACCCTCCTGAACCCACCGATTCCATAGTCTGCTAACAGTCATTGGATCTCGACCAACGCGAGCAGCAATGTCGCGATACGATAAACCGCAATCGCGATAGGCTACAATCCGACCATTATCAAAGTCGGAAACGTGATGATACGCATTTCTCCTCCTTACACGAGGCATCACAACAACGTTTCACCAGGCAACGCCGGTCAACTGCTGTTTGTGTATGAGAAATCGGTTGGAAACTTTCCTCATGTCAGCACGTTGTAGGTGTCGCCACCGGCGCCAACCCTGTGTGAATGCTCTGAAAAGCTAATCATTTGCATATCACAGCCTCTTCTTCCTGTCGGTTACATTTGGCGTCTGTAGCACGTCATCTTCGTGGTTTAGCAATTTTAATGGCCAGTAGTGTAGTAACGGGGGTTTGTACCGTCACAAATTTTAGCCACGATCGCGAATTATGATGAAGATGATGAACCGGGGGGACAACACAAACACCCAGTCCCCGGGCAGAGAAAATCCACAATCCGGCCGGGAATCGAACGCGTGACCCCGTGACCCAGAGGCAGCAACGCTAGCCAGTAGCGGGCCGCATACCGGGGATGTCCGGCCAGCTAACGCGGGCCGTAGTTGGAGACCCCTGCTCTAGACGCGGCTGCCCGCAAAGATACTCCACAACTAAAACCAGCGATATGACAGTACGCTTACGAGTTCTGCTGCTTACAGTACGATGCGCAACTCACACAGCCTGCAACACAAAAGGAACACACGGCTGGTGGTCGAAGGAGCTTACCATTCGCCAGCGCCGTCCACCGTGGCAACGATGCATTTCCGGACACACGTTCGCATAACCTTTCTTCCGTCCCATGCGGTTTGTCGGTTTTATTGAAGTTCTACATCTACATCTACATACATACTCCGCAATCCACCATACGGTGCATGGCGGAGGGTACCTCGTATCACAACTACCATCTTCTCTCACTGTTCCACTCCCAGACAGAACGAGGGAAAAATAACCGCCTATATGCCTCTGTACAAGCCCTAATCTCTCTTATCTTTGGGCTCTTTCCGCGAAATGTAAGTTGGCGGCAGTAAAAGTGTACTGCAGTCAGCCTCAAATGCTGGTTCTCTAAATTTCTTCTGTAGCGATTCACGAAAAGAACGCCTCCTTTCCTCTAGAGGCTCCCACCCGAGTTCCTGACGCATTTCCGTAACACTCGCGTGATGATCAAACCTACCAGTAACAAGTCTAGCAGCCCGCCTCTGAATTGCTTCTATGGCCTCCCCAAATCCGACCTGATAGGGATCCCAAACGCTCGAGCAGTACTCAAGAATAGGTTGTATTAGTGTTTTGTAAGCGGTCTCCTTTACAGATGAACCACATCTTCCCAAAATTCTACCAATGAACCGAAGACGACTATCCGCCTTCCCCACAACTGCCATTACATGCTTGTCCCACTTCATATCGCTCTGCAATGTTACGCCCAAATATTTAATAGACATGACTGTGTCAAGCGCTACACTACTAATGGAGTATTCAAACATTACGGGATTCTTTTTCCTATTCATCTGCATTAATTTACATTTATCTATATTTAGAGTTAGCTGCCATTCTTTACACCAATCACAAATCCTGTCCAAGTCATCTTGTATCCTCCTACAGTCACTCAACGACGACACCTTCCCGTACACCACAGCATCATCAGCAAACAGCCGCACATTGCTATCCACCCTATCCAAAAGACCATTCATGTAGATAGAAAACAACAGCGGACCTACCACACTTCCCTGGGGCACTCCAGATGATACCCTCACCTCCAATGAACACTCACCGTCGAGGACAACGTACTGGGTTCTATTACTTAAGAAGTCTTCCAGCCACTCACATACATGGGAACCAATCCCATATGCTCGTAACTTAGTTAGGAGTCTGCAGTGGGGCACCGAGTCAAACGCTTTCCGGAAGTCGAGGAATATGGCATCCGTCTGATAGCCTTCATCCACGGTGTAACATTACAAGACAGATGTAACGGCCGGCCGCGGTGGGCGAGCGGTTCTAGGCGCTTCAGTCCGGAACCGCGCTACCGCTACGGCCGCAGGTTCGAATCCTGCCTCGGGCATGGATGTGTGTGATGTCCTTACGTTAGTTAGGTTTAAGTAGTTCTAAGTTCTAGGGGACTGATGACCACAGCAGTTAAGTCCCAAAGTGCTCAGAGCCATTTGAACAAACCGATGTTAAGGATATTGGTCTGTAACTTAGAGGATCCGTCCTTCTACCCTTCTTATATACAAGCGTCACCTGCGCTTTTCATCCGTACAGTAGCACGTGAGACGTTCGGCAGACGCCGATGTAGAGGTGACCTAGCGACGCGGTCCTCAGTTCGATTCCCGGAGCGTGCGCGCAGTTGTGAACCCGACATGCGGCCGGAGCTGGGCACGTGCTGTGACGTCACGGCCCCGTTACGCGCCACGTGGACCCCGGCACGTGCCTCCGCTGTCCGGAAATTCCGCCGGCCTCTCGCGCCGGGCTTCTGCTGGACCCCGTGTGACGGGCATTACGGTCGCTGTGACGTCACCGCGCCAGGTAGGGCAGTGTTTGTTGACGGCGGCGCTGCTGAATATGCAGACGGCCGGCATCTGCGTCGCAGACCACTTTCTGCTGCCGCGCGTGTCAGGTAGCCCTCTCCTCCCCGCCTCCATCTCACCCTAACGAAGTTCCCGAAAACAAACTGCGTCGGTGGAAAGTTTCGCAGCTCGCCTGCGGCGTCAACCTCAGGATCGTACACTTGCTGATCACAAGTCTCCGGACAGTGGACTGTAGTAGGGGGCCGGCCGGAGTGGCCGACCGGTTCTAGGCGCTTCAGTCTGGATCATAAGAAATTTTGGTCTTATGTCAAAGCGGTATGTGGATCTAAACAAAATGTCCCGACACTCTGTGACCAAAATGGTACTGGAACAGAGGGTGACAGGCTAAAGGCCGAAATACTAAATGTCTTTGGTTCAAATGGCTCTGAGCACTATGGGACTTAACATATGTGGTCATCAGTCCCCTAGAACTTAGAACTACTTAAACCTAACCAACCTAACGACATCACACACATCCATGCCAGAGGCAGGATACGAACCTGCGATCGTACCGGTCACGCGATTCCAGACTGAAGCGCCTAGAACCGCACGGCCACACCGGCCGACCTAAATGTCTTTTTCCAAAGCTGTTTCACAGAGGATGAATGTACTCCCTTCTCTAGATTGTCGCACAGATGACAAAATGGTAGATATCGAAATAGACGACAGAGGGATAGAGAAACAATTCAAATCGCTCAAAACAGGAAAGGCCGCTGGACCTGATGGGATACCAGATCGATTTTACACAGAGTACGCGAAGGAATTTGCCCCCTTCTTGCAGCGGTGTACCGTAGGTCTCTAGAAGAGCGTAACGTTCCAAAGGATTGGAAAAGGGCACAGGTCATCCCCGTTTTCAAGAAGGGAAGTCGAACAGATGTGCAGAACTATAGACCTATATCTCTAACGTCGATCAGTTGTAGAATTTTGGAACGCGTATTATGTTCGAGTATAATGACTCTTATGGAGAATAGAAATCTACTCTGTAGGAATCAGCGTGGGTTTCGAAAAAGACGATCGTGTGAAACCCAGCTCGCGCTATTCGTCCACGAGACTCCCAGGTAGATGCCGTGTTTCTTGACTTCTGCAAGGCATTCGATACAGTTCCCCACAGTCGTTTAATGAACAAAGTAAGAGCATACGGACTATCAGACCAATTGTGTGATTGGATTGAAGAGTTCCTAGATAACAGAACGCAGCATGTCATTCTCAATGGAGAGAAGTCTTCCGAAGTAAGAGTGATTTCAGGTGTGCCGCAGGGGAGTGTCGTAGGACCGTTGCTATTCACGATATACATAAATAACCTTGTGGATAACATCAGAAGTTCACTGAGGCATTCTGCGAATGATGCTGTGGTATATCGAGAGGTTGTAACAATGGAAAATTTTACTGAAATGCAGGAGGATCTGCAGCGAATTGACGCATGTTGCAGGGAATGGGAATTGAATCTCGATGTAGACAAGTATAATGTGGTGCGAATACATAGAAAGAAAGATCCCTTATCATTTAGCTACAATATAGCAGGTCAGCAACTGGAGGCAGTTAATTCCATAAATTATCTGGGAGTAGGCATTAGGACTGATTTAAAATGGAATGATCATATAAAGTTGATCGTCAGTAAAGGAGATGCCAGAGTGAGATTCATTGGAAGAATCCTAAAGAAATGCAATCCGAAAACAAATTAAGTAGGTTACAGTACACCTGTTCGCCCAATGCTTGAATACTGCTCAGCAGTGTGGGATCTGTACCAGATAGGGCTGATAGGAGAGACAGACAAGATCCAACGGAGAGCAGCGCGCTTCGTTACAGGATCATTTAGTAATCGCGAAAACGTTACGGAGATGACAGATAAACTCCAGTGGAAGACTCTGCAGGAGAGACGCTCAGTAGCTCGGTACGGGCTTTTGTTGAAGTTTCGAGAACATACCTTCACCGAGGAGTCAAGCAGTATATTGTTCCCTCCTACGTATATCTCGCGAAAAGACTGTGAGGATAAAATCAGAGAGATTAGAGCCCACAGAGAGGCATACCGACAATCCTTCTTTCCACGAACAATACGAGACTGGAATAGAAGGGAGAACCGATAGAGGTACTCAAGGTACCCTCCGCTACACACCGTCGTGGTGGCTTGCGTAGTATGGATGTAGATGTAGAGACCGCTACGGTCGCAGGTTCGAATCCTGCCTCGTGCATGGATGTGTGTGATGTCCTTTGGTTAGTTAGGTTTAAGTAGTTCTGAGTTCTAGGGGACTGATGACCTGAGAAGTTAAGTCCCATAGTGCTCAGAGCCATTTGAACCATTTTTTTTTTGTAGTATGGGCTTCAGTTGTCCTGGGGACACTTTCAGTGAATATCTGTGGAGGAATGTAGCTAATTCTTCCACGAGAACCAAAATCAGAGACCGTAGTGATATTGTACACTCGGGTCTGCAGTGAAGACGGTGTTCTGATTCCACCCAAAGATGTTCCATTTGGTTGAGGTTGGGGATTCTGTGCAGGCAAGTCGATTTGGGGAATGTTATTGTCCACAACTAGTCCAGCGGCCTTGCCGCAATGGTAAACACCGGTTCCCGTCAGATCATCGAAGTTAAGTGCTGTCTGGCTGGGCCAGCACTTCGATGGGTGTCCATCCAGTCTGCCGAGCGCTGTCGGCGATCGGGGTGCACTCAGCTCCTCATGAGGTCAATTGAGGAGCTACTGGACTGAGAAGTAGCGGCTCCGGTCACGAAAACTGACAACGGCTGGGGCAGCGGTGTGCTGACCACGTGGTCCTCCGTGTCTGAATCCGGTGATAGAATTCGAAGAAAAATCAGCATTGCCCATATTTTGTTGTTTTATTGTCAGCAAAATCGATTTTCACTTAGTGACCGTCCTCAGTGCTGTAATATACAATTAAAATTGGTAGGTACTGGCATCAAGCTATAGCCACAAGCTTAGAGCGATCACGTAAACTAAGTTATTCTATCCACTATTTGGTCGTGGTGCACACAAAACTGCATGGAGTCGCCAATCAATGAATCCGGTGTCTTCTAAGGACAGAGGATGGCACGACGGCCGGTCGGTGCCGTTAGGCATTCAAAGCCTGTTTGGACTGTGCTCCGAGCGGTCTAGGGGGCTGCAGTCATGGACTGTGTGGCTGGTCGCGGCGGAGCTTCGAGTCCTCCCTCGGGCATGGCTGTGTGTGTTTGACCTTAGGATAATTTAGGTTAAGTAGTGTGTAAGCTTAGGGGCTGATGACCTTAGCATTTAAGTCCCATAAGATTTCACACACATTTGAACATTTTTTTGGACTGTGCTTGTTTGTTTTTATTGTCCACAAACTGCTGTCTCGTATTCTATAGGCAATGCACGATGGTGTAAAATGTGTTCACATCCTTCCGGATTTAGCATTTTCTTAAGACCCTTAATGGGATCAAAAATTTCCGTACAATCTATATCCAACTCACACTCCGCAAACTACTGTGAAGTTCATGGCAGAGGGTACTTCCAATTCTACCAGTTTGTAGGGCTTCTTACAGATGCATTCACATATGGAATGCAGGAGGACTGGTTGTTTAAGTACTGCCATGCATGCTCTGATTAATGTATGTCGTCATGATCCCTATAAGGAGCGGTACGTAGATGACTCTAGTGTATTCCTGGAGTACTCATTTCAAGCCAGTTGAAAGTTCGTACGTGGGCACTCTCGGGATAGTTTACGTCTATCTATTTGTGTGACTTATCGCGTAATCGAAATTTAGAAGATATCTTTTAACTATGTCCGTTCCTCTTCGAAAAGGCGTTTGGCAAAACGGGACTGACCCCTGGTGACGAAAGTCACCGGCCGCCGTTGCTGAAGATTTTTATTCCAGATTCGCACAGTGCTTGGTTTCGAACCAGGGACCGAGGATCTTATCTGTGAAAGAGCCTACCCCCGGACCGCGCGTCTTCGCTACCTGCGCGTTACCTCAGATCCAGTTAACGTGTGGCACACGTTTTCTGCGCAACGCAACGTTCACCGCTGCTTGCGTCAGTTCGCCGGTTCTCCGGTACACACACGAGGCGCCCGTAAAACAACAGCAGTCTAGTCTTCAGTGATGCGCGGACATCTGCTGTTGCGTCAGAAACCTGTGTTTCGACCGATCTCCGTCAGAAGGCCCGGGGTGTGGTCGTTGTTGTCAAGAGGGCTCACGACCTGATCTTGATTCAATTAGCAACTGCAGGTCTGCATTGTGTCATACCGAGACGGTCAATCCCACAACATTTCACGGTCAACGCAAAAAAAAAAAAAAAAAAAAAAAAAAAAAAAAAAAAAAAAAAAAAAAAAAAAAAAAAAAAGCAAAGAGTAACCTCTCTGCGACTTAGATAACTGGAGCAGAACTTGCGGACTCGAACTTCACTGCTGCAGAATTTCTTCCATTTTGACGATCAAAAACTAGCTACTGATGCAGTGATCCTCGACCTCAAGAAGGTTCAAATGTTGAAATGTGTGTGAAATCTTATGGGACTTAACTGGTAAGGTCATCAGTCCCTAAGCTTACACACTACTTAACCTAAATGATCCTAAGGACAAACACACACACCCATGCCCGAGGGAGGACTCGAACCTCCGCCGGGACCAGCCGCACTGTCCATGACTGCAGCGCCTGAGACCGCTCGGCTAATCCCGCGCGGCTCAAGAAGGTGTGTGATAAAGTACACTGAAGCGCCAAAGATACTGTTACAGGCATATGCAGTCAAATACAGAGATACAAGACAACAAGTGTCTGGCGCAGTTGTTACATGGGTTACTGCTGCTACAGTGGCAGGTTATCAAGATTTAAGTGAGTTTGAACGTGGTATTATAGTCGGCGCACGGGCGATGGGACACAGCATCTCAAAATGGTTCAAATGGCTCTGAGCACAATGGGACTTAACATCTGAGGTCACCAGTCCCCTAGAACTTAGAACTACTTAAACCTAACTAACCTAAGGACATCACGCACATCCATGCCCGAGGCAGGATTCGAACGTGCGACCGTAGCGGTCGCGCGGTTCCAGACTGTAGTGCCCAGAACCGCTCGGCCACGCTGGCCGGCGGACACAGCATCTGCGAGGTAGCGATGAAGTGGGGATTTTCCCGTACGACCATTTCACGAGTGTACCGAGAATATCAGGAATCAGGTAAAACATCAAATCTCCGACATCGCTGCGGCCTGAAACAGATCCTCCAAGAACGGGACCGACGACGACTGAAGAGAATCGTTCGACGTGACAGAAGTGCAACCTTTCCGCAAATTGCTGCAGATTTCAATCCTGGGCCATCAACGAGTGTCAGCTTGCGAACCATTCGACGAAACATCATAGAGATAGGCTTTCAGAGGCGAAGGCCCACTCGTGTACCCTTGATGACTGCACGACACAAAGGTTTACGCCTAGCCTGGGCCCGTCAACACCGACATTGGACTGTTGGTGACTGGAAACATCTTCCCTGGTCGGAGGAGTCGCGTTTCAAATTGTATCAAGCGGATGGGTAACGCGCTAAACAGAAGGAGCTGCTCACTAAATTCCGAAATCCGATCTTCGCCGACGATGTAGAGCATATATTATCACCACCAACTTTAAAATCGCGTAATGATCACCATTCAAAGATAAGGGAAATAAGAGCTCGTACTGAGGCGTTCAGACAGTCGTTTGTCCCTCGCGAGTGGAACAGAGGGTGGGAAATATGACTTTGGCGCGAATAGTGCCCTCCGCCACACACTGCTTGATGGCTAGCGGAGTATATATGTAGATGCAGACTACTCCAGATATCATTGCAAAAGTGCACAAAATGGTCACGGAAGATCGCCGATTGCTCACGCTTGCCAGATGGCATCTGAAAAGGTATATCACGTTTTAACTGAAGGATCAGAAATGAAAAAATTATCTGCAAGATGGGTACCTCCACTCCTGGCGCTAGATCAAAAACGCACGCCGTCGCCATGGCAACATTACACGAACTAAGGTATGAATTGTTGCCACACCCGCCTTACTCACCTGCTATGGCTCCGTCAGACTTCCGTCTCTTCCCAAAACTGAAATTTTTTCTTGGTGGACGAAGATTCACTTCAAACGAAGAATTGGTAGCCGGAGTTGACAACTATTTTCCAGGCCTGGAGGAAATTCATTTTCCAGATGGAATCGAGGCACTGGAACATCGTTGGACCAAGTGCATTAATCTACAAGGAGACTACATTGGTAAATAAAAAAAAGTTTTAGTGATGTAAGTACTTTTTTTCTCTATTCCGTTCCGAGAACTTTTCAAGCCACTCTCGTACGTTGGGGCAGGCGAATCATTCTGCAGTCACTCCGAAATGTCGCTTCTCTAGATTTTCTCAATATTGTTTCGCAAAAAGAACGTCGCCTTCCCTGCAGGTATACCCACTCGAGTTCACGGAGCACTTACGTAATGCTCACGTGCTGATTCAACCTACCAGTAACAAATCTAGCAGTATACCTCTGAAATGGTTCAAGCCGGCCGCTGTGGCCGAGCGATTCTAGCCGCTTCAGTCCGGAACCGCGCCACCGCTACGGTATGGCACGGACGTGTGTGATGTCCTTAGGTTAGTCAAGTTTAAGTAGTTCTAAGTTCTAGGGGACTGATGACCTCAGATGTTAAGTGCCATAGTGTTCAGAGCCATTTGAACCATTTTTGAAATGCTTCAACATCTTCCTTTAATCAAACGTAGTAGCGATCCGAAACATTCTAGCACTACTTAAGAATGGGCCACACTATTGTTCTATATGCAGTCTCCTTCATAGATGAATCAGACTTTCCTAGAATTCTTCCAACAAACCTAAGTCGACAATTCGACTTCCCTGCTATCGACCTTATGTGCTCGTTTGATTTCACATCGCTTTGCTACTCTACGCCGAACTATTTAATCGATGTTGTTGTTGTGGTTTTCAGTCCTGAGACTGGTTTGATGCAGCTCTCCATGCTACTCTATCCTGTGCAAGCTTCTTCATCTCCCAGTACCTACTGCAACCTACATCCTTCTGAATCTGCTTAGTGTATTCATCTCTTGGTCTCCCTCTACGATTTTTACCCTCCACGCTGCCCTCCAATGCTAAATTTATGATCACTTGATGCCTCAAAACATGTCCTACCAACCGATTCCTTCTCCTAGTCAAGTTGTGCCACAAACTTGACTTCTCCCCAATTCTATTCAATACCTCCTCATTAGTTACGTCATCTACCCACCTCATCTTCAGCATTCTTCTGTAGCACCACATTTCGAAAGCTTCTATTCTCTTCTTGTCCAAACTATTTATCGTCCATGTTTCACTTCCATACATGGCTACACTCCATACAAATACTTCCAGAAACGACTTCCTGACATTTAAATCTGTACTCGATGTTAACAAATTTCTCTTCTTCAGAAACGCTTTCCTTCCCATTGCCAGTCTACATTTTATATCCTCTCTACTTCGACCATCATCAGTTATTTTGCTCCCTAAATAGCAAAACTCCTTTACTACTTTAAGTGTCTCATTTCCTAATCTAATTCCCTCAGCATCACCCGACTTAATTCGACTACATTCCATTATCCTCGTTTTGCTTTTGTTGATGTTCATCTTATATCCTCCTTTCAAGACGCTGTCCATTCCGTTCAACTGCTCTTACAAGTCCTTTGCTGTCTCTGACAGAATTACAATGTCATCGGCGAACCTCAAAGTTTTTACTTCTTCTCCATGATTTTAATACGTACTCCGAATTTTTCTTTTGTTTCCTTTACTGCTTGCTCAATATACAGATTGAATAACATCGGGGAGAGGCTACAACCCTGTCTCACTCCCTTCCCAACCACTGCTTCCCTTTCGTACCCCTCGACTCTTATAACTGCCATCTGGTTTCTGTACAAATTGTAAATGGACTTTCGCTCCCTGTATTTTACCCTTGCCACCTTCAGAATTTGAAAGAGAGTATTCCAGTTAACATTGTCAAAAGCTTTCTCTAAGTCTACAAATGCTAGAAACGTAGGTTTGCCTTTCATTAATCTAGTTTCTAAGATAAGTCGTAAGGTTAGTATTGCCTCACGTGTTCCAACATTTCTACGGAATCCAAACTGATCTTCCCCGAGGTCCGCTTCTACCAGTTTTTCCATTCGTCTGTAAAGAATTCGCGTTAGTATTTTGCAGCTGTGACTTATTAAACTGATAGTTCGGTAATTTTCACATCTGTCAACACCTGCTTTCTTTGGGATTGGAATTATTATATTCTTCTTGAAGTCTGAGGGTATTTCCCCTGTCTCATATATCTTGCGCACCAGATGGTAGAGTTTTGTCATGACTGGCTCTCCCAAGGCCATCAGTAGTTCTAATGGAATGTTGTCTACTCCCGGGGCCTTGTTGCGACTCAGGTCTTTCAGTGCTGTGTCAAACTCATCACGCAGTATCTTATCTCCCATTTTGTCTTCATCTACATCCTCTTCCATTTCCATAATATTGTCCTCAAGTACATCGCCCTTGTATAAACCCTCTATATACTCCTTCCACCTTTCTGCCTTCCCTTCTTTGCTTAGAACTGGGTTGCCATCTGAGCTCTTGATATTCATACAAGTGGTTCGCTTCTCTCCATAGGTCTCTCTAATTTTCCTGTAGGCAATATCTATCTTACCCCTAGTGAGACAAGCCTCTACATCCTTACATTTGTTCTCTAGCCATCCCTGCTTAGCCATTTTGCACTTCCTGTCGATCTCATTTTTGAAACGTTTGTATTCCTTTTTGCCTGCCTCATTTACTGCATTTTTATATCTTCTCCTTTCATCAGTTAAATTCAATATTTCTTCTGTTACCCAAGGATTTCTACTAGCCCTCGTCTTTTTACCTGCTTGATCGTCTGCTGCCTTCACTACTTCATCACTCAGAGCTGCCCATTCTTCTTCTACTGTATTTCTTTCCCCCATTCCTGTCAATTGCTCCCTTATGCTCTCCCTGAAACTCTGTACAACCTCTGGTTCTTTCAGTTTATCCAGGTCCCATCTCCTTAAATTCCCACCTTTTTGCAGTTTCTTCTGTTTCAATCTGCAGTTCATAACCAATAGATTGTGATCAGAGTGCACATCTGCCCCTGGAAATGTCTTACAATTTAAAACCTGGTTCCTAAATCTCTGTCTTACCATTATGTAATCTATCTGATACCTTTTAGTATCTCCAGGATTCTTCCAGGTATACAACCTTCTTTCATGATTCTTAACCCAAGTGTTAGCTATGATTATGTTGTGCTCTGTGCAAAATTCTACAAGGCGGCTTCCTCTTTCATTTCTTCCCCCCGATCCATATTCACCTACTATGTTTCCTTCTCTTCCTTTTCCTACTGACGAATTCCAGTCACCCATGACTATTAAATTTTCGTCTCCCTTCACTACCTGCATAATTTCTTTTATCTCGTCATACAATTCATCAATTTCTTCATCATCTGCAGAGCTAGTTGGCATATAAACTTGTACTACTGTAGTAGGCATGGGCTTTGTGTCTATCTTGGCCACAATAATGCGTTCACTATGCTCTTTGTAGTAGCTAACCCGCACTCCTATTTTTTTATTCATTATTAACCCTACTCCTGCATTACCCCTATTTGATTTTGTGTTTATAACCCTGTAATCACCTGACCAAAAGTCTTGTTCCTCCTGCCACCGAACTTCACTAATCCCCACTAAATCTAACTTTAACCTATCCATTTCCCTTTTTAAATTTTCTAACCTACCTGCCCGATTAAGGGATCTGACATTCCACGCTCCGATCCGTAGAACGCCAGTTTTCTTCCTCCTGATAACGACGTCCTTTCGAGTAGTCCCCGCCCGGAGATCCGAATGGGGGACTATTTTACCTCCGGAATGTTTTACCCAAGAGGACGCCATCATCATTTAACCATACAGTGAAGCTGCATGCCCTCGGGAAAAAAATTACGGCTGTAGTTTCCCTTGCTTTCAGCCGTTCGCAGTACCAGAACAGCAAGGCCATTTTAGTGTTACAAGGCCAGATCAGTCAATCATCCAGACTGTTGCCCCTGCAACTACTGAAAAGGCTGCTGCCCCTCTTCAGGAACCACACGTTTGTCTGGCCTCTCAACAGATACCCCTCCGTTGTGGTTGCACCTACGGTACGGCCATCTGTATCGCTGAGGCACGCAAGCCTCCCCACCAACGGCAAGGTCCATGGTTCATGGGGGGATTTAATCGATATGACTGTCAAACAGGAGAGGCTAATAATATCTTACGCGAACATTACGAGGCTCTTTTTCTTATGATGTCATGTAGATGGACCCTGTTTGTCAGCAGGGGACTGTGCATGGGGGCTTAATTAAATAAATTTGAAAATACTTTTAATTTTAGTAGGTCCGATTACGTAAGTCTCGTAATCGGTTGGCCCTGACTAATATTATTACGCTATCTGACTGCAACAAACAATGTAAGTAGATTTTCGTAAACACAATTAATTAATTAAGTCCCCAGCAACTATAAAACCTACAAAATCCAAGCACAAGAGTAACTGTTCTGTATGTGGGAGTGTGACTCAACGCCCACATCTGGCACGGTTCTTTTCCAACAAGACAAGAATTTTTAAATACCAACTATACTGACGTGACAAAAGAAATTTAGAAAAACTATAATTACGCAAGAAAATCACAATTACACTCTAATCCAAGAACACAAGCCAGATGCTTTGTTGACTGAACCTGTAGTGACACATTATTTCAGATACACAACCAATAAAAGAACATTGTAAGTTTTACCTTCATATATATTGACGAAATGCACTCATTGCAATAACATCTGCTATCTCTCCCATCAAATAACTGCATAAGACATGGAACAACACTCTTTACTACAACATCTCGCTCCGACTTCACGACAAGCAGTGCCCACTAGCACATCTCGGCACGACTCTTAACACGCACTGTCCTCTACGAGCTCTCTACTAGCACTGTCCGCCATGAACTCTCAACAAGCACTGACTTCTACGATCTCTTGACAACCACTGACAACCACGAACTCCTAACACGCACTGTGGAGGCGGCTTAATAGTACTCTTTGGCGCAATCTCTGGCGCAGTGGCACAGTGTAGCCACCTTTCAACTGTTCAAGCTGGTGGAGGCTCTGTAATGGTGAGGGTCGTGTGCAGTTGGAGTGATATGGGACCCCTGATACGTCTAGATACAGGTGTCACGTACGTATGCATCCTGTCTGATCACCTGCATCCATTCGTGTCCATTGTGCATTCCGCCGGATTTGGGCAACTCCAGGAGGACAATGCGATACCGATAATTGCTACAGAGTGGCTCCAGGAACACTTTTCTGAGTTTAAACACTTTCGCTGACCACCAAACTCCCCAGACACGATTGTTGAGCATATCTGGAATGCCTTGCTACCTGCTGTTCAGAAGAAATCTCAACCCCCGTCCCACCGGTATTGTTACGCATTTCTGGACAACCCAGCAGGTTTCATGGCGTCAGTTGTCTCGAGCAGTACTTCAGACATTAGTTGAGCCCATGCCACGTCATGTTGAGTACCAGTTTCTTTGGCTCTTCAGTGGTGGCTCGCACTAAGCCTAATCAAGATAATACGAGCATATGGAGTATCGGACCAGCTGCGTGACTGGATTGAACATTGCTACACTACTGGCCATTAAAATTGCTGCACCAAGAAGATGACGTGCTACAGTCGCGAAATTTACCCGACAGGAAGAAGATTGTGTGGTAAGCAAATGATTAGCTTTTCAGAGCATTCACACAAGGTTGGCGTCGGTGGCGACACCTACAACGTGCTGACGTGGGGAAAGTTTCCAACCGATTTCTCATACACAAACAGCAGTTGACCGGCGTTGCCTGGTGAAACGTTGTTGTGATGCCTCGTGTAAGGAGGAGAAATGCGTACCATCACGTTTCCGACTTTGATAAAGGTCGGATTGTAGCCTATCGCGATTGCGGTTTATCGTATCGCGACATTGCTGCTCCCGTTAGTCGAGATCCAATGACTGTTACCAGAATATGGAATCGGTGGGTTCAGGAGGGTAATACGGAACGCCGTGCTGGATCCCAACGGCCTCGTATCGCTAGCAGTCGAGATGACAGGCATCTTATCCGCATGGCTGTAACGGACCGTGCAGCCACGTCTCGATCACTGAGTCAACGGATGGGGACGTTTGCAAGGCAACAACCATCTGCACCAACAGTTCGACGACGTTTGCGGTAGCACGGACTATCAGCTCGGAGACCATGGCTGCGGTTACCCTTGACGCTGCATCACAGACAGGAGCGCCTGCGATGGTGTACTCGACCATGAACCTGAGTGCACGATTCGCAAAACGTCATTTTTTCGGATGAATGCAGGTTCTGTTTACAGCATCACGATGGTCACATCCGTGTTTGGCGACACCGCGGTGGACGCACATTCGAAGCGTGTATTCGTCATCGCCATACTGGCGTATCACCCGGCCTGATGGTATGGGGTCCCATTGGTTACACGTCTCGGTTACCTCTTTTCTGCATTGACGGCACTTTGAACAGTGGACGTTACATTTCAGATGTGTTACGACCCGTGACTCTGCCCTTCATTAGATCCCTGCGAAACCCTACATTTCAGCAGGATAATGCACGACCGCATGTTGCAGGTCCTGTACGGGTCTTTCTGGATACAGAAAACGGTGGACTGCTGCCCTGGCCAGCACATTCTCCAGATCTCTCACCAATTGAAAACGTCTGGTCAATGGCGGCAGAGCAACTGGCTCGTCACAATACGCCACTCTTGATGAACTGTGGTATCGTGTTGAATCTGCAACCAAGCTCTGTTTGACTCAACGCCCAGGCGTATCAAGGCCGTTATTACGGCCAGAGGTGGTTGTTCTGGATACAGATTTCTCAGGATCTATACACCCAAATTGCGTGAAAATGTAATCACATGTCAGTTCTAGTATAATATAATTGTCCAATGAATACCCGTTTATCATCTGCATTTCTTTTTTGTGTAGCAATTTTAATGGTCAGTACTGTATTATTACGCAGAGCCTGTGAACGGCGAAGATGGTCGAATGTTCACGTGCTACTGTCGTGAGCATCTGCCGAAAAAGGTAGAAGGACAGTGAAATTACCACTATGCTCTAAATGGTTGGACGCCCATGACTGTTGACAGAACGTGGGGTTCCGAAGCTTGTCTGCTCTGTACTGTGGGATAGACCGTGAACAGTTTAGAATACGTCCAACATATGTAAACAGATGTGCTATTGTCTACCGTGTCTGTGCCATGTAACAAGCGCCTGTGGGCATTATGTATGTCGACATGGTGCAAGGTGCTCTATGTTTTTAAATATTTTAACAATAACTAACCTTTTATAACGGGCTTATTTTATCCACCTGACATCTTCTGCGCGATGTTCAGCGTAAGATGAACACGTTTTACATCAAAGAGCTTTTTAACCTGTTGATGACAGCCAAGCCTATTGAACGCGGCTAGCTTAAATAAAGAAATGTTCTATGCGATCTCGGCTGTTGAATAGTTTTAACAATTAAAAGAGATCGTCCTTCAGCACTCGCAAAATCAGAAGATTTTGGCCGCCAATCCTTGTCTTCTTTCCACTTCATTTCACTCACCCCTGCTGTATCCAGATCGAGCCTCCGCATTTTTTTTTATGTTTTGTAGCTTGCCTACCACGTTCAAACTTCCGACATTCCACTCCCCGACTCGTAGAACTCTACTCTTTCGTTGGTCATTCAATGTTTTCCTCATGGTAATCTCCGCCTTGGCAGTACCCTCTGAATCGGGGACTAGTCCGGAATCTTTTGCCAATGGAGAGATCAACATGAAACTTTCTCGGTTACAGGCCACATGTCCTGTGGATACACATTGTGTGCCTCTGATGAAGTGGTTTCCATTGCTTTCTAAGTACTGGTGACGTTGATCATTCCTGATTCTTCGGCCTTTAGGGGCACTATCCCATCCCAAGGCCAAAAGATTGGGCAAAAGAGTGCCCTGAACCTCTGTTCGTTTCTCCGCCATTTTTTACATTTATTATTTGTTTATTTATTAATAAATGGAGAAATGAAATAAATGGAAAAATGAAAAGAGGTTCAGGGCCCTTTTTGACATGGTATATTGTCAAATCACAATTTATGAAAGATGCTTATATTTTATTAATTGGATTAAGTAGGAATAATTAATATTGGTCGTGTTGGAAATAATTGTGGTAGCAGGGAATGTCTGCACCAAAGTATTGTTGGCAGGAGAGACCGCACATAGATGTAATTTTAAAAAGGGCGGGAGAGATGACGTATGGATACATTTTAAGAAAAGAGCTGGAAAGAGCGCGCATTGATACATTTTGTAATGCTAGCAGGGACTGTCTGAACCTGAAAGCATTGTTGGCGGGAGAGGCCGCACTTTAGCGTTCGTAGGAAGTCAGTAGTAAGCGAGAAGTGAAGCGAGTCGGTAGCAGGTCTGAAGCGAGAGGTTGAGAGGAGCGGTGTGCCTGCCAGCCACCAGTTGTGATTTACAAGAGATTATAAATGGATGTGCAGAGACATCAGCTAACTATTATCATAAGAGGAACTTGTATTAGGGATTCTTCTTTTTTTTTTTTGACACTCAAGACTACCGAAGGTATGTTTGCCCAATGCTAGCCGTAAGATTATTGTAAAAAGTAAGTCCCATTTGAACGTTTGTAAAATCATTTCCTTCAGAATATAATTAATTTTTGCCAGTAATATAGCATTACTGATTATAATCATTCCCAAAAACCATCAACGTAAAACTCTGCAAAATTTTATTGTTGTCAAGAAAAAGTGTAACTATGAATTACGTAACTTCAGTCAAATTAATTAAAGAATAACGTCAGCTTTGGTATTAAAGAATAATGTCAGCTTTGGTAATAAGTACAGCCACTTATTACGACAGCCCACCAGCAGCTAATAGAGTATAGTAAAACAGAGTCAGAATATTCATGTCGCGGTTCGATGTAGCAGTCAGATGGCGATCCATTAACAGTAAAAAAGTTGAGAAACAATTTTGGGTAATTGCAGGTAACACATTCTGTGTTTCGCCGAAATAATCAGAAAATCACTTTTAATAAGTAGCGATTAAATTTGTATGCGAAGATTCAGAAAGACAATACATTTCAAAGGGATGATTTCAATTGTTATTATTAAGCAAGAGATAGAAATCCTAAGGGAAGGTTACATAGGTTATCGTAAAAGGGAAGGTTATCATTAACAAAAGAGGTATAGAGGAGACAGGAAGGTTTCAATGGCCGTTGGCAGAATGGGGGTGACTTCTTATGCCGGAAGTCTTCGGCCGCCTACGCTGATTTTTTTATCCAGAATTCAAGCAGTGGCAGAGTTCAAGTCCGTTACGGAGTAGATTTTGACTACTGATCAATGAATTTAAACCTACACCACTGGTGCACCCGCACATGTTCGTCTATAACACATAATTTCAAGTAAAGTACGAATCAGGAACGGCAACGTGAAGATAGTCTATCAATAGATAACTGTTATTGCAAATGATAGCTACACTACTGGCCATTAAAATTGCTACAGCAAGAAGAAATGCAGATGATAAACGGATATTCATTGGAAAAATATATTATACTAGAACTGATATGTGATTACATTTTCACGCAATTTGGGTGCATAGATCCTGAGAAATCAGTACCCAGAACAACCACCACTGGCCGTAATAACGGCCTTGATACACCTGGGCATTGAGTGAAACAGAGCTTGGATGGCGTGTACAGGTACAGCTGCCCATGCAGCTTCAACACGATACCACAGTTCATCGAGAGTAGTGACTGGCGTATTGTGACGAGCCAGTTGCTCGGCCACCATTGACCAGACGTTTTCAGTTGGTGAGAGATCTGGAGAATGTGCTGGCCAGGGCAGCAGTCGCACATTTTCTGTATCCAGAAAGGCCCGTACAGGACCTGCAACATGCGGTCGTGCATTATCCTGCTGAAATGTAGGGTTTCACAGGGATCGAATGAAGGGTAGAGCCACGGGTCGTAACACATCTGAAATGTAATGTCCACTTTTCAAAGTGCCATCAATGCGAACGAGAGGTGACCGAGACGTGTAACCAATGGCACCCCATACCATCACGCTGGGTGATACGCCAGTATGGCGACGACGAATAGACGCTTCCAATGTGCGTTCACCGCGATGTCGCCACACAATGATGCGACCATCGTGATGCTGTAAACAGAACCTGGATCCATCCGAAAAAATGACTTTTTGCCATTCGTGCACCCAGTTTCGTCGTCGTGTACACCATCGCAGGCGCTCCTGTCTGTGATGCAGCGTCAAGGGTAACCGCAGCCACGGTCTCCGACCTATTAGTCCGTGCTGCTGCAAACGTCGTCGAACTGTTCGTGCAGATGGTTGTTGTCTTGCAAACGTCCCCATCTGTTGACTCAGGGATCGAGACGTGGGTGCACGATCTGTTAGAACCATGCGGATAAGATGCCTGTCATCTCGACTGCTAGTGATACGAGGGCGTTGGGATCCAGCACGACGTCCCGTATTACCCTCCTGAACCCACCGATTCCATATTCTGGTAACAGTCATTGGACTTTAGCAATGTCGAGATACGATAAACCGCAATCGCGATAGGCTACAATCGGACCTTTATCAAAGTCGGAAACGTGATGGTACGCATTTCTCCTCCTTACACGAGGCATCACAACAACGTTTCACCAGGCAACGCCGGTCAACTGCTGTTTGTGTATGAGAAATCGGTTGGAAACTTTCCTCATGTCAGCACGTTGTAGGTGTCGCCACCGGCGCCAACCTTGTGTGAATGCTCTGAAAAGCTGATTATTTGCCTATCACAGCATCTTCTTGCTGTCGGTTAAATTTCGCGTCTGTAGCACGTCATCTTCGTGGTATAGCAATTTTTATACCCAGTAGTGTATTACTGCAAATGATTGTTACAATGTTGAGGTTAAGTACAAAACGTTGTAAGGTTGAAATTAATTATTTTACCTCATCTGTGATGCCTGTCAAATGCCACAATACGAGATTTGTTAAAAAAGATTCCGAAACATTCGTAACAACGCGCCAATGGTGCGTCGGAACGAAATGCAATTGGGATCATTATCTGGAGATTTCCGCAAATCTTCCCTCATCATCGTACCCAGTCTTGGTATGACTCAAAGTTCTCATTCTATTTTTCACTAGTTTTCTCTGCAATCTCAGGTGATAATGGATGCTCGTTGAAGTTTCTCTCGGCTGTAGTGACTCCAGTTTACACACGCTGCCTGACAAATACGGATAAACGAGAATCTTCAGTAGTTCTGCTGGGCTACTTACCCACCCACAGTGTCGACCAGCAGCTCCTCGTCGTCTTCAGAAGACTCCAGCGTGCTGAACTTGGCCACGGGCATCTCGATGCCTTCCTTCGCCCTTCGAGGAGTTCCTGTGGAAACAAAAGCAGTACAGGGTGTTACTTATTGAGAAACTGAAACTGTGTGCGGTGGAAACCGAGCAGCCGTGGCAAAATTTGCTGTTTTGAAGAGCGCGCCGCAGCGCGTAGTGGGAAGCAGTCGGCCTCCGTTTCTGTCGGTGGCGCCGCTGTGGCAGTCGCAGCTTTGGTGTCTCCCTCTGGTGGGAAAGGGGAAAGGTTGCCTGTTCACGTGCATTTAAGGGGCGCTATGAGCTCGCCAGGGGGTCAGTCTGGGTCAGTCTCTCGTCCCCAGCTTGCTAGTCTGTAGGCAGTTGGTGTCTGTCTGTCGTTCGGAGTGCTGGTATGTCTCTCGTTCGAATCAACCTTAATAAAGCCGACGAAATGAGAGTCTTTCCACTCCGCCAGTAAGAGAACTCAGCGAGTGGTCGCCCGGTCGGGGATTAGTCCCTGCATCTGAGTCTGCGCGTTAGGCCGCCAGTCTGCTCGAGTTTGCTCAGGCAACGGTCATTGGCGGTTGGATCGGTCGGTTGGTCGGTGGCGCACTGAGACACGAGATGACTTGTCCTCTTGAGCAGGGCCGGGCAAACGCTGCACAGTGTGCAAACGTGCGGAAGTGCTGCACATGTGCGCACGTGTGCGACAGCGACATCTGTTGTTAGACATGTGTGCTAAATGAACGGCGGCGGCTCCACTTCCCTGTGGTACAAGCAAGAGCGCAACATACCCAGTCTCATTTACCCCTGGTAACCGTAACCTTAACAGAGAAGTACTGAGAAATGGCAGGTACTGTGAAAAAGCAAAGGACGGGAGATCTATGTTCTCAGTCGTAGAAAAATGACTGGGAACTGCAATTCTTTTTTGTAGCCGTTGGCGAAAATTCACAGTGTTTGCTGTGCCGCCGAATAATAGGCGTCCAGTGTAAGTTTTCAATTGAAAGACACTAAAATACATATCACAAAGACGAGTGTAGTGTACTCAAGAGTGAAGAAGGGCAAGCAAAATTAAATGTCCTTAAGAAAATGGACGAGACACATCAACTCGATTTTACTGTACGTCAAAGTAACTGATACTTCTTCAACTCTTAGTTTCTGGGAAACCCTTTTCCGAAGGGGAGTTTGTGAAAGGGTGTCTGATTGATGCTGCAGAACTTGTGTGTCCCACGAACGTTAGCAGGTTTCAAGAAATCAGTCTATCCAAACAAACAGTGACAAGACGTATCAGTGCCGTGGCCGGCGATCTGCACAGGCAGCTAATAAATAAGGCTAAATACTTTGTTGCTTTCTCTGTTGCACTCGATGAAGCAACAGATCTTACAGATACAGCCCAGGTTGTGATATACGTACGAGGTGTCGATAACGCACTTTGTGTAACAGAGGAGCGACATCTGTGCGCAGAAACATGCACTACGTGAACGCTGACGGCTGCGGCTTGCACGCTGTGACCTGGAAGTTGCACATGGGCAGGAGCACCGCACGCGTGCACAATTTCCCGGCCGGCCCTGGTCTTGAGCGTCGGCGCATGTGAGGTCGCCACGTATGAGTCCAGTGGGCCGCGCCGTATAGCGAGGGGTAGTGGCTTCGCGGCCGACACGAGAGCAACAGGAGTCAACCCACGACATCGGTCTGGCCGGTGCGACGCCGTGAGACGGGAGACCGGCGCGCCTTCCTGCGTCCGTTGAAGCGGCTGGCAGCGGACGGTTCGGGAGAGCGTTTTGGGGGTGGTGCGCCAGGTTTTCTCGAGAAATCTCAGTTTTTTAGAAGTTAAGTGATTGTCGATGTGTTGTTTGATTTACTCTTGTTAAATTCTACTTGTTTTCTTGGTAAGGTCACCAGCCGTTTTGCTTTGGGGTCGTCCCACCATTCTTCTCCGTTTGCCCACCCACGGGAAGGTGGTTGTTCATAAATTGGGTGGTCCGTTTTTCCCTTGTGGAGTAGGGGCGGGTTAGAGCAGCCGGCAGTTCGGGCTGTTTGGCTGGTTCAAATGGCTCTGAGCACTATCGGACTTAAGTTCTAAGGTCATCAGTCCCCTAGAACTTAGAATTACTTAAACCTAGCTAACTTAAGGACATTACACACATCCATGCCCGAGACAGGATTCGAACCTGCGACCGTAGTCGTCGCGCGATTCCAGACTGCAGCGCCTAGAACCGCTCGGCCACCCCAGCCGGCGGGTTGTTTGGTAATCTCCCTATCAATCTACGGCACGTTAGTAGCTGCCTCTGTCATGTTTGTCGCATTTGGTGTGTTAACGAATTTATTGTTTGGAGTGTAACGGCCTAATTCCTGAAATATGTTTTGATCTTTTCTACCATCTTGAGAGGCGGTATCTGCGTACTGTGGAGCATCTTAACTTGTTTGGCCAACATTGCAGAATTTTATATAATATTGCATTTTATGGGCTTTTATTTAAATGATCATTTTAGTATACAAAGTTCCCACCCTTTCACCGTAAGACTTTTCTTAGAAGTTAAAATCAAGTTGCACCTTCGGTGGCAATTTAATATTTAATTTTAGTGTTTGTACCATTTCCATCCCTCCTACAGGTTGCATAGTTTGTGTGCTTGTGTGAATTGTTAAAGCTTTTTAGTTTAACGTAATGTGGTGTGTTGCAGATTTGCACCAGTGTAGTCTTTGTGAGGTTGTTGTGAACAGTCGTAACTACGGCCGTGTCAAAAGGGAGTGGCAAGGTTCTCAGCCCAAAAGCTCGTACTGTCAAAACTTGTTTCTTCCTGCCTCTGAATAAATTGTAACTTGATATTTAGAGGGTGCTTTCTGCTTATAATTTTAAATGTTTATTTTTTTTAAAAAAAAACGCTTTTAGGAATAAAATTCCCATTTGTTAAAAGCAATGTGATTATGATTTAATCAGTTACTCCCTGGCAACTACTTCCACGCTCATATAGTGACATTAAATGTGTTAATGTTCTTGATAAATCGCTAGTAAATAAAATCAATTCTTAAGAATATTTTTTTGAAAATAAATCACTCTTCAGAAACGCAAATGGAACACAGGACTTTGGTTTTAGCGAGGAAGCATTAAGCAAGATCCTGTAACACGGTCCAGCCACATCTGTCGGACCACCAGCTATGTTCGACGTCTACGTGCAGTAGCCACTAACAGGCCGCAGGTGGCATCACTAGCGGTGTCATAAGGTGCAAACACAGGGATTCAGACTACGTGATCAAAAGTATCCGGACACCTGGCTGGAAATGACTTACAAGTTCGTGGTGCGCTCCATCGGTAATGCTCGTATTCAATGTGATGTTGGGCCACTGTTAGCCTTGATGACAGCTTCCACTCTCGCAGGGATACGTTCAGCCAGGTGCTGGAAGGTTTCTTGGGGAATGGCAGCCCATTCTTCACGGGATGCTGCACTGAGCAGAGGTATCGATGTCGGTCGGTGAGGCATGACGCGAAGTCGGCGTTCCAAAACATCCCAGAAGTGTTCTGTAGGGTTCAGGTCAGGACTCGGTGCAGGCCAGTCCATTACAGGGATGTTACTGTCGTGTAACCACTCCGCCACAGGCCGTGCATTATGAACAGATGTTCGATCGTGTTCAAAGATGCAATCGCCATCCCCCAATTGCTCTTCAACAGTGGGAAGCAAGAAGGTGCTTAAAACATCAAGGTACGGCTGTGCTGTGATAGTGCCACGCAAAACAACAAGGGGTGCAAGCCCCCTCCATGGAAAACAGGACCACACCATAACGCCACCGCCTCCGAATTTTACTGTTGGCAGATGACTTTCACCGTGCAATCGCCATACCCACACCCTGCAATCGGATCGCCACATTGTGTACAGTGATTCGTCACTCCACTCAACGTTTTTCCACTGTTCAATCGTCCAATGTTTACGCTTCTTACACCAAGAGAGGCGCCATTTGGCATTTACCAGCGTGATGTGTGGCTTATGAGCAGCCGCTCGACCATGAAATCCAAGTTTTTTCACCTCCCGCCTAACTGTCATAGTACTTGCAGTGGATCCTGATGCAGTTTGGAATTCCTGTGTGATGGTCTGGATAGACGTCTGCCCATTACACATTACGACCCTCTTCAACTGTCGGTGGTCTCTGTGAGTCAACAGACGAGGTCGGCCTGTACGCTTTTGTGCTGTATGTGTCCCTTCACGTTTCCACTTCACTATCACATCGGAAACAGTGGACCTAGGGGTGTTTAGCAGTGTGGAAATCTCGTGTACAGACGTATGACGCAAGTGACACCCAATCACCTGACCACGTTCGAAGTCCGTGGGTTCCGCGTAGCGCCCCATTCTGCTCTCTCACGACGTCTAATGACTACTGAGGTCGCTGATATAGAGAACCTGGCAGTAGGTGGCAGCACAGTGCACCTAATATGAAAAACGTATATTTTTGGGAGTGTCCGGATACCTTCGACTACGTAGTGTATCTGGGGCCCAGAAGGGCACTGTTACACCATTGCCAGGGTACCCCTCTGGGCCGGCAACACATCTAACACGACACAGGACCGAGGTTGCCTATACCCAAAGGCGTAAGTAATGGTAAACATCGGCTGTTTTGGAAACAGTATTCCACATACTACTTCCTTCAGAGGGAGTTCGAGATGGGCTGCAGGACGTATTACTACACCAACACCTGATTGGCTGACCAATATTATTTAAAGGCTAGAACCAGCACCGGGCGTCGGTTCTTGCTGAATACCGACCTCAAGGACGTTTGCACAGAAGACTGCGTCTTCGCCATCGGAATAGGACTTGGAATTAAGTGAATGTGTGTTACAACGGACTCTTATGGGAACCTTAGAAGTTATCTTAGTTATCTTTTGTTGCCTCTAGTAATAAATTATTACTGGCTTTGTGACTGCGACTTTTCGTCGTTATTCAGTCATTTCCATGTAAACTCACGTAAATAAATCTTGTGTTGCAAAAAATTTCAAATTGTCAGTAACAACAGACACGATCATTGGTTTACAGGCCAAGGATAGATGCATTTCCGAAACGACTAAGTTTGTAAACTGTTTACCTGCCGCGTGCTTAAAGTACAGGTTGGTCCAAAAGTCCGGGAACACCCTGATAAAATCCAAATGGAGAAGCAGACAAGGAAACAGAGTCCCTACACACGAGGAATGGGAAGGGGGAAACTTTATAGGATATGCCACCAACATGGCGGCCATCTTGAAAGCCACCATCTTGGATTCAACTCCAAAATTTCATACGGGAATGTGGTCATGTGACATATCAAACAGGTAGAGAATTTCACCGGAAAAACAACGCCATTTTTATCTTAAACGCAGCTTTATTCATTCTCGGGTTATATCCAATTACTTGCAGCAGCAGTGGGACGCTCGGCAGCGTGAGTATTACGTACTAAGAAGTCATAAAATAGAGTCTGAAACGGTGCAAAGTGACTATCCCATGCCTGATATGTTGCATGTGTTTAACTGCTAGGTATCATTTACTCATGCTAACGTTTTAATCATTGTTTCCTTATTTATAGGTTACAAAATGTCCTTAACACATGGAGAATGCATTGAAATCATCTTGATATCAGGAGAAAGAAGCACATGGGTCATTGCTGAGGATTTCAACAGTCGTCACCCAAGCAGACAGCCCATCACTCACAGTGCAATTGCCAAGCTTTTGGCCAAATTCCGAGCAACAGGTTTTGTCGCAGACAAACCTGAGGCTGGAAGACCAAAATCCGTCACCGATGAAGCAACAACAGTCAGCGTGTTGGCATCATTTAGCAAGAGTCCGCAACGGAATACTCGTCGCCTGTCACAAGACTGTGGGGTTAGCTGTACCTCCATACTGGGAATTTTATCGCAGCACAAATGGCACCCGTACAAAATTCAGCTGCTCCATCACCTGAACGAGGATGAACCCAGACCCTCGGCTACAGTTTGCAGAAGTGGTGACACAGCAGCTGCAGATAAACCCACGTTTCCCCTATGAGGTGCTGTTCAGTGACGAAGCCAATTTCTTTATCAATGGTGAAGTGAACAAGCAGAATCAGAGATACTGGTCCGACACGAATCCGCACTGGACTGATGCTTCCAAAACGGTCGACTCACAAGAAGTGATGGTCTGGTGTGGTGTGTGGGGTACCAAAGTCGTTGGACCTTTTTGTTGATGGTACTGACTATGCAAATGCAAATGTAGACGAGATGTAGCTCAAATTCAAAGATATAGTAGCAACAGCAGTTGAGAGATTCATACCTCATAAATTGGTAAGAGATAGAACTGATCCCCCATGGTACACAAAACAGGTCCGAACGCTGTTACAGAGGCAACGGAAAAAGCATGCGAAGTTCAGTTGTTGTTACTCTGGTCTTCAGTCCTGAGACTGGTTTGATGCAGCTCTCCATGCTACTCTATCCTGTGCAAGCTTCTTCATCTCCCAGTACCTACTGCAACTTACATCCTTCAGAATCTGCTTAGTCTATTGATCTCTTGGTCTCCCTCTACGATTTTTACCCTCCACGCTGCCCTCCAATGCTAAATTTGTGATCCCTTGATGCCTCAAAACATGTCCTACCAACCGATCCCTTCTTCTAGTCAAGTTGTGCCACAAACTTCTCTTCTCCTTAATCCTATTCAATACATCCTCATTAGTTACGTGATCTACCCACCTTATCTTCAGCATTCTTCTGTAGCACCACATTTCGAAAGCTTCTATTCTCTTCTTGTCCAAACTGGTTATCGTCCATGTTTCACTTCCATACATGGCTACACTCCATACAAAGACTTTCAGAAACGACTTCCTGACACTTCAATCTATACTCGATGTTAACAAATTTCTCTTCTTCAGAAACGATTTCCTTGCCATTGCCAGTCTACATTTTATATCCTCTCTACTTCGACCATCATCAGTTATTTTACTCCCCAAATAGCAAAACTCCTTTACTACTTTAAGTGTCTCATTTCCTAATCTAATCCCCTCAGCATCACCCGATTTAATTTGACTACATTCCATTATCCTCGTTTTGCTTTTGTTGATGTTCATCTTATATCCTCCTTTCAAGACACTGTCCATTCCGTTCAACTGCTCTTCCAAGTCCTTTGCTGTCTGTGACAGAATTACAATGTCATCGGCGAACCTCAAAGTTTTTACTTCTTCTCCATGAATTTTAATACCTACTCCGAATTTTTCTTTTGTTTCCTTTACTGCTTGCTCAATATACAGATTGAATAACATCGGGGAGAGGCTACAACCCTGTCTCACTCCTTTCCCAACCACTGCTTCCCTTTCATGCCCCTCGACCCTTATAACTGCCATCTGGTTTCTGTACAAATTGTAAATAGCCTTTCGCTCCCTGTATTTTACCCCTGCCACCTTCAGAATTTGAAAGAGAGTATACCAGTTAACGTTGTCAAAAGCTTTCTCTAAGTCCACAAATGCTAGGAACGTAGGTTTGCCTTTTCTTAATCATTCTTCTAAGACAAGTCGTAAGGTTAGTATTGCCTCACGTGTTCCAACATTTCTACGGAATCCAAACTGATCTTCCCCGAGGTCCGCTTCTACCAGTTTTTCCATTCGTCTGTAAAGAATTCGCGTTAGTATTTTGCAGCTGTGACTTATTAAACTGATAGTTCGGTAATTTTCACATCTGTCAACACCTGCTTTCTTTGGGATTGTAATTATTATATTCTTCTTTAAATCTGAGGGTATTTCGCCTGTCTCATACATCTTGCTCACCAGATGGTAGAGTTTTATCAGGACTGGCTCTCCCAAGGCCATCAGTAGTTCTAATGGAATGTTGTCTACTCCCGGGGCCTTGTTTCGACTCAGGTCTTTCAGTGCTCTGTCAAACTCTTCACGCAGTATCTTATCTCCCATTTCATCTTCATCTACATCCTCTTCCATTTCCATAATATTGTCCTCAAGTACATCGCCCTTGAAGTTCAGAAGAACGCGAAATTCCGAAGATTGGCTAACATTTACAGACGCGCGAAATTTGGCACGGACGTCAATGCGAGATGCCTTTTATAGGTTCCACAACGAAACATTGTCTCGAAATTTGGCAGAAAATCCGAAGAAATTCTAATCGTATGTAAAGTACACAAGCGGCAAGACGCAGTCAATACCTTCGCTGCGCAGTGCCGATGGTACTGTTACCGACGACTGTGCCGCTAAAGCGGAGTTATTGAACGCAGTTATCCGAAATTTCTTCACCAGGGAAGACGAATGGAATATTCCAGAATTTGAAATACGAACAGCTGCTAGCATGAGTTTCTTAGAAGTAGATACTTTAGGGGTTGAGAAGCAATTCAAATCGCTTGATTCGGGCAAGTCTTCAGGTCCAGATTGTATACCGATTAGGTTCCTTTCAGATTACGCTGATACAATAGCTCCCTACTTAGCAATCATATACAACCGCTCGCTCACCGATAGATCTGTACCTACAGATTGGAAAATTGCGCAGGTTGCACCAGTGTTTAAGAAGGGTAGTAGGAGTAATCCATCGAACTACAGACCTATATCATTGACGTCAATTTGCAGTAGGGTTTTGGAGCATATACTGTATTCAGACATTATGAATCACCTCGAAGGGATCTATTGATACGTAATCAGCACGGTTTCAGAAAACATCGTTCTTGTGCAACGCAGCTAGCTCTTTATTCGCACGAAGTAATGGCCGCTATCGACAGGGGAGCTCAAGTTGATTCCGCATTTCTAGATTTCCAGAAAGCTTTTGACACCGTTCCTCACAAGCGACTTCTAATCAAGCTGCGGGTCTACTAGGTATCGTCTCAGTTGTGCGACTGGATTCGTGATTTCCTGTCAGGAAGGTGGCAGTTCGTAGTAATAGACGGCAAATCATCGAGTAAAACTGAAGTGATATCAGGTGTTCCCCAGGGAAGCGTCCTGGGACCTCTGCTGTTCCTGATCTATATAAATGACCTGGGTGACAAACTGAGCAGTTCTCTTAGGCTGTTCGCAGATGATGCTGTAATTTACCGTCTGATAAGGTCATCCGAAGACCAGTATCAGTTGCAAAGCGATTTAGAAAAGCTTGCTGTGTGGTGTGACAGGTGGCAGTTGACGTTAAATAACGAAAAGTGTGAGGTGATCCACGTGAGTTCGAAAAGAAATCCGTTGGAATTCGATTACTCGATAAATAGTACAATTCTCGAGGCTGTCAATTCGACTAAGTACCTGGGTGTTAAAATTACGAACAACTTCAGTTGGAAAGACCACATAGATAATATTGTGGGGAAGGCGAGCCAAAGGTTGCGTTTCATTGGCAGGACACTTGGAAGATGCAACTAGTCCACTAAAGAGACAGCTTACACTACACTCGTTCGTCCTCTGTTAGAATATTGCTGCGCGGTGTGGGATCCTTACCAGGTGAGATTGACGGAGGACATCGAAAGGGTGCAAAAAAGGGCAGCTCGTTTTGTATTATCACGTAATAGGGGAGAGAGTGTGGCAGATACGATACGCGAGTTGGGACGGAAGTCATTAAAGCAAAGACGTTTTTCGTCGGGGCGAGATCTATTTACGAAATTTCAGCCACCAACTTTCTCTTCCGAATGCGAAACTATTTTGTTGAGCCCAACCCACGTAGGTAGGAATGATCATCAAAATAAAATAAGAGAAGTCAGAGCTCGAACAGAAAGGTTTAGGTGTTCGTTTTTCCCGCGCGCTGTTCGGGAGTGGAATGGTAGGGAGATAGTATGATTGTGGTTCGATGAACCCTCTGCCAAGCACTTGAATGTGAATTGCAGAGTAATGATGTAGACGTACGTTAAGAGCCAACGGTTATCTGAGGTTATTGGATGAAGAAGTGTTTCCCTCGTTGTTAACAGAGGACGGAACATTTCCAGAATTCTTCCAGAATGATGGAGCCCCACCACATTATGGGCACAATGTGCGAGCATATCAGGATGTGCAGTTCCCTCAAATCTGGATTGGTCGTAGGGGTGCTGTGGAGTGGCCACCACGTTCACCAGATTTGACTCCATTGGATTTTTATCTTTGGGGTCGTGTCAAAGCACTGGTTTACTCTGTGAAAATACGGGATTTGCGTCATCTAAAGCAGCGTATTGTTGATGCGTGTGGTCAAATTCAGCCACATGTGTTGGTCGCAGTTCATCAGGACTGTGTTCAGAGGATAGCATTAACAATCCAACATAATGGACAACATATCAAGCCATTCCTATGACTGTTGGTGGTTTCTCGGGACTGTGTAACATCGGCGTAATGTCTCTCCGGCACATAACACACGTACTGCCGAGCGTCCCACCGCTGCCACATGTAACTGGCTATAACCCCAGAATGAATACAGCTATGTTTAAAATAACAACGGCATTGATTTTCTGGCAAAAACACATCGTATCACTAATGCGATTACAACAGTAACAGAGGAAATGTTAAAAAGAATTTGGCAAGAAATTGAATATAGACTTCGTGCTACAATTGTTCACATGTAGACGTGTATTGATGATAAATAAATAAATAAATAAATAAATTCTTTGAGATACTCTACAGTGTTGTGCATTTTTCATTTTCGTATCTACTATATTTTTTTCCTGAGTCTTTGAAATGAGGGAGGTATAAGTGGGACAACCCGTACTTAACGAGACATATACACTTAACCACGAAGATGACGTGCTACAGACGCGAAATTTAACCGACAGTAAGAAGATGTTGTGATATGCAAATGATTAGCTTTTCAGAGCATTCACACAAGGTTGCCGCCGGTGGCGACACCTACAACGTGCTGACATGAGGAAAGTTTCCAACCGATTTCTCATACACGAACAGCGTTGACTGGTGAAACGTTGTTGTGATGCCTCGTGTAAGGAGGAGAAATGCGTACCATCACGTTTCCGACTTTCATAAAGGTCGGATTGTGAACTATCGCGATTGCGGTTTATCGTATCGCGACATTGCTGCTCGCGTCGGTCGAGATCCGATGACTGTTAGCAGGATATGGAATCGGTGGGTTCAGGAGGGTAATACGGAACGCCGTGCTGGATCCCAACGGCCTCGTATCACTAGCAGTCGAGATGACAGGCATCTTATCCGCACGGCTGTAACGGATCGTGCAGCCACGTCTCGATCCATGAGTCAACAGATGGGGACGTTTGCAAGACAACAACCATCTGCACGAACAGTTCGACGACGTTTGTAGCAGCGTGGACTATCAGCTCGGAGACCATGGCTGCGGTTACCCTTGACGCTGCATCACAGACAGGAGCGCCTGCGATGGTGTACTCGACGACGAACCTGGGTGCACGAATGACAAAACGTCATTTTTCCGGATGTATCTAGGTTCTGTTTACAGCATCGCGATGGTCGTATCCGTGTTTGGCGACATCGCGGTGAACGCGCATTGGAAGCGCGTATTCGTCATCGCCAAACTGGCGTATCACCCGGCGTGATGGTATGGGGTGCCATTGGTTACACGTCTCGGTCACCTCTTGTTCGTACTGACGGCACTTTGAACAGTGGACGTTTCATTTCAGATATGTTACGACCCGTGGCTCTACCCTTCATTCGATCCCTGTGAAACCCTAAATTTCAACAGGTTAATGCACGACCGCATGTTGCAGGTCCTGTGCGGGCCTTTCTGGATACAGAAAATGTTCGGCTGCTGCCCTGGCCAGCACATTCTCCAGATCTCTCACCAATTGAAAACGTCTGGTCAAAGGTGGCCGAGCAACTGGCTCGTCACAATACGCCAGTCACTACTCTTGATGAACTGTGGTATCGTGTTGAAGCTGCATGGGCAGCTGTACCTGTACACGCCATCCAAGCTCTGTTTGACTCAATGCCCAGGCGTGTCAAGGCCGTTATTGCGGCCAGAGGTGGTTGTTATGGGTACTGATTTCTCAGGATCTGTGCACCCAAATTGTTTGAAAATGTGATCAAACGTCAGTTCTAGTATAATATATTTGTCCAATGAATACCCATTTATCATCTGCATTTCTTTTTGGTGTAGCAATTTTAATGGCTAGTAGTGTAGATGCAATATGATCGTTACTGGCAACTGTATGTTAAGTACCAGCACAAATGTGAACGTAAAACAGCCACAGTTTATGCACAGATAATCAGACTAATGTTATTTTGCAGGTCGCTTGATAATGGCAATAATCCGAAACAGGCCTGTCGTTTAAAATGTTACACTGTTTGGGGCATTCATTTCTTGTACCGACGCATACTATGCTAAGGGACCAACAGAACGTGAAACAAGAACTGTTACAGATTTGTTTGACTCACGGTATTACCGAAAGAACCTGCAGTGGTAGGCATATGAAGATAGGCGGGATCTATCCCGAAAAAGCCCACTTATAAAGTTTCGAGAAGCGGCTTTAAATCATTAAATGAATTTTGTGCGACACTCAGTAGCTTATAACAGTTACGTTATTGTAGTGTCGTTGTGAGGTGCAATGGACAGGATAAAAGCTTCACGTATGGGCAGGGGTAGAGAGCCTTTATAGGGAGAGAGTGGCCAACCGGACGATACGGGGGCCATTTTTCTGCCAAACTGTGGGCGGGATGGTCAGTAGTGGAGTAGTGGAGCACACACTCACCGAATCAAAAGCACATGACAATATGACGAAATCATTCTTTACAGCTATAATATACTCATAGTAGCCTACTACGTACAGCACAGGAAAATCTGATACAGTGGCTGTAAAAGTTATTCGTTACTTGAATTTTTCTCCTTTAAAGTTCGTTTACTAGACATATTGCAATGAAAGTAACGCAAACAAAAAAAATATAGTGTGTAGCATTTTATTTGTATCGGAAGTGCATAATGCTAAAGATTTAATGTGCCTGTATTACGCCAGATGAATGAAAGTCGTAAGCAGTTGTTTACTCGTGACATGCAAAAACGGTGAGACGTATTAGTACTTCTTTTCACTTCTTGAAACGTTTTGCATATCACAAGTAAACAACTGCTTACCACTTTCTTTCATATATACAGGGTGTTACAAAAAGATACGCCCAAACTTTCAGGAAACATTCCTCACACACAAATATAGAAAATATGTTATGTGGACATGTGTCCGGAAACGCTTACTTTCCATGTTAGGGCTCATTTTATTACTTCTCTTCAGATCACATTAATCATGGAATGGAAATACACAGCAACAGAACGTACCAGCGTGACTTCAAACACTTTGTTACAGGAAATGTTCAAAATGTCCTCCGTTAGCGAGGATACATGCATCCACCCTCCGTCGCACTGAATCCCTGATGCGCTGATGCAGCCCTGGAGAATGGCGTATTGTGTCACAGCCGTCCACAATACGAGCACGAAGAGTCTCTACATTTGGTACCGGGGTTGCGTAGACAAGAGCTTTCAAATGCCCCCATAAATGAAAGTCAAGAGGGTTGAGGTCAGGAGAGCGTGGAGGCCACGGAATTGGTCCGCCTCTACCAATCCGTCGGTCACCGAATCTGTTGTTGAGAAGCGTACGAACACTTGGACTGAAATGTGCAGGAGCTCCATCGTGCATGAACCACATGTTGTGTCGTACCTGTAAAGGCACATGTTCTAGCAGCACAGGTAGAGTATCCTGTATGAAATCGTGATAACGTGCTCCATTGAGCGTTGGTGGAAGAAACTAAAATGAGCTCTAACATGGAAATTAAGCGTTTCCGGACACATGTCCACATAACATATTTTCTTTATTTGTGTGTGAGGAATGTTTCCTGAAAGTTTGGCCGTACCTTTTTGTAACACCCTGTATATACTAAATACCTATCGTAGATAACAAACGAAAAAGATTACAAGAATCAGGTAATGTTAAACGCAGGCTACTGTAATAGTGACCAAATATAACAAGAAAACAACCGTATCCCTTCTACCCCACATTAAGTAGGCCTATTAAAAAGTGTCTTCAAGAGTACCTACAATTATTTACTACGAATAATGTTTCACCAACCACGACTACTGCGCAAAAAGTGCTTACAACTTGCCTGCGTCACAGTCAGGCAATAATACTGAAACCAAAATAATGCCTAGTGTTCCGATTCGGACCGAAATAAAGTTTGGCGCTGTAAAGTCGAATGAGCATGGCACAACGATTACAGGAACCTTCCATTTCCAGCAAGGACTGTCAAATATTGGCTTTAGAAAAACTTGTGATGCTACCAGTACGCATGCAAACGCTAATTACGTACTAAAAACGATGTACAACTAAATCGAACATGCATGCACAACGCATAACAAGTCTCTCAATAACTAAAATACCTTTTAATCGTTTCCAAAAATCCTCTGAACTTCAACTCAAAAGCACAGGGAACATAGGATGCGCGAGAGACGTTTGGCAGAAAAATGGCGCCAACGCTAATCAACCAATCACGGGCAACTTCACCTATGGTCACTCTCTCTGTATACAGGCTCTCTAGGCAGGGGCGATTCTAGAAGTCGGTCAAGTGCGTGTGTGTGTGTGTGGGGGGGGGGGGGGGTTGCTTAAAGTACTTCTTCGGTAACTGTTTTGGAGTTCAGGGTAAAAACGTGTCTACAGAGTGTATGTGCCCGGGAAAATAATACGATTTGACCTAGATGTCCTCCGATTTTCGAAGTTTTTTTCTGGGGTCAGCAATTTAAGTGTTGGTAGGCATACCCAGCACATTTAACTTTCTCGATCATTGTAAGTGGTACTCGTACATTAATATACATCCGATGTATATTAATAAATCATAAGACGCCCATTTTAAGTTAAATGGTATGTGTTGGTTTAGATAATAAGCTATTTTCCACTCTTATTCTTTTGTTGAAATGTGTTTGAAATACATTGCAACCTATATTGCTACATAATTATAAAAAAATTGATTGAATCTGTTGAAGTAATATACTCGCTGATTTATGAATTCATTTTATCCAGTGTAATATGATACTCCGTTTGAGGGGGGGGGGGCCTATAGCCCTCCGGTACAGGAGGTTATGGGTTCGAATTTCGGCAGGTATACTAATTTATTTTTTTAAAAATCTTTATCGAAATGGCTTCCACCAATGTTTTTATTCAGTCAACTAAATGTAATTTTTTAAATTCCATTCACTTATCACTTAAGTTTAGTCATAATATCAACTTTCTCATTTGCTCATATTTTTCTTCCTATCATTCTTTTAGCACTTCAAATTTTCGTTTATATGTTTTTAATTAGTTTTATGTACTAATTTCGATTTAAGTTTTTTTTTCTTTTATTACCCTGTTTTTCGTCCACATTGTATTTCGTTCGTTGTATCTATTTCTCGTTTTGCTTGAATTTCGTTTTACTTCTATACCTACCTTTCATTTAAATTTTCACCTTCGTTATTTTATGCGTTGTGCAGCAGGTATTTAGGTTATGTTTTATATGTTTGTTCGACAATTACGGTGCAAATAAGTCGCAAATCTGGTAACAAAAATACATTTTTCACACCACTGCACGTAGATAACTAGATTATATCGTCTTTTGTTTTGTTACTGGCAGATCGGAATTATCAAATAATTGAATATTATAATAGATAAATACAATTAATTCTATTTGCACAAAAATTCTGATTGGGAAAAGAATGATGTAAAAAAAATGAGACACATGAAAAATTTCGGGCAGTGATTAAAACGATGTGACAAAGGAACAGAAATAAAAAATTAATTTAAACCAATTAATTGAATAAAAATGATGATGGAAGTAATTTCGGTAAAGATTTACGAATAGAAAAATATTTAGTGGTTCTTCTGCGATTTCTTTTACTGTTCTCATTTTGTTCGTTGCATTTGTTCAGTGCGGGTGTCCCATGACACCCGTTCAAGTTCAGTGTCGAGCCTTTGACTCAGTTTTTTTATTACAGTGGGCAGCTAACCCTCTGACCGAACACGCTGAGCTACCGTGACGGCTGCAGATTTACAAATAGAAAAATATTTTGTGGTTCTGCTCCGATTCGAACCTACAGCTTCGCACACCGGTTGCTGTTGTCCCACTCATTACACCACACAACCAGACTACAGCAGGCGACTTTTTTTAATGATATTGGTGTCAAACGGAATTTTTTCCATTATTAAAAGCATCATCAGAACTGCCTCTGTTGTGCCTTTACCTTCCCTAAAGTCAAAATGATGGTATCTAACAGATCCTCAGTTGAGAATTCCTGGCAGATTAAAACTGTGTGCCGGACCGAGACCCGAACTCGGGACCTTTGCCTTCCGCGGGCGAGTGCTCTACCAACTGAGCTACCCAACCACGACAAACGCCCCCTACTCACAGCTTTACTTCTGCCAGTACCTCGTCTCCTACCTTCCAAACTTCACAGAAGCTCTCCTGCGAACCTTGCAGAACTAGCACTCCTGAAAGAAAGGATATTGCGGAGACATCTACATCTACATCCATACTCCGCAAGCCTCCTGACGGTGTGTGGCGGAGGGTACCTTGAGTACCTCTATCGGTTCTCCCTTCTATTCCAGTCTCGTATTGTTCGTGGAAAGAAAGATTGTCGGTGTGCCTCTGTGTGGGCTCTAATCTCTCTGATTTTATCCTCACGGTCTCTTCGCGAGATATACGTAGGAGGGAGCAATATACTGCTTGACTCCTTGGTGAAGGTATGTTCTCGAAACTTCAACAAAAGCCCGTACCGAGCTACTGAGCGTCTCTCCTGCAGAGTCTTCCACTGGAGTTTATCTATCATCTCCGCAACGCTTTCGCGATTATTAAATGATCCTGTAACGAAGCGCGCTGCTCTCCGTTGGATCTTCTCTATCTCTTCTATCAACCCTATCTGGTACGGATCCCACACCAGTGAGCAGTATTCGAGCAGTGGGCGAACAAGCGTACTGTAACCTACTTCCTTTGTTTTCGGATTGCATTTCCTTAGGATTCTTCCAGTGTATCTCAGTCTGGCATCTGCTTTACCGACGATCAACTTTATATGATCATTCCATTTTAAATCACTCCTAATGCGTACTCCCAGATAATTTATGGAATTAACTGCTTCCAGTTGCTGACCTGCTATATTGTAACTAAATGATACGGGATCTTTCTTTCTATGTATTCGCAGCACATTAGACTTGTCTACATTGAGATTCAATTGCCATTCCCTGCACCATGCGTCAATTCGCTGCAGATCCTCCTGCATTTCAGTACAATTTTCCATTGTTAGAACCTCTCGATATACCACAGCATCATCCGCAAAAAGCCTCAGTGAACTTCTGATGTCATCCACAAGGTCATTTATGTTTATTATGAATAGCAACGGTCCTACGACACTCCCCTGCGGCACACCTGAAATCACTCTTACTTCGGAAGACATCTCTCCATTGAGAATGACATGCTGCGTACTGTTACCTAGGAACTCTTCAATTCAATCACACAATTGGTCTGATAGTCCATATGTTTTTACTTTGTTCATTAAACGACTGTGGGGAACTGTATCGAACGCCTTGCGGAAGTCCAGAAACACGGCATCTACCTGGGAACCCGTGTCTATGGCCCTCTGAGTCTCGTCAACGAATAGCGGTAGCTGGGTTTCACACGATCGTCTTTTTCAAAACCCGTGCTGATTCCTACAGAGTAGGTTTCTAGACTCCAGAAAAGTCATTATACTCGAACATAATACGTGTTCCAAACTTCTACAATTGATCGGCGTTAGAGATTTAGGTCTATAGTTCTGCATATCTGATCTACGTCCCTTTGGAACGCTACGCTCTTCTAGAGACCTACGGTACACCGCTGCAAGAAGGGGGGCAAGTTCCTTCGCGTACTCTGTGTAAAATCGAACTGATATCCCATCAGGTCCAGCGGCCTTTCCTCTTTCGAGCGATTTTAATTGTTTCTCTATCACTCTGTCGTCTATTTCGATATCTACCATTACCTTAGCCACAGCCTGGGGGATATTTCCAGAATGCGATTTTTCACTCTGCAGCGGAGTGTGCGCTGATATGAAACTTCCTGGCAGATTAAAACTGTGTGCCGGACCGAGACTCGAACTCTTGACGAAGGGGTGTAAGTCGTGCTTTTTTTTTTTTTTTTTAATCTCATTTTGTTCGTTTTCGTTCGTTGTATCTCCTCTGGGCGGACGTGGAAAGACACCCGTTGCAGTTCGTTTTTGATCCATTAACTCAGTTTTTTTATTACAGAGGGCAGCTAGCCCTCTGACCGAACACGCTGAGCTACCGTGACGGCTGTGCTTGGGTAGCTCGGGAGAGAACTTGCTCGCGAAAGGCGAAGGTCCTGAGTTCGAGTCTCGGTCTGGCACACAATTTTAATCAGCCAGGAAGTTTCATATCAGCGCACACTCCGTTGGAGAGTGAAAATCTCGTCCTAGATCCTCAGTTTTCTCTTCTATTCTTCTCTACACTACTCTTGTAAGCAACGTGGCTGCATGCACACTGAAGCCGGTTGTGCGTTTGTTCTCGCACTGATGTCCCACTGCCATCCTCTCAAGCGTCACAGATTCTACCGACCATGTTGAATTGTCGTTTGGTTGCCACTTTCCCCAGTGATGAGATGTTATCGAGCTCTTCCGCCCTATCTGATCACTATTCTTCCAAAGCTCCATTAAATAGTGGTCCTAGCACTCGATTCCCTATGTCTTCCATAGTGACTCCACTGTCTTTCTCCATTACGAGGTGCATTCAAGTTCTAAGGCCTCCGATTTTGTTTCTCCGGACTGGAAAGAGATAGAAACATGCGCATTGTTTTAAAATGAGGCCGCGTTCATTGTCAATACGTCCCAGAGATGGCAGCACCGTACGGCAGAGGGAATTTTACCGCCAGCGGCGAGAATGAGAACTGTTTTAAATACTTAAAATGGCGACGTTTTCCTTACTTGAACAGCGTGCAATCATTCGTTTTCTGAATTTGCGTGGTGTGAAACCAATTGAAATTCATCGACAGTTGAAGGAGACGTGTGGTGATGGAGTTACGGATGTGTCGAAAGTGCGTTCGTGGGTGCGACAGTTTAATGAAGGCGGAACATCGTGTGACAACAAACTGAAACAACCTCGGGCTCGCACGAGCCGGTCTGACGACACGATCGAGAGAGTGGAGAGAATTGTTTTGGGGGATCGCCAAATGACTGTTGAACATATCGCCTCCAGAGTTGGCATTTCTGTCGGTTCTGTGCACACAGTCCTGCATGACGACCTGAAAATGCGAAAAGTGTCATCCAGGTGGGTGCCACGAATGCTGACGGACGACCACACGGCTGCCCGTGTGGCATGTTGCCGAGCAATGTTGACGCGCAACGACAGCACGAATGGGACTTTCTTTTCGTCGGTTGTGACAATGGATGAGATGTGGATGCCATTTTTCAATCCAGAAACAAAGCGCCAGTCAGCTCAATGGAAGCACACAGATTCACCACCACCAAAAAAATTTCGGGTAACTCCCAGTGCTGAAAAAATGATGGTGTCCATGTTCTGGGACAGCGAGGGCGTAATCCTTACCCATTGCGTTCCAAAGGGCACTACGGTAACAGGTGCATCCTACGAAAATGTTTTGAAGAACAAATTCCTTCCTGCACTGCAACAAAAACTTCCGGGAAGGGCTGCGCGTGTGCTGTTTCACCGAGACAACGCACCCGCACATCGAGCTAACGTTATGCAACAGTTTCTTCGTGATAACAACTTTGAAGTGATTCCTCGTGCTCCCTACTCACCTGACCTGGCTCCTAGTGACTTTTGGCTTTTTCCAACAATGAAAGACACTCTCCGTGGCCGCACATTCACCAGCCGTGCTGCTATTTATTGCCTCAGCGATTTTCCAGTGGTCAAAACAGACTCCTAAAGAAGCCTTCGCCGCTGCCATGGAATTATGGCGTCAGCGTTGTGAAAAATGTGTACGTCTGCAGGGCGATTACGTCGAGAAGTAACGCCAGTTTCATCGATTTCGGGTGAGTAGTTGAAAAATATCGGAGGCCTTAGAACTTGAATGCACCTCGTACATCATCAGACAGATCCTCCCGCCGGTAAAGTTCTTCAGCTTACTCTTTGCACCTTCCCGTTGTTATAATCGGAATTCCTCTCGCGCACGGAATGTTTACGCCTTCGCGCACCGAGCCACAAGTAAAAGCCTCCTTCGAAAACAATAGAGAAGATAGTGAATCTAGTAGCTGTTACGCGCAGTATTGTTTACTCTGTGGCTACAAGTGGAATTGTCTTCTACTGATAAGACTCATTATTTTTGTTAGGGGGGGGGGAGGTAGAAGGGGGGAGGTGATGCCCATGGGCCCCTGTGGTTTGCCTTGGGTCGCTTATCTCCGTGAACCGGTTTGTTTACGAAGCACTCCTGTCCGTTTTGAAGAGGCCTTGTTATCACAATGAGTACGCTTATACGCCTAAAACGCTTGTGTTGAAGGACAAGGTGAACGTAACTACAGAATAGCCTTATTTTCAATCAAAGTATCGACACTGTGAGTGAACTTTTTATTTATTTATTTATTTTTTTTTTTTGGGCCATACGGCTTGCAGACAGAAGATAATTTTCACCCTAAGAAAAATAGCAGAACAATATCAACACACGATATTTGTTTGCTATCAAAGTTCGTAGCGTTTTTGTTTCCCGCATTGCTGTTCCGGTTGCTACGGGTGTATTTATCAATTGCCAAGTTTCATTTTTCACTACAGGCCATTAAAATTGCTACGCCAAGAAGAAATGCAGATGATAAACGGGTACTCAGTGGACAAATATATTATACTAGAACTGGCATGTGGTTACATTTTCACCCAATTTGGGTGCATAGATCCTGAGAAATCAGTACCGAGAACAACCACCTCTGGCCGTAATAACGACCTTGATACGCCTGGGCATTGAGTCAAACAGAGCTCGGATGGCGTGTACAGGTACAGCTGCCCATGCAGCTTAATCACGATACCACAGTTCATCAAGAGTAGTGACTGGCGTATTGTGACGAGCCAGTTGCTCGGCCTCCATTGAGCAGACGTTTTCAATTGGTGAGAGTTCTGGAGAATGTGCTGGCCAGGGCAGCAGTCGAACATTTTATGTATCCAGGAAGGCCCGTACAGGACCTGCAACATGCGGTCGTGCATTATTCTGCTGAAATGTAGGGTTTCGTAGGGATCGAATGAAGGGTAGAGCCACGGGTCGAAACACATCTGAAATATAACGTCCACTGTTCAAAGTGCCGTCAATGCGAACGAGAGGTGACCGAGACGTGTAACCAATGGCACCCCATACCATCACGCCGGGTGATACGCCAGTATGGCGATGACAAATACACGCTTCCAATGTGCGATCACCCCGTTGTCGCCAAACATGGATGCGACCATCATGATGCTGTAAACAGAACCTCGATTCATCCGAAAAAATGACGTTTTGCCATTCGTGCACCCAGGTTCGCCGTCGAGTACACCATCGCATGCGCTCCTGTCTGTGATGCAGCGTCAAGGGTAACCGCAGCCACGGTCTCCGAGCTGACAGTCCGTGCTGCTGCAAACGTCGTCGAACTGTTCGTGCAGATGGTTGTTGTCTTGCAAACGTGCCGATCTGTTGACTCAGCGATCGAGACGTGGCTGCACGATCCGTTACAGCCGTGCGGATAAGATGCCTGTCATCTCGACTGCTAGTGATACGAGGCCGTCAGGATCCAGCACGGCTTTCCGTATTACCCTCCTAAACCCACCAATTCCATATTCTGCTAACAGTCATTGGATCTCGACCAACGCGAGCAGCAATGTCGCGATACGATAAACCCCAATCGCGATAGCCTACAATCCGACCTTTATCAAAGTCGGAAACGTGATGGTACGCATTTCTCCTCTCTACACGAGGCATCACAACAATGTTTCACCAGGCAACGCCGGTCAACTGCTGTTTGTGTATGAGAAACCGGTTGGAAACTTTCCTCATGTCAGCACGTTGTAGGTGTCGCCACCGGCGCCAACCTTGTGTGAATGCTCTGAAAAGCTAATCATTTGCATATCACAGCATCTTCTTCCAGTCGGTTAAATTTCGCGTCTGTAGCTCGTCATCTTCGCCATACTGGCGTATCGCCCGGCGTGATGGTATGGGGTGCCATTGCTTACACGTCTCGGTCGCCTCTTGTTCGCACTGACGGCAGTTTGAGCAGTGGACGTTACATTTCAGATGCGTTACGACCCGTAGCTCTGTCCTTCATTCGATCCCTGCGAAACCCTACATTTCAGCAGGATAATGCACGACCGCATGTTGCAGGTCCTGTACGGGCCTTTCTGCATACAGAAAATGTTCGACTGCTGCCCTGGCCAGCACATTCTCCAGAACTCTCACCAACTGAAAACGTCTGGTCAATGGTGGCCGAGCAACTGGCTCGTCACAATACGCCAGTCACTACTCTCGATGAACTGTGGTATCGTGTTTAAGCTGCATGGGCAGCTGTACTTGTACACGGCATCCAAGCATGGGTGTGTGTGTGTGTGTGTTGTCCTTAGCGTACGTTACTCTAAGTTAGTTTAATTAATGTGTATGCCTAGGGACCGATGACCTCTGAAGTTTGCTCCCATCGAACCTGGCCACAAATTTCCACAAAATGGTTCAAAAATCGAGTCTACGCGTACCATTTGCTCTACGCCGAAACCACAAAAACCGTCGGGTGGTCATGTGTGGATCTCTTTCTTGCCCGTCATCAATTCGCTCGTGAACAACACCGGACGTTCCTGTCCTGTGTCGATACTGGTGGTGAGGAATGGTGTCTTTATGCTAACATTACGAAAGGAAAGGAGCGACTGAGCCCAAACAAAGCAGTGTCTTCTCGGACAAAGACCTGCACACACCCACAAAAGACGTTGTTATGTGTTGTGTTGGCAGAAGAGCCAACACCGTGTTACTAGAGGAGGCCGAAATGCACGCGTTTTAGCTCACGCAGGCTGGCATGAAGAGGCAAGAACTATACTGACGTGAGGTCTGGAACATGACAAGGAATGACAATTCAGAAAGCGGACGTAATTAGTTTGGTACTTAACTTTAATCCATTAATGATGAACGTCGCTCTTCACGGTACGTGATTCACAATATTGTCTGTTCAGAATACATTCAGTAACTGAATATGGCGCCTTGCTAGGTCGTAGCAAATGACGTAGCTGAAGGCTATGCTAAACTGCCGTCTCTGCAAATGAGAGCGTATGTAGACAGTGAACCATCGCTAGCCAACTCGGCTGTCCAACTGGGGCGACTGCTAGGAAGTCTCTCTAGACCTGCCGTGTGGCGGCGCTCGGTCTGCAATCACTGACGGTGGCGACACGCGGGTCCGACGTATACTAACGGACCGCGGCCGATTTAAAGGCTACCACCTAGCAAGTGTGGTGTCTGGCGGTGACACCACAGCATGCAGCTGACAGAACAGCGACGATGTGGTGTACTACGAATCGCTTCCTGGAGGAGTAGCCACCACTGTTGACATTTAGCAACAATGGTTCAAATGGCTCTGAGCAGTGAGCACTATGGGACTTAACTGCTGTGGTCATCAGTCCCCTAGAACTCAGAACTACTTAAACCTAACTAACCTAAGGACATCACACACACCCATGCCCGAGGCAGGATTCGAACCTGCGACCGTAGCGGTCGCGCGATTCCAGACTGAAGCGCCTAGAACCGCTCGGCCACACCGGCCCGCATTTAACAACAACAACTGAAATGTCTTGCAGACGCAATCCGAGGACAACGGCCAGGAAGACTACGCGAAGCGGCACTACTTCATGGTATCCTGTTAGACCGATAAAAAGACACTGTACAAGATTTGGGTTGGCAAGTCATTCCGTACCCACCCTTTCACCTCATCTTGCAGCCGCAGATTATCATCTTTTCCGCTGTCTACATTTCCAGGGGCAGATATGGACTCTGATCACAATCTGTTGGTTATGAACTGTAGATTAAAACTAAAGAAACTACAAAAAGATGGCAATTTAAGGAGATGGGACCCGGATAAACTGACTAAACCAGAGGTTGTACAGTTTCTGGGAGAGCATAAGTGAACAATTGACAGGAATGGGGGAAAGAAATACAGTAGAAGAAGAATGGGTAGCTTTGAGGGATGAAATAGTGAAGGCAGCAGAGGATCAAGTAGGTAAAAAGACGAGGACTAGTAGAAATCCTTGGGTAACAGAAGAAATATTGAATTTAATTGATGAAAGGAGAAAATATAAAAATACAGTAAGTGAAGCAGGCAAAAGGGAATACAAACGTCTCAAAAATGAGATGGACAGGAAGTGCAAAATGGCTAAGCAGGGATGGCTGGAGGACAAATGTAAGGACGTAGAGGCTTATCTCACGAGGGGTAAGGTAGATACTGCCTACAGGAAAATTAAAGAGACCTTTGGAGAAAAGAGAACCACTTCTATGAATATCAAGAGCTCAGATGGAAACCCAGTTCTAAGCAAAAAAGGGGGAGCAGAAAGGTGGAAGGAGTATATAGAGAGTGGAAGGATTATGTAGAAGGTCTATACAAGGGCGATGGTCTTGAGGACAATATTGTGGCAATGGAAGAGGATGTAGATGAGGATGAAATGGGAGATATGATACTGCGTGAAGAGTTTGACAGAGCACTGAAAGACCTGAGTCGAAACAAGGCTCCCGGACTAGACAACATTCCATTAGAACTACTGACAGCCTTGGGAAAGCCAGTCCTGACAAAAGTCTACCATCTGGTGAGCAAGATGTATGAGACAGGCGAAATACCCTAGGACTTCAAGAAGAATATAATAGTTCCAATCCCAAAGAAAGCAGGGGTTGACAGATGTAAGAATTACCGAACAATCAGTTTAATAAGTCACAGGTGCAAAATACTAACGCGAATTCTTTACATAGGAATCAAAAAACAGGCAGAATCCGACCTCGGGGAAGTTCAGTTTGGATTCCGTAGAAACGTTGGACCACGTGAGGCAATACTGACCCTACGACTTATCTTAGAAAATAGATTAAGGAATGGCAAACTCACGCTTCTAGCTGTTGTAGACTTAAAGAAAGCTTTTGACAATGTTGACTGGAATACTCTCTTTCAAATTCTCAAGGTGGCAGGGGTAAAATACAGGGAGCGAAAGGCTGTTTACAATTTGTACAGGAACCAGATGGCAGTTATAAGAGTCGAGGGGCATCAAAGGGAAGCAGTGGTTGGGAAGGGAGTGAGACAGGGTTGTAGCCTATCCCCGATGGTATTCAATCTGTATATTGAGCAAGCAGTAAAGGAAACAAAAGAAAAATTCGGAGTAGGAATTAAAATACATGTAGAAGAAATAAAAACTTTGAGGTTCGCCGATGACATTGTAATTCTCTCAGAGACAGCAAAGGACCTGAAAGAGCAGCTGAACGGAATGGGCAGTGTCTTGAAAGGAGGTTATGAGATGAACATCAACAAAAGCAAAACGAGGATATTGGAATGTAGTCGAATTAAGTCGGGTGATGCTGAGGGAATTAGATTAGGAAATGAGACACTTGAAGCAGTAAAGGAGTTTTGCTATTTAGGGAGCAAAATAACTGATGATGGTCGAAGTAGAGAGGACATAAAATGTAGACTGATAATGGCAAGGAAAGCGTTACTGAAGAAGAGAGATTTGTTAACATCGAGTATAGATTTAAGTGTCAGGAAGTCGTTTCTGAAAGTATTTGTATGGAGTGTAGCCATGTATAGAAGTGAAACGTGGACGATAAATAGTTTGGACAAGAAGAGAATAGAAGCTTTCGAAATGTGGCGCTACAGAAGAATGCTGAAGATTAGATGGGTAGATCACATAACTAATGAGGAGGTATTGAATAGAATTGGGGAGAAGAGAAATTTGTGGCACAACTTGACTAGAAGAAGGGATCGGTTGGTAGGACATATTCTGAGGCATCAAGGGATCACCAGTGTAGTATTGGATGGCAGCACGGAGGGTAAAAATCGTAGAGGGAGACCTAGAGATGAATTCAGAAGGATGTAGGTTGCAGTAGGTACTGGGAGATGAAGATGCTTGCACAGGATAGAGTAGCATAGAGAGCTGCATCAAACCAGTCTCTGGACTGAAGCCCACAACAACAACAAGAATCGAATTACCTTTAAGGAACTTCCTTTCCGGACACGCTTCCAACAAACTCTAGGAGTTCTTCGCCTCAAAGCCACGTGATTACTACACATGCGAATTCGAGAAGTTGCCAGACTTGTAAATAGGGAATCAGAAGATATTACTGATGGCTAAAGTCTCTGTTACGTGTATCTGTTCTGTTTATTAAACTGATGGAAAAGCGCTACGAAGTTGTGCACCAACCCAATATTTCCGCGTAAATAAAAATTAATGGCATTTCCGACAAAAAAAAAACTTGATAAGATGCAAAACTGAGATGAATGGTAAATTCTGGATCAGATATCATCCTTTAACAACCTTGTTCGTGAAATATTTCCGACATTACGTCGCAACATACAATTAAAACTTTGCAGATTTAAACATCTAAGTGTAGCTATTCACCTCTGAAATATGAAACCACAAATGAGACTAAACTGAAGCTTTATACAACAATGACAATGGTGTTATAACACGGACGAGAGGTGTCCGTTCTCCGGAACAAAGGCAGAAGGAAAATTACATCAGCGGAGCTTAAATTTCTCAGGGCAGTCAAAGGCTGCACGTTGATGGACAAAATACAGGGATTGGACGAAGAAGAACAATACCATGACAGTGTTGCTAATTTCATGGAGTTCCTTTTTTTCGAAGTAGAGGAGTAATTTATTTTTGTGGTTGTTCCATGTCAAACATTGTACTTCATCTGATGTCATCTATAATAATTGGTTCTGAAAGCCTGCGACTGTGAAAACAATACATTTGCTTATACAAGTAAATAATTCTTCTGCTAGCAGTCACGATTTTCTTTATTTTGCTTTTCATCCGACGCGTTTCGGGAAATGATTCCCATATTCAAGTGCGTTTTATTGTGTTTGTTACGCCATTTCTATGTGAGGCTGTCCATGTGTGAGAGACTGCTTCATATACAGTGAAACATGTGTTTTTTTTTTTTTTCATTTCTAATCGAGAAGTCAAACACTAATTTTAAAAGAGTTAGCTTTAAAGATGCTTTCGCGATGAGATATTTTCATAAAACGTGTCATTCCCTATTTCACCCCATTAGAGGTTGAATTTCCAAAAGCAGTAATATGCTTACGTTTTATTTCTAACAGGGAAGCCAAATCCAAAATTTGATAGAGTTAGCTTAAAAAAGGTGTGATATATTTTCAAAAAAATCTTTCACCCACCTTTTCACCCTCTAACACCCTACCACAACAAAGGTCAAAAATTAATTATGATTGTAGTGTTGCTCACGCTGCTAAATATTGCATTTTCGGGCAACAACAAAGTTATATTATGTAGCAGGTGTCACTAGAGCACAGTTAATAAAGTCATTTCATGTAATAATGGATAAACTAGACACTCATCTTTTCGTGTTCCCCACGCTGGTCTCGTTGTGAACTCATGGCTCAGTCGTCGAAAATCTAGGTGGTGATGATTCCAGGTTCGGATCCAAAGAGGCCTAGGTGTTATTCTGCGATATTCAAAAGTTTTACAGATGTGTTTCATAAACCATTCTTGAAGATTAAACTTTTGTAAGTTAGGACAATAGTGATGTAAAGAAGTAATGAGCACTCCGAATTTAAGTTACACTTCTTTTTTATTACTTTTGTTGCAATATCACGTAACTCGTTCCAAAACATCACCTCACAATATAAAACATACTTGAAAATATCTTCCTTACTATTAAAGTTCACATTTCCTAAACTGACTACAATTTGCGTCTTTTTAACGACCAAAGCTTGACTCTCTAATAACCGCTTACGCGCCCAAAAATCAGAGTTACAGGAACATCAAAGATCATGGTGCCAAAAGAAAGAATACACATAAGAATAATATCATTTCAATATATACATATCGATGTATCGAAGTACCTCTACATTGATGAAATCAAATCTGAATGTTGTCATAGAAATATGTTAACTATTTTACAGAAACACAGTAGTATATTGCTGGTATCGAGAGGTTGAGGTGAGGTACCGTAATGGTTACGTAATTCAACTACCATTACAACCCCCATAGGGTTAAATTACCAAAAATGCTGAAACCCGTATTTCTTTATTTGTGACCGAGAAACCAAATACCAGTTTTCGTAGGTCTAGCTTCTAAATTGCCTTAATAGCGACATTTTCGCAAAAAAAAAAGAAAATGCGTTCATCTGCTATTTCATCCCCTTACGAGTGGGATTTGGGGCAATCCCTTCTCAAACGACATCTACAGTATAAGATCTACACTTCCTCCAAATTTCTAGTTTCCATCGTTAGAGTTTTGGGCTGGGCGATGATCAGTTAATGTCAGGAAGTCAGAACATTGCCTTTTATGTACAGAGATTCTCATTCGACTTCACTAACGTGTAGTTGTCCATTGCCATCTATTGGCCGGTTTTTGTACTCGTGTTTGACTTCCATAAAGCCCCCGTCAGTTCAGGTACGTGTGTCGAGTTTTACGTCTGTACCTACATTACTCTGTCAATTAACGCATCTTCAAATGTTACCGGACTTCTGGGTCACCCTGTGGACATCGAAGAAGCAATGACGGAAATAAAATCTTCGACGTGGAGTTAAATTCCGGGCTGAAATAAAATCAGTGATAAGGTTCGGTGACGCCATTGCTATCCTGAGTGAAGACGAGGAAGAACTGTAGAACCTCTTAAGCGGAATGAACGGTGCAGTGAGTTAAACTGCATCCTCTCCCTGTTTATCGAGTGTAAACATGACGCAGCACAACTTTATTCCTTGCACAGGTAAAAAATTCGACATTTGCATCAGACATATAGATGTCTATGACATACTCTCAGCTTCGAATAACATGTTGACTATACAGTGTTTTTAGACTCTCAGGATTTTTAATCGTCACTTCTTCTTAGTGATTTTAATGCTTCCAAGTGCTTAATACTTGTTTTATTCCCATTTAATCTCTATATTTAAACCTACACGGTTATTACTTCTCTACATTTCTTCTCTCGAGCAGCACGTGGGAAAAACAAACACTTTAAATCTCACGGTGCGAGTTATTTTATGGTCGTTTCTCGATATGTAGGTCCGAGTCAACAAAATATTTTCATACACTTTTTCCTGACTGAAACTTCATGAGCGAGAAACGCCTCCGTTTTAACGACTGCCATCCCAACTCGCTTATCATATCCACGGCATTCTGTCCCCTATTTCGCGGTAATACCAACTTTTTCGATGTCCTCCACTAATTCCGTCTGGTAAGAATACCACACCGCACAGCAGTATTCTAGTAGAGGACGGACATGTGTAGTGTAGGCGGTCTCTTCAGTAGATCTGTTTGTTGCATCTTCCAAATGTTGTGCGCCGGCCGCTGTGGCCGAGCGGTTTTAGGCGCTTCAGCCTGGGACCGCGCGACCGCTACGGTCGCAGGTTCGAATCCTGCCTCGGGCATGGATATGTGTGATGTCCTTAGGTTACTTAGGTTTAAGTAGTTCAAAGTTCTAGGGGACTGATGACCACAGCAGTTGAGTCCCATAGAGGTCAGAGCCATTTGAACCAAATGTTTTGCCAATCAGGAGTAGTCTTTGGTTCTTCTGCCCCATAACATTCCCTATGTAACGCTCCCAATTTAAGTGGTTTGTAATTGTTCTCTCTAGGGACGTAGTTGTATCGAAAGCCTTTAGATGTGTGTCTTTTACACTGTAACCGAAATTTCACGGAGTTCTTAGCATTCATACGGAAAACCTCACACTTTTGCTTATTCGGAGACAATTGCCACTTTCCACACCGTACAGAAATCGCGTTTATGTCATTTTGCCATCGCTTTTGATCTCCTGATGACTTTACTAGACAATAAATCACAACACCATAGCAAAAAGGTTTGAGAGGGCTGCTCTGATTGTCTCTAGAATCCTCGGGGAAAGCCGCTATCAGTTCTGTTTCACACGATAACGTCCCGCCATTTACTACGAACCGTGCGAGCTGTGATTTCTAACAGGATACCACAAATCCAGTTGCGCAACTCAGGCTACAGACCGTAGGCACGCGATTTGATAAGATGTGTCTCTTGAGGGACAGTATAAAAAGCCTTCTGCAAGTCTGCAAATACGGAATTAATGTGCGATCCACTGTCAATGTGACTCGTTACTGTCTGAGAATAAAGAGCCAGTTGTGTTTCACAAGAACTTCTTCTGAATCCGCGCTGGTTATGCGTCAATACATCGTCTTCTTCGAGGTATTTCGTAATGTTGAAGGATAACATGTATTCAAAAATCATACTGCTATGTAATTGTAGCTCTGAAAGTGTTATTTCCAGGACAGAAACTTCATCAGCTGCGGACTTACACATCAAACTGCCATTATACGAGATGACAGGGAAAATCAGATACGAAAGGAAGTAATAAAGTTTCAATTATTATCTAAGAAATCAAACCATTGAACGTATAAAGGCAGATGTTGTCAGATACATTCCTATTGACTCGTTTATCACTCCATAAAGAAAGAAAGTGCGATTACCAGAAGCGCATCACGGGAAAAACACAAACCGAACTCATCTTGTAGGCAGAAGGTACGAGAAATGGCTAAGTCTCTCATCAACGGTCCTACAAGACGCGAAATTACCTTACTTTCAATATCCGTTTGACATCTCTCTCAATACAGTCCAAGTATTATACAAGCCAAACGATTTAAGAAACGGGAATGATATCAGTTACGAACGACCTGTTATCAAATGGCTGTGCTTGTGAGACACCGTCTCAGTTACGCGACTGGATTCGTAATTTCCTGTCAGAGAGGTCACGGTTCGTAGTAATTGACGGAAAGTCGTAGAGTGAAACCGGAAGTGATTTCTGGCGTTCTCCAAGGTAGTGTTATAGGACCTCTGCTGTTCCTTATCTACGACGTTAACTCAATTATTATCCGCAATTTTGTTATTCCGGCTGATCAAAAAGTCAGTATAAATTTGAAAACTGAATAAATCACGGAATAATGTAGATAGAGAGGTACAAATTGACACACATGCTTGGAATGACATTAGAACCAAAAAAAATACAAAAGTTCAAAAAATGTCCGATAGATGGCGCTTCATCTGATCAGAATAGCAATAATTAGCACAACAAAGTAAGACAAAGCAAAGATGATGTTCTTTACAGGAAATGCTCAATATGTCCACCATCATTCCTCAAGAATAGCTGTAGTCGAGGAATAATGTTGTGAACAGCACTGTAAAGCATGTCCGGAGTTATGGTGAGGCATTGGCGTCGGATGTTGTCTTTCAGCATCCCTAGAGATGTCGGTCGATCACGATACACTTGCGACTTCAGGTAACCCCAAAGCCAATAATCGCACGGACTGAGGTCTTGGGACCTGGGAGGCCAAGCGTGACGAAAGTGGCGGCTGAGCACACGATCATCAACAAACGACGCGCGCAAGAGATTAAAAAAAAATAAATGGTTCAAATGGCTCTGAGCACTATGAGACTTATCTTCTGACGTCATCAGTCCCCTAGAACTACTTATACCTAACTAACCTAAGGCTATGAGACACATCCATGCCCGAGGCAGGATTCGAACCTACGACCGTAGCGGTCGCACGGTTCCGGACTGTAGCGCCTAGAACCGCTCGGCTACAGCGGTCGGCCGCAAGAGATCTTTCACGCATCTAGCAATACCTTTCTTTTTTTTTCTTCTAATAAAACCCCATGTCATGTGCGTCAAGTTTTACCTCCCTATCTACATTATTCCGTGGTTTATTAAGTTTTCAACTTTATACTGACTTTTTGATCACCCGGTATTTTTCTTTATTTTGGTAGCACTGTCGTTTTACCTTGACGACGCATGCTTTGTTTATTTGTTGTTATATCTTTGCAGTTTTCAAGCTGCCAGGTTAGTTCGTTTTCGCTGCCGTGCTGTTCAACATGTCTGCTCCGCTGTCTATTTGCACCAAAGAAGAGCAACGTCCAGTGATCCGTTTTTTGTGGTCGGAAGGTGTATCATTGGCGGAAATTCATCGGAGACTTTCGGTACAGTACGGAAACACTGTTTTGCCACAACGGAGTGTCTGCGAATGGACTGAAAAATTCCGAAATGGTCGCACAAGTGTTACGCAGGATGAAGGAGCCGGACGACCGTTTACCGTCACAAATGAAGAAACCAATCGGCGTTCACGTGAAGTGATTCTCTTAGGCAGACGATTAACTATTGACGAAGTGGCACAGCGTCTGCAAATTAGTCACGGTTCTGCCTACGAAATCATTCACAACAGACTTGGGTTTCATAAAGTTTGTGCAAGATGGGTCCCGAAACAACTCACACAGCTGCATAAACAAACGCGCTTTGACATCTGCAAAAAAACATTTGGATCACTATGGTAACGAAGGGGACAACTTCTTAGACACGATCACCACTGGTGACGAAACATGGATCCATCATTACGACCCGGAGTGGAACCATCCAAATTCGCCGTGTAAGAAAAAGTTCAAGACCCAACCGGCGGCAGGAAAACTGACGCTTACGGTTTTTTGGGACGCACAAGGTCCAGTACTGGAACATTATGGGGAAAGGGGCACAACAGTAAACAGTGTACGTTACAGTGAGATGCTTACTGCCAGGCTGAAGCCTGCAATTCGAAGCAAACGCCGAGGGTTGCTGTCAGAAGGTGTTGCGTTGTAGCACGACAATGCCCGTCCGCATACTGCTGCCCACACTGCTGGAACGCTCCAGGAACTCAAATTTGAAGTACTGGATCATCCTCTATACACTCCCGATCTTGCCCCTTCTGACCATCACTTGTTTGGTCCACTCAGACAGGCATTAAGGGGCCGTCGATTTGCCTCGGACGAAGCAGTGAAAGAAGCGGCGCATTCCTGGCTCGCAGCTCAACCGAGAACCTTCTTTTATGAGGGCATCAGAAAGCTTGTACAACGATGGACCAACTGCGTTAAAACCCAAGGAGACTATGTCGAAAAATGATGTTCTTGCAAGTTTCCTAGTTGATTACAATAAAATTTTATAACTACTTTGCGGATAATAATTGACTTACCCTCGTATATAAACGATGTTGGGAACAATCAGACGCAAGTTGTTTGCAGGTGATGCTGTCGGTAATCGTCTAGGAAAATCATTAGAAGTTCAAAACAAATTGCAAATGGTTTAAAAAAAAAATGTTCAAATGTGTGTGAAATCTTATGGGACTTAACTGCTAAGGTCATCAGTCCCTAAGCTTACACACTACTTAACCTAAATTATCCTAAGAACAAACACACACACCCATGCCCGAGGGAGGACTCGAACCTCCGCCGGGACCAGCCGCACAGTCCATGACTGCAGCGCCCTAGACCTCTCAGCTAATCCCTCGCGGCACAAACGGTTTAGAAAAGATATCTGTATGGTGCGAAAATAAGCAATTCACCTTAAGTAATGAAAATGGTGAGGTCGTGATTATGTGTTCTAAAAGGAATCCGTTAATCTTCGGTTACACGTTAAATCAGTCAAATCTAAAGACCATATATTCAACTAGATACGTAGGAATTACAAATACGAACAACTTAAATTGGAAAGGACACACAGAAAATGTTGTAGGGGGGGCTAGCCAAAGACTGAATGTAACAGATCTACTACAGAGACTGTCCGAGATTGTCCGTCTTCTTTTGGAGAACAGCTGCACAGTGTGGGATCCTTGCCAGATAGGACTGACGGAGTACATCGAGAAAGTTCAAAGAAGGGCAGCACACTTTGTTCTATCACGAAATAAGGGAGAGAGTGTGACTGACATGATACAGGATTTGGGGTGGACATCATTTTGGCATTTCTCGTTGCGGCGGAATCTTCTCACGAAATTTCAACCACCAACTTTCTCCTCCGAATGCGAAAACGTTTTGTTGACGCTGACCTACATAGGGAGAAACGATCATCACGATAAAACAGGGAAGATCAGAGCTCGCACGGGAAGGTACAGGTGTTCGTTTTTTCCGTGAGCTGTTCGAGAACGGAACAATTGAGAATTATTGTGAGGGTGGTTCGATGAACCCTCTACCAGGTACTTCTGTCTGTCTACACATGTAGATGTAGATGCAGATGATACTGGACGCTCCTGGGGCCACAGTACGGTTGTATCTACGCAGATGGCTGTAAAAGAGAAGAAGGCCTTCTTATGCCCATCCTATGGCACCTACGAAACGACTGGTCTTCCATCTGAAAGTCACATCTATACAGTGGATCTATCAGCCATAAGAGAGGCTGTTTATTATGGAGTACAGACAGTTACAGTCCCTGGCCAATTTCTACATCTACATTTATACTCCGCAAGCCACCCAAAGGTGTGTGGCGCAGGGCATTTTACTTGCCACTGTCATTACCTCCCTTTCCTGTTCCAGTCGCGTATGGTTCGCGGGAAGAACGACTGTCTGAAAGCCTCCGTGCGCGCTCTAATCTCTCTGATTTTACATTCGTGATCTCCTCGGGAGGTATAAGTAGGGGGAAGCAATATATTCGATACCTCATCCAGAAACGCACCCTCTCGAAACCTGGACAGCGAGCTACACCGCGATGCAGAGCGCCTCTCTTGCAGAGTCTGCCACTTGAGTTTGCTAAACATCTCCGTAACGCTATCACGGTTACCAAATAACCCTGTGACGAAACGCGCCGCTCTTCTTTGGATCTTCTCTATCTCCTCCGTCAAACTGATCTGGTACGGATCCCACACTGATGAACAATACTCAAGTATAGGTCGAACGAGTGTTTTTTAAGCCACCTCCTTTGTTGATGGACTACATTTTCTAAGCACTCTCCCAATGAATCTCAACCTGGTACCCGCCTTACCAACAATTAATTTTATATGATCATTCCACTTCAAAACGTTCTGCACGCATACTCCCAGATATTTTACAGAAGTAACTGCTACCAGTGTTTGTTCCGCTATCATATAATCGTACAATAAAGGATCCTTCTTTCTATGTATTCGCAACACATTACATTTGACGCACTACAGTTGTTAAGGAAATTTTGATTTATGTCTAACGAAATTTTTTTTAATACATAAATTGTGATAAAATGATTATGTGTAGTCTACTTCATAACTATGGTAATATAACAGATAAATAAATATTCTTGAAAGTCTCTTCGGGTTTGCTGCCGGATCCTAAATTCGATATTTCGGCGATCCTACTGGTCGCCATCCTCAGGAGAATACTGCTTCTGCTGATGAGTTCGGCTGAGAACTGACGCCAGGCTGCAAATCGACGTGCTACACTCCTGGAAATTGAAATAAGAACACCGTGAATTCATTGTCCCAGGAAGGGGAAACTTTATTGACACATTCCTGGGGTCAGATACATCACATGATCACACTGACAGAACCACAGGCACATAGACACAGGCAACAGAGCATGCACAATGTCGGCACTAGTACAGCGTATATCCACCTTTCGCAGCAATGCAGGCTGCTATTCTCCCATGGAGACGATCGTAGAGATGCTGGATGTAGTCCTGTGGAACGGCTTGCCATGCCATTTCCACCTGGCGCCTCAGTTGGACCAGCGTTCGTGCTGGACGTGCAGACCGCGTGAGACGACGCTTCATCCAGTCCCAAACATGCTCAATGGGGGACAGATCCGGAGATCTTGCTGGCCAGGGTAGTTGACTTACACCTTCTAGAGCACGTTGGGTGGCACGGGATACATGCGGACGTGCAGTGTCCTGTTGGAACAGCAAGTTCCCTTGCCGGTCTAAGAATGGTAGAACGATGGGTTCGATGACGGTTTGGATGTACCGTGCACTATTCAGTGTCCCGTCGACGATCACCAGTGGTGTACGGCCAGTGTAGGAGATCGCTCCCTACACCATGATGCCGGGTGTTGGCCCTGTGTGCCTCGGTCGTATGCAGTCCTGATTGTGGCGCTCACCTGCACGGCGCCAAACACGCATACGACCATCATTGGCACCAAGGCAGAAGCGACTCTCATCGCTGAAGACGACACGTCTCCATTCGTCCCTCCATTCACGCCTGTCGCGACACCACTGGAGGCGGGCTGCACGATGTTGGGGCGTGAGCGGAAGACGGCCTAACGGTGTGCGGGACCGTAGCCCAGCTTCATGGAGACGGTTGCGAATGGTCCTCGCCGATACCCCAGGAGCAACAGTGTCCCTAATTTGCTGGGAAGTGGCGGTGCGGTCCCTTACGGCACTGCGTAGGATCCTACGGTCTTGGCGTGCATCCGTGCGTCGCTGCGGTCCGGTCCCAGGTCGACGGGCACGTGCACCTTCCGCCGACCACTGGCGACAACATCGATGTACTGTGGAGACCTCACGCCCCACGTGTTGAGCAATTCGGCGGTACGTCCACCCGGCCTCCCGCATGCCCACTATACGCCCTCGCTCAAAGTCCGTCAAATGCACATACGGTTCACGTCCACGCTGTCGCGGCATGCTACCAGTGTTAAAGACTGCGATGGAGCTCCGTATGCCACGGCAAACTGGCTGACACTGACGGCGGCGGTGCACAAATGCTGCGCAGCTAGCGCCATTCGACGGTCAACACCGTGGTTCTTGGTGTGTCCGCTGTGCCGTGCGTGTGATCATTGCTTGTACAGCCCTCTCGCAGTGTCCGGAGCAAGTATGGTGGGTCTGACACACCGGTGCCAATGTGTTCTTTTTTCCATTTCCAGGAGTGTATATAGGCCACCGTTTAGCACACGGCGCATGCGCCGCCCATCACGGTTTCTGCCCTCCAAGACAGGGAGGTGGCGCCTCCCTTAGTGTAACACTGCTGGCAGCGATATATCGCACTCAGGGCTGCACGTTCAGTTTTGATGCGAGACAATACAGGATTCCAGGTGTTGCTGAGAGGAAACCCATTGTCTCTGTTGATTAAATTATCAGCCAATCTAATTTCAATCGCCTCTTTATAGACACTGTTCCGAAAACCGGAAATGTTCGCAACTATAGTGCGCGTCATTTACGACGGCGGCCGAGTTTAGGTTCGTTCTGCGCATCTGACGTCACAAAACACAGTCAGCCAATGAACAGAGAACGACGTTGCCAGAGCTCGACTGCAGTGCAGAGCACGGACGAGTGGCTTCAGTTTTAGAAACGTTCAGTCATAAATAAAGTAACTGAACAAAAGCAATGTCTTGATAGCAGACTTTCTTTTATAGAAAGTTTGGAAAAAGCATTCTTTATACCAATTGCTTCATATTCTATTAATTAATTAAACCAAACACGCAATAAGCCTCCTAATTCAAGCGATAGCAAGGAAATGCATTCTGACCTACCGATTTTCGCAATAAAGAACAGCGGTAATTGTTTATTTCCTATTGTTACTTCGACGAAACGTGAGTAATTCATAGTCATACCAACAGTGCTTGTCAGTATTTTGCGTGATATTTTAGAGTTCTCCAGGAGTTCTGTTGAATGATGATCTGTGTTAGTGTAATGATTAAGGTATTTGGCTGCTAAGCGAATGGCTCTGAGATCAAACCTTATTTGGTGCTTAATATTTTATTTATTTAAAAACATCGAAGTGTCCTACTTCATGAATTTTATTCATTTGAATGTAATTTTTTGAAATTTCTAGAGCTTTGTCTCTTCATTCTAATCATCATAAGTTTTCAGTTTTTCTAAGTTTGGGACCAAACAGTTTTTGTGAAACCGAATGATAAGTGTGTCAAAGCAGTCGGAACACCGTGTGTCTGCAAAGGCGAGCAGTGCAGTGACGACAAAATGCGGGGAGCACGTCTCTGTAGCAGCGAAAGGGTTAATGCGGCCGTGCTGGCTTTACTTCATGAACTGCGCGCTCCCCCCTAAACGTAAGTTTGCGAACTATACTGTACTATGGCGCTGCTTGTCTTGGCGTGTACAACTGGCAACGCAGCAATCTCCCGCGTCTGGGCGGGCATGCGCGAGCCGAGCCGCCAAGATAAAAGAATTCAACTATACCAGAGTTATTAAAGATGATTTTTTTTCAATTGTAATGAAAATTCACAACATTTTTTTTGCAATTTTTTATTTATATATTCAAAAATATACAGTTTTTTGGAAAAAGGCTGTGTTAAATTATGCAGAAGGTACTGTGTAACATTTACTGAAAGTTTGAAACAAATATGTTTGGAAGATCCTTAGAAAACATGTAATTAGTATGAGAAAATAAAAGTTTTGGGAATCGAGCGACAAAGATTGGATTAACTTTTTAGTGCATTCCAGGTCCATAGGATGGATTATCTTCATCCTCTGCAAACTCCTCCTCCAGCTTCCTCTTGTTCCTACTCCTGTTTACTCTTGCTTGTATTTCTAGACTCTTCACAGCCCTGTCTGCAGCCCGAAGGCGTTCCTTGTCTAAAGCAAGCATCGCTCGTACCATGTTAGAACCTATCTTCATTCCCATATTTCTAAATACCTTGCACCTTACAATGTTGCCATCATTGCAACAGCATCATACACACCAAAGTGAAGTGTTTCTATTCCAACAAATACAGTCTTGGGGATTTTCGACCATATAACACTATTTACACTTTCATTGGGGTTTAGCGTTTTTCCGTGAATACACTTTTTCAACAGTTCAGGTGCTGCTAAGTCTCTGAAAATAGGTTTTATCACCTCCATTATTGCATGAGGCAGACTAAAATGTACCTGATGAACACGGACGTCAATAATAACACCATTTGACAGCAGTTTAACAGCGCCACAGTGCGTCACGCCCATGTAGAAAACATTTCAAAAAAAAATTAAAAATAGCTGTAGTCTTGGGAATTGAATAAATTATATATCTATTAAAAGGTAATAGTCTGCAGATTCAGATAACGCAAAAAAGTAAAAATTGAACTTTTCGTGATTTTGAGCCTTTCCGGAGCCCCTTAAGCAGTGTTCTGATACCGCCGATTTTTCCGTCTGTCGTAGCCTCGTATGACGGCGATGTTCCATACACCTGTCATGCACTGTGCGAATCGAACGGCCAATGTAAGCTTTCCCACACTGACACGGAATTTTGTACACCCCGGGTTTCCCAAGTCCCAAATCATCTTTCACAGAGACGCGCAGTGCCCTAATATTAGAACGTGGACGGAACACACTCTTAATGTAAAATTCCTTAAAATTAGTCCTATCTTAAACGATAAGCCTCCAGCATAAGGAAGAAAGGCCACCGATCTACACTCCTGGAAATGGAAAAAAGAACACATTGACACCGGTGTGTCAGACCCACCATACTTGCTCCGGACACTGCGAGAGGGCTGTACAAGCAATGATCACACGCACGGCACAGCGGACACACCAGGAACCGCGGTGTTGGCCGTCGAATGGCGCTAGCTGCGCAGCATTTGTGCACCGCCGCCGTCAGTGTCAGCCAGTTTGCCGTGGCATACGGAGCTCCATCGCAGTCTTTAACACTGGTAGCATGCCGCGACAGCGTGGACGTGAACCGTATGTGCAGTTGACGGACTTTGAGCGAGGGCGTATAGTGGGCATGCGGGAGGCCGGGTGGACGTACCGCCGAATTGCTCAACACGTGGGGCGTGAGGTCTCCACAGTACATCGATGTTGTCGCCAGTGGTCGGCGGAAGGTGCACGTGCCTGTCGACCTGGGACCGGACCGCAGCGACGCACAGATGCACGCCAAGACCGTAGGATCCTACGCAGTGCCGTAGGGGACCGCACCGCCACTTCCCAGCAAATTAGGGACACTGTTGCTCCTGGGGTATCGGCGAGGACCATTCGCAACCATCTCCATGAAGCTGGGCTACGGTCCCGCACACCGTTAGGCCGTCTTCCGCTCACGCCCCAACATCGTGCAGCCCGCCTCCAGTGGTGTCGCGACAGGCGTGAATCGAGGGACGAATGGAGATGTGTCGTCTCCAGTGATGAGAGTCGCTTCTGCCTTGGTGCCAATGATGGTCGTATGCGTGTTTGGCGCCGTGCAGGTGAGCGCCACAATCAGGACTGCATACGACCGAGGCACACAGGGCCAACACCCGGCATCATGGTGTGGGGAGCGATCTCCTACACTGGCCGTACACCACTGGTGATCGTCGAGGGGACACTGAATAGTGCACGGTACATCCAAACCGTCATCGAACCCACCGTTCTACCATTCCTAGACCGGCAAGGGAACTTGCTGTTCTAACAGGACAATGCACGTCCGCATGTATCCCGTGCCACCCAACGTGCTCTAGAAGGTGTAAGTCAACTACCCTGGCCAGCAAGATCTCCGGATCTGTCCCCCATTGAGCATGTTTGGGACTGGATGAAGCGTCGTCTCACGCGGTCTGCACGTCCAGCACGAACGCTGGTCCAACTGAGGCGCTAGGTGGAAATGGCATGGCAAGCCGTTCCACAGGACTACATCCAGCATCTCTACGATCGTCTCCATGGGAGAATAGCAGCCTGCATTGCTGCGAAAGGTGGATATACACTGTACTAGTGCCGACATTGTGCATGCTCTGTTGCCTGTGTCTATGTGCCTGTGGTTCTGTCAGTGTGATCATGTGATGTATCTGACCCCAGGAATGTGTCAATAAAGTTTCCCCTTCCTGGGACAATGAATTCACGGTGTTCTTATTTCAATTTCCAGGAGTTTACGTTCCTCTTCGTACACCTCCGGAGATGGTCCAAACTCCATAGCCCGACGAATCTGCTTCTCGGTGTATCAAAAATGGCTCAAATGGCTCTGAGCACTATGGGACTTAAATTCTGAGGCCATTAGTCCCCTATGACGTAGAACTACTTAAACCTAACTAACCTAAGGACATCACACACATCCATGCCTGAGGCAGGATTCGAACCTGCGACCGTAGCGGTCGCTCGGTTCCAGACTGTAGCGCCTAGAACCGCACAGCCACTCCAGCCGGCTCCTAACCAACACACAGCCACCACTGGTACCGAGGCAAAACCAGCTTTTACCAGAAAACACAACAGAACTCAGACCTGCCCTCCAATGACCTCTCGCTTGACGCTACTGAAGTCGCGCGGTGTTGCGATTTTTTTTTTTTTCGTCAGTGTATATAAAGGCTAGCTGCATGCATTGCTGTGGTTGTATGTGCTGAACTGGAAAAGAAAGAAATGGGACACAAATTTCAAACAGGTATAAAGGAACTAAACTCCTCTCGAACAGTCGATGAAGGCCCAAGGTACCGACTGGCCGCCGCGTCATCCTCAACCCACAGGCGTCACTGGATGCGGATTTGGAGGGGCACATGGTCTGCACACCGCTCTCCCGGCGTATGTCAGTTTCCGAGACCGGAGCCGCTACTTCTCAGTCGAGTAGTTCCTCAGTTTGCCTCACAAGGGCTGAGTGCAGCCCGCTTGCCAACAGCGCTCGGCAGACCGAATGGTCACCCATCCAAGTGCTAGCCCAGCCCGACAGCGCTTAACTTCGGTGTTCTGACGGGAACCGGTGTTACCACTGCGGCAAGGCCATTGGCACCTCAAACAAGTAAGGCAATTCGATATACTTCGTAATCCTCTTTTGTCTCTGTCGACCTCCCACTCCCCCTTTCTTTGTTCATCTGCTCCTCCTTCTCCACCTGTCGGTCCATCAGCTGCTCGCCCCTTGCTCTGTTCATCTTCTCCTACCCCCTCTCTCTCCAGCTCCTTCTGCTACATCTCTCTCCCTCTTCCTCTCTCTGTCTGTCATCTCTTTCCCCTTTCTATTTCCATCTCTCCCTCCATCTTCTCCTGCCCTGTGTCTCAGTCCATCTATTCCTTTTCGCCTTTTATCACCAATTTCTCCTAGCTCTCTGTCGTCTCCAGCTTCCCGCCCTCTCTGACATTGAATCTTGTTTACTGTTATTGCTGTCCGCCCCTGGCAGCTGAGTGGTTCGCCGGCACGGTAGCTCAGCCTGTTTGGTGGGAGAGCCTGTTGGCCCCTGTAATAAAAAAACTGACTGGAAGGATCAACAAACGAACCTGAACGGATGTCATTGTGATGTCCGCAACGACGAAACACGACAATCAACACCGAAAAAAAAAAAAAAGTTGTCAGCATTGTCAATCCTAAGGGTCCGGGTTCGATTCCCGGCTGGGTCGTAGATTTTCTCCGCTCAGGGACTGGGTGTTGTGTTGTCCTTACCATCATCGTTTCATCTCCATCGACGCGCAAATCGCCGAAGTGGCATCAACTCGAAAGTCTTGCACCCGGCGAACGGTCTACCCGACGGGAGGCCCTAGTCACACGACTTATCGTTATTGTTTCAGATTCTGGAGTGCTACTCAGACCAGAAGATGGTAACCTGTAGACACGACTTTTCTGTTTGGTACCAATGTTCTAGTGGAGGGCTTCACATACCTGCTCGCGGAGCAAGCTGTGAGCAGCAGGGCGCAAGCACAGAGCAGCGCGAGCACGCTACCCCCACTACTGGACCAGAGCGGAGAGTGGGGAGGGTCACGTGGGGCACACAACAGCTGCCGCCAGTCAATGTAAATCCGCGGCCACCTGCAGGGATATCACTCACGAATTATCACTGCGACAATTGAAACAAATATAGGAGAATGTACACGTGCCACATAATTTTATTAGCTTAGTGTATGCCTCTACCATCTGTAGACACTGAAACTAGAGAATTCCACGACAATCCTATATTTTCAACACTTTCTTCAACACTACTTTAAATATCACCTCCGGTTGTGGTGTTCTTCGTGGCTGCTACATCGAGGAGCTCCTCCCTCACCGGAAGATCTCTGTTAACACCTCTAATAAATATGGCAAGCTGCGCTGTTCCAGTGATACCAACACTTTCGTCCAGAGCTAGAGTATACGCCATAAAATCTTTACAGATATTTGCAAGCTGGCTCTGGACGTCGTGTGCCATGTCCTGTATGCGACGCACAATGGTCAGATAATGGCACAATCCGAAACTGTTCAACTTGAGATGCACACAAATGTTCCGCTGCAACTACCAAACATTCTTTTATTAAATCGCCATCAGTTAAGGGGCGCAGGGATTTTGCTAAAAGCAAAGGAATTTTGTAACTCACTCTGAGAGCTGTCTCAGTTGATTTTTCTTCGTCGTCCAGATCTTCCTCGGATAGCTTCCTTTTAAGTTTAAAAACTTCCTGTGCACGATCTGGTCCATCACATTTTCCACTTCCGTAGTCTCTCGCGTGGTACGACATATAATGTCGCTGCAAATTCAATTTCCTAAAACAGTTCAGCGTTTTGTGACATACTAAACATTTTGCAACACCATCTTTTTCTGTAAACAGATACAATTCCTCCCAATGGGGGTTGAATTGCGAAAGCACGGTTGGGGTTACACGACGGCGACTTGACATGATTCTTAACCAGCGAAGTGACTGTTAAGAGCTGATCGTAGTACTTTAAACGTCACACAGTCGGCGCGAATTCAATAGGCACGCTGCGGCCCTGTTCAAACGTGCGCGCGCATTTCCCCTCCCTCCCCTCTCTCCCTACTCCACGACCTTGCAGCTGCTCGCGAGCACGTGCCCGAGCAGACGCGAGTACTCGCGCTCAAAACCGGCCACTTGTTAAGCCCTGTTCTAGTGAGGTCCAAAAAATGTAAACACTCTTCGGTAACCGATATTAATGGAACAAAATGTAACGTTATAATTCTTGCACGGGTGCGAAGCTTGTATTGTGTTGTAAGAGGTCCATGATCAAGTAATTTATTCCCAGCGCACTCGAGCAGATGTAACTTGGATGGCTTGCTCACGCACTGCCTGCAATATGTAGGCTACACAAGAACTGCAGACCAGCGAGCAGTGTCGGCAGCCGTAGTACACTACTGGCCATTACAACTGCTGCACCAAGAAGAAATGCAGATGATAAACAGATATTCATTGCACAAATATATTATACTGGAACTGACATGTGATTACATTTTCACGAAATTTGGGAGCATTGATCCTAAGAAATCACTACCCAGAACAACCACCTCTGGCCATAATAACGGCCTCGATACGCCTGGGCATTGAGTCAAACAGAGCTCGGATGGTGTGTACAGGTACAGCTGCCCATGCAGCTTCAACACGATACCACAGTTCATCGAGAGTAGTGACTGGCGTATTGTGACGAGCCAGTTGCTCGGCCACCATTGACCAGGCGTTTTCAGTTGGTGAGAGATCTGGAGAATGTGCTGGCCAGGGCAGCAGTCGAACATTTTCTGTATCCAGAAAGGCCCGTACAGGACCTGCAACATGCGGTCGTGCATTATCCTGCTGAAATGTAGGGTTTCACAGGGATCGAATGAGGGGTAGAGCCACGGGTCGTAACACATCTGAAATGTAACCTCAACTGTTCAAAGTGCCGTCAATGCGAACAAGAGGTGACCGAGACGTGTAACCGAAGGCACCCCATACCGTCACGCCGGGTGATACGCCAGTATGGCGATGACGAATACACGCTTCCAATGTGCGTTCACCACGATGTCGTAAACACGGATGCGAACGTCATGATGCTGTAAACAGAACCTGGATTCATCCGAAAAAATGACGTTTTGCCATTCGTGCACCCAGGTTCGTCGTCGAGTACACCATCGCAGGCGCTCCTGTCTGTGATGCAGCGTCAAGGGTAACCGCAGCCACGGTCTCCGAGCTGACAGTCCGTGCTGCTGCAAACGTCGTCGATCTGTTCGTGCAGATGGTTGTTGTCTTGCAAACGTCCCCGTCTGCTGACTCGGGGATCGAGACGTGGCTGCACGATCCGTTACAGCCGTGCGGATAAGATGCCTGTCATCTCGACTGCTAGTGATACGAGGCCGTTGGGATCCAGCACGGCGTTCCATATTACCCTCCTGAACCCACCGATTCCATATTCTGTTAACAGTCATTGGATCTCGACCAACGCGAGTAGCAATGTCGGGATACGGTAAACCGCAATCGCGATAGGCTACAATCCCACATTTATCAAAGTCGGAAAAGTGGTGGTACGCATTTCTCCTCCTTACACGAGGCATCACAGCAACGTTTCACCAGGCAACGCTGGTCAACTGCTGTTTGTGTATGAGAAATCGGTTTGAAACTCTCCTCATGTCAGCACGTTGTAGGTGTCGCCACCGGCGCCAACCTTGTGTGAATGCTCTGAAAAGCTAATCATTTGCGTATCACAACATCTTCTTCCTGTCGGTTAAATTTCGCGCCTGTAGCACGTCATCTTCGTGGTGTAGCAATTTTAATGGCCAGTAGTGTAGTAGTAGTGGCTGGCAGTCGGGCGGTTGGGTGAGGTCGCTCGTAGAGAGCGGGTTGTCGAGTTGTACAGCTCACAGAGTGCACTTGTGTCCTGGAGTTCGGACAGTGCAGTCCAGTAGTGGTGTTTTGCAGCTCGAGAAGAGCAGTAGAGTTATGGAATTACCAAGGCTGGTCGTGGAGAACGATGGTGGTGCCTGAGCGATGTAGTATAAGGTAGAAGCAAAATGATATTGTTCTTTATTGTCGCGCACATATGTTAATTGCTAGAACTGATTTTTGTACAAGGGCAGTTCAATAAGTAATGCAACACATTTTTTTTTCTGAAACAGGGGTTGTTTTGTTCAGCATTGAAATACACCAGGTTATTCCCCAATCTTTTAGCTACACAACACTATTTTTCAACGTAATCTCCATTCAATGCTACGGCCTTACGCCACCTTGAAATGAGGGCCTGTATGCCTGCACAGTACCATTCCACTGGTCGATGTCGGAGCCAACGTCGTACTGCATCAATAACTTCTTCATCATCCGCGTAGTGCCTCCCACGGATTGCGTCCTTCATTGGGCCAAACATATGGAAATCCGACGGTGCGAGATCGGGGCTGTAGGGTGCATGAGGAAGAACAGTCCACTGAAGTTTTGTGAGCGCCTCTCGGGTGCGAAGACTTGTGTGAGGTCTTGCATTGTCATGAAGAAGGAGAAGTTCGTTCAGATTTTTGTGCCTACGAACACGCTGAAGTCGTTTCTTCAATTTCTAAAGAGTAGCACAATACACTTCAGAGTTGATCGTTTGACCATGGGGAAGGACATCGAACAGAATAACCCCTTCAGCGTCCCAGAAGACTGTAACCACGACTTTACCGGCTGAGGGTATGGCTTTAAACTTTTTCTTGGTAGGGGAGTGAGTGTGGCGCCACTCCATTGATTGCCGATTTGTTTCAGGTTCGAAGTGATGAACCCATGTTTCATCGCCTGTAACAATCTTTGACAAGAAATTGTCACCCTCAGCCACATGACGAGCAAGCAATTCCGCACAGATGGTTCTCCTTTGCTCTTTACGTTGTTCGGTTAGACAACGAGGCACCCAGCGGGAACAAACCTTTGAATATCCCAACTGGTGAACAATTCTGACAACACTACCAACAGAGATGTCAAGTTGAGCACTGAGTTGTTTGATGGTGATCCGTCGATCATCTCGAACGAGTGTGTTCGCACGCTCCGCCATTGCAGGAGTCACAGCTGTGCACGGCCGGCCCGCGCGCGGCAGATCAGACAGTCTTGCTTGACCTTGCGGCGATGATGACGCACGCTTTGCCCAACGACTCACCGTGCTTTTGTCCACTGCCAGATCACCGTAGACATTCTGCAAGCGCCTATGAATATCTGAGATGCCCTGGTTTTCCGCCAAAAGAAACTCGATCACTGCCCGTTGTTTGCTACGCACATCCGTTACAGACGCCATTTTAACAGCTCCGTACAGCGCTGCCACCTGTCGGAAGTCAATGAAACTATACGAGACGAAGCGGGAATGTTTGAAAATATTCCACGAGAAATTTCCAGTTTTTTCAACCAAAATTGGCCGAGAAAAAAAATGTGTTGCATTATTTATTGAACTGCCCTCGTACTGTTGTTATATCAAAGTCCCATGTAAATGTTTTCAAAAATCCAGAATGAGATTTTCACTCTGCAGCGGAGTGTGTGCTTATATGAAACTTCCTGGCAGATTAAAACTGTGCGCTGGGCCGAGACTCGAACTCGGGACCTTTCCTGTGAGGAGGGGGCGTGAGTCGTGCTTGGTTAGCTCAGTGGTAGAGCACTTGCCCGCGAAAGGCAAAGGTCCCGAGTTCAAGTCTCGGTCCGGCACACAGTTTTAACCTGCCAGGAAGTTTCGTTTTCAAAAATCTTTCGATAATAGTCTTTCTTATAAAGATAACTTTTGACAGTTTAAAGTTTTTAATAATTTCTCCTATCCATAGTCATGCCGGTTATCGCAAATAAAATCAGTTGTTTTTCATACAAAACAAAATCTAGTGGCCAGCATTGCTCTGGGCTGTGCCAGAAAAATTTCTTACAGGAGCAAATATATACGCGTCATCCAGGTAAGAATTTTCAGTTTATTCATAATGATTTTTCAGGGCCATGACGCACCTATGCTGTCGTCCAGATTTACAAGTTTAGATTCACAGTCAGTTCATTATTGAAAGGTTACAGTACGAGATAGCTTTTGAAAGGTTACACAGCGTCGTCCATTGATCGTGACCGGGCCAAATATCTCATGAAATAACCATCAAACGAAAAATCTACAAAGAACGAAACTCGTCTAGCTTGAAGGGGGAAACCAGATGGCGCTATGGTTGGCCCGCTAGATGGCGCTGCCATAGGTCAAACGGATATCAACTGCGTTTTTTAAAAATAGGTACCCCATTTTTATTACATATTCGTGCAGTACGTACAGAAAATGAATGTTTTAGTTGGACCACTTTTTTCGCTTTATGATAGATGGCGCTGTAATAGTCACAAACATATGGCTCACAAGTTTAGACGAACAGTTGGAAACAACTCGTTTTTTTACATTAAAATACAGAACGTAGGTACGTTTGAACATTTCGTTTCGTTTGTTCCAATGTGATACATGTACCTTTGTAAACTTATCATTTCTGAGAACGCATGCTGTTACAGCGTGATTACCTGTAAATACCACATTAATCCAATAAATGCTCAAAATGATGTCCGTCAACCTCAATGCATTTGGCAATACGTGTAACGACATTCCTCTCAACAGCGAGTAGTTCGCCTTCCGTAATGCTCGCACATGCATTGACAATGCGCTGACGCATGTTGTCAGGCGTTGTCGGTGGATCACGATGGCAAATATCCTTCAACTTTCCCCACAGAAAGAAATCCGGGGACGTCAGATCCGGTGAACGTGCGGGCCACGGTATGGTGCTTCGACGACCAATCCACCTGTCATGAAATATGCTCTTCGCTACCCCTTCAAATGCACGCGAGCTATGTGCCGGACATCCATCATGTTGGAAGTACATCGCCAATCAGTCATGCAGTGAAACATCTTGTAGTAACATCGGTAGAACATTACGTAGGAAATCAGCATACATTGCAACATTTAGATTGCCATCGAAATAATGGGGGCCAATTATCCTTCCTTCCTTAATGCGGCACCATACATTAACCCGCCAAGGTCGCTGATGTTCCACTTGTCGCAGCCATCGTGGATTTTCCGTTGCCCAATAGTACATATTATGCCGGTTTACGTTAGCGCTGTTGGCGAATGACGCTTCGTCACTAAATAGAACGTGTGCAAAAAATCTGTCATAGTCCCGTAATTTCTCTTGTGCCCAGTGGCAGAACTGTACACGACGTTCAAAGTCGTCGCCATGGAATTCCTGGTGCATAGAAATACGGTACGGGTGCAATCGATGTTGATGTAGCATTCTCAACACCGACGTTTTTGAGGTTCCTGATTCTCGCGCAATTTGTCTGCTACTGATGTGCGGATTGGCCGCGACAGCAGCTAAAACACCTACTTGGGCATCATCATTTGTTGCAGGTCGTGGTTGACGTTTCACATGCGGCTGAACACTTCCTGTTTCCTTAAATAACGTAACTATCCGGCGAACGGTCCGGACACTTGGATGATGTCGTCCAGGATACCGAGCAGCATACATAGCACACACCCGTTGGGCATTTTGATCACAATAGTCATACATCAACACGATATCGACCTTTTCCGCAATTGGGAAACGGTCCATTTTAACACAGGTAATGTATCACGAAGCAAATACCGTCCGCACTGGCGGAATGTTACGTGATACCACGTACTTATACGTTTGTGACTATTACAGCGCCACCTATCACAAAGCGAAGAAAGTGGTCCAACTAAAAAATTAATATTTCTTTACAAAGTACACGAAAATGTAATAAAAATGGAGGTTCGTAGTTTAAAAAAAACGCAGTTGATATCCGTTTGACCTATGGCAGCGCTATCTAGCGGGCCAATAATAGCAGCATCTGGTTTCTCCCTTCAAGCTAGACGAGTTTCCTTCTTTGTAGTTTTTGCGTTTGATGCTTATTTTGTGAGATATTTGGCCCGGTCACAATGAATGTCCACCCTGTATAAGATAACATGTGGAGCATTTGTTATATGGGTTACTGCTGCTACAATGGCATATTATCAAGATTTAAGTGAGTTTGAACGTGGTGTTACAGTCGGCGCACGAGAGATGGGACACAGCATCTCCGAGGTAGCGAGGAAGTGTGGATTTTCCTATACGGACATTTCATGAGTGTACCGTGAATATCAGGAATCCAGTAAAACATCAAACCTCCGACATCGCTGCGCTGCGGAGCCAACGACGACTGAAGAGAATCGTTGAACATGACAGAAAAGCAACTCTTCCACAAATTGCTGCAGATTTCAATGATGGGCTATGAACGAAACATCATCGATGTGGGCTTTCGGGGCCGAAGTCCCACTGGTGTATGTTCGATGACTGGACGACGCAAAGCTTTACGCCTCGCCTGGGCCCGTAAACACCGACATTGGACTGTTGATCACTGGAAACATATAGCGTCGAGGGACAGATCTCGTTTCAAATTGTATCTGGCGGATGGACGTTTATGGGTATGGAGACAAGTTCATAAACCCGTGGACCCTGCATGTCAGCAGGGGACAGCTGGTGGAGAGTCTGCAATGGTGTGGGGGGTGTGCAGTTGGAGTGATATGGGACCCCTGATACGTCTACATAGGACTCTGACACGTGACACGTACCTAAGCATCCTGTCTGATCACCTGCATCCAATCGTGTCTTCAGCAGGACAATGCGACACTCCACACGTCCAGAATTGCTACGGAGTGGCTCCAGACCTACTCTTCTGCGTTTAAACACTTCCGCTGGCCACCAAACTCCCCAGACGTGAACATTATTGATCGTATCTGGGATGCCTTGCTACGTGCACTTCAGAAGAGATCTCCACTCCCTCGTACTCTTACGGATTTATGGACAGCCCTGCAGGATTCATGGTGTCAGTTCCCTCCAGCACTGCTTCAGACGTTAGCGGAGTCTTACATTTTAACTAAAGTTCAGTCTTGATCACAACACTTATGTCTCAATAACATAGGTGACCGGTTTCGGTTATATTTATACAACCATCTTCAGCCCTGTGAATTAATTTTAGAAAATACTAGAGACCAATCTTAAAATAAAATTAAAAGTGTCTAATGACGACAAAATTTTAACAAGATAAAATAAAACGACTATTCACGTTGGTGTGTACAATATATGAGTCTGGCGACATACCATCTGACTTTCGGAAAAGCATCATCCACACAGTTCCGAAGACGGCAAGAGCTGACAAGTGCGAGAATTATCGCACAATCAGCTTAACAGCTCATGCATCGAAGCTGCTTACAAGAATAATATACAGAAGAATGGAAAAGAAAATTGAGAATGCGCTAGGTGACGATCAGTTTGGCTTTAGGAAAAGTAAAGGGACGAGAGAGGCAATTCTGACGTTACGGCTAATAATGGAAGCAAGGCTAAAGAAAAATCAAGACACTTTCATAGGATTTGTCGACCTGGAAAAAGCGTTCGACGATATAAAATGGTGCAAGCTGTTCGAGATTCTGAAAAAAGTAGGGGTAAGCTATAGGGAGAGACGGGTCATATACAATATGTACAACAACCAAGAGGGAATAATAAGAGTGGACGATCAAGAACGAAGTGCTCGCATTAAGAAGGGTGTAAGACAAGGCTGTAGCCTTTCGCCCCTACTCTTCAATCTGTACATCGAGGAAGCAATGATGGAAAGAAAGATTCAGGAGTGGAATTAAAATACAAGGTGAAAGGATATCAATGATACGATTCGCTGATGACATTGCTATCCCGAGTGAAAGTGAAGATGAATTAAATGATCTGCTGAACGGGATGAACAGTCTAATGAGTACACAGTATGGTTTGAAGGAGAAAGACGAAGCTAATGAGAAGTAGTAGAAATGAGAACAGCGAGAAACTTAACATCAGGATTGAAGGTAATGAAGTCAAGGAATTCTGCTACCTAGGCAGTAAAATAACCAATGACGGACGGAGCAAGGAGGACATCCAAAGCAGACTCGCTAGGGCAAAAAAGGCATTTCTGGCCAAGAGAAGTCTACTAATATCAAATACCGGCTTTAATTTGAGGAAGAAATTTCTGAGGATGTACGTCTGGAGTACAGCATTGTATGGTTGTGAAACATGGACTGTGGGAAAACCGGAACACAAGAGAATCGAAGCATTTGAGATGTGGTGCTATAGACGAATGTTGAAAATTAGGTGGACTGATAAGGTAAGGAATGAGGAGGTTCTACGCAGAACTGATAAGGAGAAGGGACAGGAAGATAGGACATCTGCTAAGACATGAGGGAATGACTTCCATGGTACTAGAGGGAGCTGTAGAGGGCAAAAACTGTAGAGGAAGACAGAGATTGGAATACGTCAAGCAAATGATTGAGGACGTAGGTTGCAAGTGCTACTCTGAGATGAAGAGGTTAGCACAGGAAAGGAATTCGTGGCGGGCCGCATCAAACCAGTCAGTAGACTGATGGAAAAAAAACAACTTATTGTACCCATGGCTTCCTTTGAGGATGGTAGATGGAGCTCTGCTGAGCTGCTACGAAGTCAGCTGATGGTTATGAGTGCTGAGCATGAGCTTAAATATGCAGAGGCTCCGCCTACTTCCTCTCACACTACTTCACAACTGCCAATCAGCGTTCATAATATGACGCTATCGTCAAAGAATAAAAGTACGAAATACACGAAATTCACGGTGTCAGTTCCCTCCAGCACTGCTTCAGACATTAGTCGAGTCCATGCGGCACTTCTGCGTGCTCGCTGGGGCGCTACGCAATATTAGGAACTCGTACCAGTTTCTTTGGCCCTTCAGTGTGTAAGGTAAAGACCCATAATATCGTCCCTGCTGCTAATTTTGTCCGGTTAGGAAATTTCGGTTTGCACATTTGGACAGTTGGTAACAAATGTTTAGGTGCATGTGCACGCGTGACCTAAGTCCATCGTTTTGCTGAGAGACTTGGGTGTATGGAGCATATCTAGCATGCGTGTTAGAGGGAATTAATTTTTTTTATCCTGAGGTTACTTAGAGTAGCAGTCGGATTGTCAGCCTGGAGTTTCTTGTATCAACAACGACTGCTGTTGAAAAAAAAATGGTTCAAACGGCTCTGAGCACTATGGGACTTAACATCTATGGTCATCAGTCCCCTAGAACTTAGAACTACTTAAACCTAACTAACCTAAGGACATCACACAACACCCAGCCATCACGAGGCAGAGAAAATCCCTGACCCCGCCGGGAATCGAACCCGGGAAGCTGTTGAAACATTGGGTGTATTCCAGTCGTGTGTTGTACGAGGGTTGTTTTTTAAGTAAGGGCCGTTTTTATTTTTAAAAATAAGATACAAATACTTTTGTAAAACTTTTATTTTCTGATTCTACACACTTTTACCTATTTTTCTGCATACTTCCCTTGTTTATTTAAGCACTTGTCATAGCGTACAACTAAGTTTTTAATTCCCTCTTCAAAGAATTCGGCCGCCTGCTCCGACAGCCAAGAGTTCACGGCCGCTTTCACTTCATCGTCGTCATTTGAAGCGCTGCCCGCCAAGATGGTGTTTCAGGTACCGGAAAAGGTAGCAAGGTCGGGGCTGTATGGCGCATGGTCCAAAACTTCCCAGCCTACAGAATCAATCAAATCCCGAGTCTTTTGAGAGGTGTGAGGCCTAGCGTTATCGTGCAGGAGCAAAACTCCTTTTGTCAGCACGCCGCGCCTTTTGTTTGAATTGCTCTGCGGAGCTTCTTTAGAGTTGCACAGTAGGCATCCGAGTTGACTGTCGTTCCTCGTGGCATAAAGTCCACTAGCAAAACACCGCGCCGGTCTCAGAACACAGTTGCCATAATCTTGCGCTTTGACAGCGTCTGTTTGGCTTTGACCTTGACGGGTGAGGTTGTGTGTCGCCATACCATCGACTGTCTCTCGCTTTCGGGAGTGATTTGGGATACCCACGTTTCATCTCCAGTGACAATTTGACTCAACACGTCATCCCCTTCTTCCTCGTAACGAATCAAAAAGCCCAATGAAGTGGCAAATCTCTTCCCTTTGTGGTCCTCTGTGAGGAGTTTGGGTACCCACCGAGAACACAGTTTCTTAAACTTTAGGTTTTCCGACACAATTTTGTACAAAACCGACCTTGAAACTTGTGGAAATTCCAAAGAAAGAGTGGAAATTGTGAATCTTCTGTCCTCGCGAATCTTTGTTTCGACTGCAGCCGCCAAATCATCAGTGATCACAGAGGGCCGGCTTGAGTGTTCTTCGTCATGGACCTTTTGACGGTCATTTTTAAACTCTCTAACCCATTGACGTACTTTACCTTCACTCATTGCATTCGAGCCATAAACTTCTGTTAACTGACGATGAATTTCTGCAGCTGATAGGCTTCTCGCGGTCAAAAAATGTATCACTGACCGTGTCTCACACGCGGCGGGCGATTCAATAATCGTAAACATTATAAAGTAGCACAGCGATGCGTACACGTCAGCTACAGAGATGCAACTTGGCATCAGTGTGAACGGGAAGGATGCCGGCAAGTGGCGCGGTGGCTTGTTGCGGCGTCCGCGCGAACTACGGGACTATACGCGCGAACCGCCCTTACTTAAAAAACAACCCTCGTAATTTCTGGTCTGTAATCATTATAGGGTTTTTGGCCTATGTTGTTCTAGCGGATATTATAATATATCTGTGGATGTTCGTAATTTCGTCCCCTGTGTAGACCCTGTTTCCGTTCTGGGGACGGAATTTGGAACTGTTATTAAAAATTGATTTTATTTGCTATTTATACAAATCGAAAATCACTGGGTAACGTTATATGCATATTACTCGGAAAGAAACGATTTCCGACGTATCTTATTATGATACAGTGGATCATACATACACCTTTCCTGCACTGTATGCCTGGATTAAGACGCTTAACGCCTATTTGCTCGTCTTATTTCTATAATACGATGTAATCAAAAGAAAAAAAATGCTTTCACAAAGAGCTAGTATAAAAGGAAGTCAACATGCAAAAAAAAAAGAAAAAAAAAGTTTTTTTCTGCATTTATGAAAACTATCTTACTGAAAAAAACGTGAATATCCCCAAGAAAATCTGAAATTAGCTACTAGACAGCGGACAATAAGCAAATAAAAAGCAGAAACAACTGAGATACACCCTTCTGTACATGAACGAGTTATCGCTGCCTAGTGCGTTTGCGCGAATTGACGATAGTTTAGAGCTGCTGTCTATTCTGGCGCCCGGTTAATGTGTCGGCTAATTTTCGTAGTTTCACCCGTTCTACCACTAGATGGCTGTCGCGCTAAACCACTAGAGAGCAGGGAGGTAAGAATAGAGGGAGACGCCGTGACGTCACAGCTGTGAAGCTATGTGAAGCCGAGGGTAGCCATCTCAATCCGACCAAAACATTGCTGCTGTAAGCTTGTGTGCATAGGCTTGTCGCTCGCTTTTGGAAGGATTTTGCGCTATTATGGTGACTTGTGTGGTGTTCGGATGTACGAATCGTTCTGATTGTGATGCGAAATCGATGGGAATAACATTTCATGTGTAAGTTGTCTCGTTAAGTGTGATTTTACAACTTCATTGTGAATGAACGTGTGCTACATCGGTACTTGTACTATAGCGTGTTTTTCTCCTGTATGATTTTAGATTTCCTAAAAATGAAAGTCGGAAAGCTCTGTGGGAGAATGCCGTGAGGAGGAAGAATTGGCGTGCGTCTAAATGGAGCACTATATGTTCTCAGCATTTCCGAGAAGAGGACATAGACCGAACTTCCCTTTCAACAGTGAGGCTCCGAGAAAATGCTGTACCATCAGTTTTCCCTACACACCCAAAACAGTTGCAAAAGGTATGTTAATTCAAAGAATTAAATTCTTAGTTTTCAAGTTCACGTTTCAGTATAATACGTACGTATCGTCGATAATCGAAGTGTTGAGTAACTCACTTTGTCTTCATCATGTACCAAATTAAAAGCTAACACTACATTAACTGGCGTAAAGTATAGGCCTAAACAGGACACGGTGTAGATTTGCCATTCTATGTACCGTATTTCAGTAAATATTGGTGGTAATGAACAGAGTTTCCCATTAGTGTAACCTAACTGAAATGTCCCAGTACGTATTACAAACAAGATGTATTTATGGGTCTTTGGAGGGAGGGTATAGCTAACTTAGTTTTCAGTTTCTATTATTTAGTTTGTGATACACGTTTATTACTGAATTAACAAAATTGTATCATTTATTCGTAATATTACGTTAAAAACTATTTTTAATCAGAAGAAATGCGGAATTTCGGCTTTACGAGATTTTATTTTAAACAAAAAGTTTGAAACAACCAATCTGATGACGTTACATGCGTATATGGTGCAATTAGCGACTGTAATACACGCAGCGCTATAGCACACTGGCAATGTTTCGGTCAGAGTGTCATGGCAGCGAGCCACGCCCCCATGGCTTCAAAACGTAGTACGGCTGGGATTCGTAGCGCCACCTCCCCTTGTTCTTACCACCATGAGTACTGGAGAGCCTTTATAGGGAGAGAGTGGCCAACCGGACGATACGGCGGCCATTTTTCTGCCAAAATGCGGGCGCGACTTTTGAATGGCCAGTTGTGGAGTACACACTAACCGAATCAAAAGCACAAGGCAATGTGGCGAAATCATTCGTTAAATGCCTTCCTTTACAGTTATATTATACTCATAGTAGCCTACTACGTACACCACAGGAAAATTTGATGCAGTGGCTGTAAAAAATTATTCGTTACTTGCATTTATCTCCTTTAAAGTTTGTTTACTAGACATATTGCAATGAAAGTAACATAAATAAAAAAATATATAGTGTGTAGCATAACGCTAGAGATTTAACGTACCTGTATTCCGTCAGATGAATGAAAGTTGTAAGCAGTTGTTTACTTCTGACATGCAAAAAGTGTCAGACGTGTTAGTACGTCTTGTCACGTCTTCAAACTTTTTGCATGTCACAAGTAAACAACTGCTTACGACTTCCTTGAATACCTCTCGTAGATAACAAACGAAAAAGAGTACAAAAATCAGGTAATGTTAAATGTAGGCTACTGTAATAACGACCAAATATAACAAGAAAACTACCGTATCCCTTCTACCTCACAGTAAGTTGTTGTTGTGGTGGTCTTCAGTCCTGAGACTGGTTTGATGCAGCTCTCCATGCTACTCTATCCTGTGCAAGCTCCTTCATCTCCCAGTACCTACTGCAACCTGCATCCCTCTGAATCTGCTCAGTGTATTCATCTCTTGATCTCCCTCTACGATTTTTACCCTCCACGCTGCCCTCCAGTACTAAATTGGTGACCCCTTGATGCCTCAGAACATGTCCTACCAACCGATTCCTTCTTCTAGTCAAGTTGTGCCCCAATTCTGTTCAGTACCTCCTCATTAGTTATGTGATCTACCCATTTAATCTTCAGCATTCTTCTGTAGCACCACGTTTCAAAAGCTTCTATTCTCTTCTTGTTCAAACTATTTATCACCCACGTTTCACTTCCATACATGGCCACACTCCACACAAATACTTTCAGAAACGACTTCCTGACACTTAAATCTATACTCGATGTTAACAAATTCCTCTTCTTCAGAAACGCTTTCCTTGCCATTGCCAGTCTACATTTTATATCCTCTCTACTTCGACCATCATCAGTTATTTTGCTCCCCAAATAGCAAAACTCCTTTAAGTGTCTCATTTCCTAATCTAATTCCCTCAGCATCAGTCGACTTAATTCGACTTCACTCCATTATCCTCGTTTTGCTTTTGTTGATGTTCATCTTATATCCTCCTTTCAAGACACTGTTCATTCCGTTCAACTGCTCTTGCAAGTCCTTTGCTGTCTCTGACAGAATTACAATGTCATGGGCGAACCTCAAAGTTTTTATTTCTTCTCCATGGATTTTAATACCTACTCCGAACTTTTCTTTTGTTTCCTTTACTGTTTGCTGAATATACAGATTGAATAACATCGGGGAGAGGCTACAACCCTGTCTCACTCCCTTCTCAACCACTGCTTGCCTTTCATGTCCCTCGACTCTTATAACTGCCATTTGGTTTCTGTACAAATTGCAAATAGCCTTTCGATCCCTGTATTTTACCCCTGTCACCTTCAGAATTTGAAAGAGAGTATTCCAGTCAAAAGTGTCAAAAGCCTATTAAAAACTGTCTTCAAGAGTACGTCTGCAGAACAAATTACAGATGTCAAAAACAATACTGTACAATTAGTAACGTGTTTACTTCAAACATGTAGGCCTACCGACTTCATCAGAAAACGCTTCGTATTTAAGATCGCAAACGCTAATTACGCACTAAAAACGATGTACAACTAAATCTAACATGCATGCACAACGCATAACAAGTCTGTCAATAATTCAAATAGCTTTTAATCGTTTCCAAAAGTCCTCTGAACTTCAATTCAACTCAAAAGCACGGCGAACATAGGAAGCGCGAGAGACGTTTGGCAGAAAAATGGCGCCAAAGCTAATCAACCAATCACGGGTAACTCCACCTACGGCCACTCTCTCTCTCTCTCTATACAGGCTCTCTCTCCTTATACAGGCTCTCTAACCAGTACCGTTCGCGGCGGATCTGCGTGTATTACCCTACAGAGCTACACTCGTCCCGTCGTGTCTTCAGTGCTCTGCGGTGTAGACGCTTGTTGACAGATACGACCGAACGGTGGTGAACCGTGGGAACAGCGCGCGAATGCTCGCTGGATTCTGTCGGCCACCATTACCTCGGGACTAAAGTGCTCTGAGCAGAGAGACAGCGGTCAGGATTCACGGAGAAGTGGGTTGCAGCCAACGTGCTTCAGTTGCGTGCGGACGCAGCAGTCGGACCGATAAGATAACAGTTTGGCGTCGCCAAAGCACACAAACAAAGAGTGCTTAATTTGTCAGATCAATAGGCCAGACTGCAGGCGAGATAAGCAAGCTGCCACACGCGTTGCTGGATCAGGAAACAGATACGCGGTCAGTTTACTGCGCTGGGTGGCCTGCGAAACCTAAATGGGGAACCACTGATGTGTAGATGCATAGTAAAACATTTATTATGAAACTTGGGGAGCTGAATTATTTTTCGTCACAAAAGAATTACCTGTTAAAGGAATCATGCTGAAAATAATCAGTATTCTCGATTTTAACCCTAGGACGCCCAAGCCTTTTTTTCTAACTTGGATGCCCAAGGGGGGGGGGGGGGGGGGGGGGGGTTCGGCGAGTCCACAGGTATTAAATAAGTTTACTGAAGAAAAATTACAGCTTTCAAAATGGTTTATGTATTTTAACTAAGGCATCGGTTTAATAATGTTGTTAATTGTTATAAATATTGGATTGAGTGAATAAAAAATTGACATATTACAATGCAAAATACAGATGTGTTCATATACAGGGCTATTACAAATGATTGAAGCGATTTCATAAATTCACTGTAGCTCCATTCTTTGACGTATGGTCACGACACACTACAGATACGTAGAAAAACTCATAAAGTTTTGTTCGGCTGAAGCCGCACTTCAGGTTTCTGCCTCTAGAGCGCTCGAGAGCGCAGCGAGACAAAATGGCGACAGGAGCCGAGAAAGCGTATGTCGTGCTTAAAATGCACTCACATCAGTCAGTCATAACAGTGCAACGACACTTCAGGACCAAGTTCAACCAAGATCCACCAACTGCTAACTCCATTCGGCGACGGTATGCGCAGTTTAAAGCTTCTGGGTGCCTCTGTAAGGGGAAATCAACGGGTCGGCCTGCAGTGAGCGAAGAAACGGTTGAACGCGTGCGGGCAAGTTTCACGCGTAGCCCGCGGAAGTCGACGAATAAGCAAGCAGGGAGCTAAACGTACCACAGCCGACGGTTTGGAAAATCTTACGGAAAAGGCTAAAGCAGAAGCCTTACCGTTTACAATTGCTACAAGCCCTGACACCCGATGACAAAGTCAAACGCTTTGAATTTTCGGCGAGGTTGCAACAGTTCATGGAAGAGGATGCGTTCAGTGCGAAACTTGTTTTCAGTGATGAAGCAACATTTTTTCTTGATGGGGAAGTGAACAGACACAATGTGCGAATCTGGGCGGTAGAGAATCCTCACGCATTCGTGCAGCAAATTCGCAATTCACGAAAAGTTAACGTGTTTTGTGCAATCTCACGGTTTAAAGTTTACGGCCCCTTTTTCTTCTGCGAAAAAAACGTTACAGGACACGTGTATCTGGACATGCTGGAAAATTGGCTCATGCCACAACTGGAGACCGACAACGCCGACTTTATCTTTCAACAGGATGGTGCTCCACCGCACTTCCATCGTGATGTTCGGCATTTCTTAAACAGGAGATTGGAAAACCGATGGATCGGTCGTGGTGGAGATCACGATCAGCAATTCGTGTCATGGCCTCCACGCTCTCCCGACTTAACCCCATGCGATTTCTTTCTGTGGGGTTATGTGAAAGATTCAGTGTTTAAACCTCCTCTACCAAGAAATGTGCCAGAACTGCGAGCTCGCATCAACGGTGCTTTCGAACTCATTGATGGGGACATGCTGCCCCGAGTGTGGGAGGAACTTGATTATCAGCTTGATGTCTGCCGAATCACTAAAGGGGCACATATCGAACATTTGTGAATGCCTAAAAAAACTTTTTGAGTTTTTGTATGTGTATGCAAAGCATTGTGAAAATATCTCAAATAATAAAGTAATTGTAGAGCTGTGAAATCGCTTCAATCATTTGTAATAACCCTGTACAACAGACTACTCTGAGTCCTCAACTGCAAGGAAAGAGACACACTTCACAATTTTTTCTGAATGTGTGTTACACACATGTTTATGACACTGTCCACAATACTGTTTTGGTTTACTTAGATTGTTCAACTTCTGCTTCTTTGTTTTAGCTTTTCTTACACAAATATGACACCGACCTTTCCCTGCGGGAGGCTGACGTGGTTCTGTTGTCACTTCTTTGATTTTCTTTAATAGAATAGTCTCCATTGTTTGAACAATTTGGTTAGATAGCCCTCTTGCATTGGCACTCTTTTCTTCTACCTGCAATTTCACTAGTTCCAGCGCCCTCTAAACGCGCTGAACATCTCGTCAATGGTGAGTTGGACCCCTGGTTTATACAGTAGTGGAAACCTATCATTCACTTCGTTGAAAACATCACGGATTGCTGTGAACTTGTCAGCTTCCCTTCTTAGCTGGTGGCTACTTTTGTCGTCAAACCTTATGATTGCAATAAGTTCATTGAAACGTTCTCTTGCCGTAATACCCTTGTAAACTGGCCGACCCATTAGGTCTGACAAAAGATCGTGTACACTGACAGAGTTGTCCTTATTTGCCCCATAAGTATCAGGATTCCTATAAAGGCATACAATTCTTTCTCATTAGTCAAAGTAACATTTCGCCCAACTGCCTCTTCATTTGAATGTTTTACTATAACGTCCATGATGTCAGGCGTAAGAAGTAACTTCAAGGCTTCTGCAGGTGAATGGCAAACACGAGCTGCAGTTACTTCTGCCTGCTCTCTTACTGTATTAGCAACAGACCTCCGAGGAATTCTAGGCTGTGTGGCTACGTACCTTCTTCCAGACTTGGCCACAATAACATCCTGATGGTCACTGGCTGAAGCTGCGCTATCTTCATCTTCTCTAACATCCACATCACTTTCCCCGATCGGAATCATACTCCATAACGCCATCCTCATATTCACTTTCACTCCCCGAGTCAGAATCTTCGTCTAAAATTTCATTCAGAACTCTTTCTAAAGACGAGTCGCGTATTCTTTTAGTCATTTCTAAGTCTGGGTGTGAACAATAGGGAACTGCACTAACTCACTGCAAGTTCACAAGATAAATAACAGCTCACTAACATCAATCATCACTTCCTCTGAAAGTAAACCGATTGTTGTGAATATCAGGAATACCAACCAAAAAGAAACTAACTTGCATTGTTGTAGAGATGAGAAATGTGAAATACTACTAAGGGAAATTTTCTATAGCATTGAAGCCTAAGGAGGGGGGTCGTGCGGTAGCGTTCTCGCTTCCCGCGCCCGGGTTCCCGGGTTCGATTCCCGGCGGGGTCAGGGATTTTCTCTGCCTCGTGATGATTGGGTGCTGTGTGATGTCTTAGGTTAGTTAGGTTTAAGTAGTTCTGAGTTCTAGGGGACTGATGACCATAGGTGTTAAGTCCCATAGTGCTCAGAGCCATTTGAACCATTATGAACCTAAGGAGGGGGGGAGGGGTTTGTTGAATCCATAATAAGTTTATTTATTTTTTCTTTCAAAACAGGAATTTTCTATAAAATGTATTGACACTAATGTTTCGTAAAATAGCCAACAAACAATAACTTAAAGGGAATATGTAGTATGAAAGTTACTTGGGCAAAAGCAGGGGACATAAGAAACTTGTGGGTTCAACGAACGCCTCTCTTAGGCGTCCTAGCGTTAACCCTTGACCCACGAGCCGTGGTCTCTCACACTGGTGGAAACTTTCGAACTCGCTCTCCAAGGCCATTTGTGGTGGAATGCCTCTACACTCCCCCTACCCTCCTTAAATTGCCAAGCCTACGATGTTTTGCTGTCGGTTGCGTTATCGCCTTCTGTGTTTGCTGTCGACAAGTGTTACTGGCTCTGAGCACTATGGGACTCAACTGCTGTGGTCATAAGTCCCCTAGAACTTAGAACTACTTAAACCTAACTAACCTAAGGACAGCACACAACACCCAGCCATCACGAGGCAGAGAAAATCCCTGACCCCGCCGGGAATCGAACCCGGGAACCCGGGCGTGGGAAGCGAGAACGCTACCGCACGACCACGAGATGCGGGCGACAAGTGTTACTGATAGGTGTTGGAGTCTCCCAGACCGCGCCTTGTGAACTACGTTACGTACCTGTTTTCTTCAGTACGGTACCCTATAGCTCAAAATGTGTCGGCAGGAATGTGTCATTTTTAACTTTCTCCCAGTTCGATTAAAATTGTTGTCGATCTATGGAGGAAGGTGTCAGCGATACAGATCCAGAAATAACCGAAAAAGACGACCATTTTACATTAGCCAGTGATCACAGTTCTGCTATCGAACAAGAGTGCCATTCAGAGGAAGAACTTAAGGAAAGTTGTGACGGGGACCAGTCTGTTTCTTCAGCGAAATACTTGGAGTGTCTGTTAAAATCGAATGTGTTCTGAGTGGTGATAAGAAAACTCTTGTTCACAGGAATAAATGTCAATTTGACAGACTTTCTTTTTGTACCTATCGGGTGCAATTTTTGCGCGCAAATGAGTGCTAAGAGGGAACCGTTTAACTTCGATTACACGATAAATCAGTCAAATCTAAAGGCAGTAAATTCAACTAAATACCTAGGAATTACAATTACGAACAACTTAAATTCTAAGGAACATATGCAAAATGTTCGGGGAAGGCTAACCAAAGTCTGCGTTTTATTGGCAGGACAATAAGAAAGTGTAACAGACCTACTAAGGAGACTGCCTACACTACGCCTGTCCGACCTCTTTCAGAATACTGCTGCGCGGTGTGGGATCTTTACCACATAGGACTGACTGAGTACATCGAAAAAGTTCAAAGAAAGGCAGCACGTTTTCTATTATCGCAAAATATAGGAGAGAGTGTCACAGAAATGATACAGGATTTGGGCTGAACATCATTGAAAGAAAGGCGTTTTTCGTTGCGACAGAATCTTTTCACGAAATTCCAGTCATCATTTTTCTTCTCCGAATGCGATAATATTTTGCTGACACCGACCTACATAAGGAAAAACGATCGGCACTATAAAATAAGGGAAATCAGAGCTCGTACGAAAAGATATAGGTGCTCGTTCTTTCCCCGCGCTGTACGAGACTGGAATAACAGAGAATTGTGTAGGTGGTTCGATGAACCCTCTGCCAGGCACTTAAATGTGATTTGCAATCCATGTAGATGTAGATGTAGATGAAACATTGGAATTTAGTTTTATTTGGAAATCTATTTGCTACGGAGATTGTATAATTTTTCAGAATGTAACATTCAGTACTCCAACAGTGTGTTAATGTGTACCATTTAACAGTAATAGTAGTGGGATGGTATTCTGCCTTACGACAGGTCTTGTCATGGGTTAAGCCTCTTCCACTTTTGTCTGTCCATAGCCAGTCTTTTCATTTCTGAGTACTTGTCTCCTTTCATATTGTCCAGCATTTGATGCCTTCTTTTTCATCTTCCCCTTTTTCCCACCACAATTCATTCTATTCCTTCCTTCAATAAACAGTCCTCCTCAAACAACGTCCAATCCAGTTCCGTTTCCTCTTTCTGATGACTTTCATCATGTTTCTTTCTTCTCCAACTCTTCTTAATACTTCTTCATTCCTTACACGGTCTTCCCATTTCACTTTTTCCATTCTTCTCCATATCCACATCTCTAGTGCCTCTAACAACCATGTCGTCTATTAATTAATTTATTATCTATTTAAGAGAACCACACAAAATTATGTGCATTTGTGTGATAAATGGTATAATGCTGCAGGCCTTATTTAGTGCAATAAAATAAACTACAAGCATTTAGACAACACTTAAATCGGGTTCCTGGGTTCGATTCCCGGCGGGGTCAGGGATTTTCTCTGCCTCGTGATGACTGGGTGTTGTGTGATGTCCTTAGGTTAGTTAGGTTTAAGTAGTTCTGAGTTCTAGGGGACTGATGACCATAGATGTTAAGTCCCATAGTGCTCAGAGCCGTTTGCACCATTTTTTTGAACAACACTTAAATAATTGTAAAAATAGATGTTATATAACTTAAAAATTTCAAATGATTTTTGCCTTAAATCTCGGTTTAAACATAGGTGTCCCAGAGACCCCACCTTTGCGGTATACGTTAAGGCGCGTTTACATTGAGCTCAGAACATGTTTTTGTTCGGAACATTGTGTGCAGCTTGTTCCCTCAACATGTTGGCAACATTGTTCGTTGTTCGCATTCCCGTTTACACTAGCGACTAACATTTCTACGTATTCGCATAGTCTGCTGCGGTGAACTGATAGGTTACTTTGTGTATTCACATCAAGAGATACGCTATGTCAAGTGAAGATGAAGCATTAATGTCATTTGGTGCTGCATTAATAATACTTAACGAAATAAACAGACGAAGAAAACGATGTAGCCGTCGTCGGTGGACCAAAACATACTATAGAAGACGTGGCGGGAATGACATGCTTTGTGAGCTGAATTTGGAAGACAGTTCTGGCTTTCAGTAGGGTGTCGGCGTCAGATTTTGAAATGTTGTTGAATATTATAGGACCGTTTGTTTCAAAGAAAGTCACAAATTTCAGAAAAGCAATCCCTGTGAACCAAAGACTTGCTGTTACTCTTCGTTTTCTGGCTTCAGGAGACTCCTATCAAAGCCAGCCATATCTCAAATAGTTGCAAATAGTTCCATATCATCCAGGAAACGTAGATTTTTAAATCCAAACTACTTCGTTTCGTAAGTATGTCAGTATCACATCCAGATTTCCTCTATTTTTCTGTTCTCTCGTCGGTACCGATACAAGAGAGATTTAATTTTTTTGTCCACGTCACTGCTGCAAGTGCCAAGCGCCGCAGCAGCTTTTTGTAATGAATCATGTTTGATTTTAGGATTTCTGTAACTTACGCAACGTACATTCCACAGGCATTCCTCTGCCTCATAGAGCGACATCAGCTGAAAAATTTTCTCTCGTAACCACTCCATTTCAAATAAAAATGAAGGTACATAAAATAAACGCACCACTACACTGCAGAAAAGTTCAGTGTAGGTATTAAAATCCATGGAGAAGAAATAAAAACTTTGAGGTTCGCCGATGACATTGTAATTCTGTCAGAGACAGCAAAGAACTTGGAAGAGCAGTTGAACGGAATGGACAGTGTCTTGAAAGGAGGGTATAAGATGAACATCAACAAAAGCAAAACGAGGATAATGGAATGTAGTCGAATTAAGTCGGGTGATGCTGAGGGAATTAGATTAGGAAATGAGACACTTAAAGTAGTAAAGGAGTTTTGCTGTTTGGGGAGCAAAATAACTGATGATGGTCGAAGTAGAGAGGATATAAAATGTAGACTGGCAATGGCAAGGAAAGCGTTTCTGAAGAAGAGAAATTTGTTAACATCGAGTATTGATTTTAGTGTCAGGAAGTAGTTTCTGAAAGTATTTGTATGAAGTGTAGCCATGTATGGAAGTGAAACATGGACGATAAATAGTTTGGACAAGAAGAGAATAGATGATTTTGAAATGTGGTGCTACAGAAGAATGCTGAAGATTAGATGGATAGATCACATAACTAATGAGGAGGTACTGAATAGAATTGAGGAGAAGAGAAATTTGTGGCACAACTTGACCAGAAGAAGGGATCGGTTGGTAGGACATGTTCTGAGGCATCAAGGGATCACCAATTTAGTACTGGAGGGCAGCGTGGAGGGTAAAAATCGTAGAGGGAGACCAAGATATGAAAGCACCAAGCAGATTCAGAAGGATGTAGGCTGCAGTAGGTACTGGGAGATGAAGAAACTTGCACAGGATAGAGTATCATGGAGAGCTGCATCAAACCAGTCTCACGACTGAAGACCATAACAACAACACTCCAGCAAAGCAAACACCAAAACACTCACTCAGAGCAAATGAACACTAGCGCTGCGTAGCAGAATTTAGTGGCAGCAGGCCACGAACAATGTTTCTTTTATCTTTACCGACACAGCCGTGGAACACTGATTTTGTGTTGCGAACATCGGTAGCCCATTACTAGCCACGAACATAGCAGAATTTAGTGGCAGCAGGCCACGAACAATGTTTCTTTTATCTCTACCGACACAGCCGTGGAACACTGATTTTGTGTTGCGAACATCGGTAGCCCATTACTAGCCACGAACATAGCAGAATTTAGTGGCAGCAGGCCACGAACAATGTTTCTTTTATCTCTACCGACACAGCCGTGGAACACTGATTTTGTGTTGCGAACATCGGTAGCCCATTACTAGCCACGAACAATGTTGCGAAATCAGTGTAAAAGCGCCTTTACAGTGAAGTCACCTCCCGAGTTAAGGGTTAAAGGTGTACAAACTCTATCGTAATGCTTTGCTGAATTCATTGTCACTGTATTCACAATGTTATGAGGGTGTATTTGTTTTTACGAGTCGACCACGGACAGTGGCTGCCAAGTTTTCAGCTCGCGTGCTGTGTCACGGCATGGATGTCTCAGCTCTTGGTCTCCCTGCACATCACCCCCTCCACCACGCCATGCTGCCTGAGCGCTTGGAAGGGGGAGAGAGGCTAACGACAGATGCACCACATTTAAGTGGCAGCGCAGTAGCATCGCATAACGCTTGGATTTATATCTCTCATTTGTCAAAAACATACATCACAAAAAAAAACAAATTTACAGTATTACTTAATTTTTTTTTGGCGTCCTGCAGACATAATATAATTTTTATCAAACCGTCGGCATTTGAATAGACGCAGACAGTTTCACAGATTTTCGCACTTCCACTCCCACACGATTCTGACTTATTTAGTTTCATAAATTGGAAAAATATCTTTCACACAAACACATCGATCGAAATCTCGTACCATTTTTGCAACGTCATTATCGAGACATGAAAACTCCACTTGAGGAAAGCGAAATAGCCGTTATGGACAGTTGTAACGTAAAAGGATTTGTCATTGCACTTTCCAGAAGGCTTTCGACACCATTCCTCACAAGTGTCTTCTAACCAAACTGTGTGGCTACGGAGTATCGCCTCAGTTGTGCGACTGGATTCGTGATTTCCTGTCAGAAAGGTCACAGTTCGTAGTAATAGACGGAAAGCCATCGAGTAAAACAGAAATAATATCCGGCGTTCCACAAGGAAGTGTTATAGGCCCTCTATTGTTCCTGATATATATTAACGACATAGGAGACAATCTGAGTAGCCGTCTTACATTCTTCGCACATTATGCTGTCATTTACCGTCTTGTAAAGCCATCAGATGACCAAAACGATTTGCAAAATGGTTTAGGTAGGATACCTGTCCGGGGGAAAAGTGGCAGTTGACCCTGAATACACAAAACTCTGTAGTTATTCACATGAGTACCAAAGGAAATTCTCTAAATTTCGATTACGCGATAAGTCACACAAATCTGAAAGCTGTAAATTCAGCTAAATACTTAGGGATTACAATTACAAATACCCTAAATTGTGAACCATCACATAGATAATGTTGTAGGTAGAGCAAACCAAAGACTGTGATTCATTGGCAGAACACTTAGAAGGTTCAACAGGTCCACTAAAGAGACTGCTTACACCACGCTTGTCCGCCATATTCTGGAGCATTGCTGTGCGGTGTGCGATCCGCATCAGGTGGGACTGACGGATGACATCGAAAAAGTACAAAGAAGGGCAGCTCGTTTTGTATTATCGCGAAATAGTGGACACAGTGTCACAGACATGATACGTCAATTGGAGTGGCAATCATTAAAACAAAGGCGTTTTTCGTTGCGACGGAATCTCCTCATGAAATTTCAATCACCAGTTTTCTCCTCCCATTGCGAAAACATTCTGTTGGCACCCAGGGAGAAATGATCATCACGATAAAATGACAGGAATCAGGGCTCGCACAGAAAAATTTAAATACTCATTTTTCCCGCGTGCCGTTCGAGAGTGGAATGGTACAGAGACAGCTTGAAGGTGGTTCATTGAATCCCGTATCTAAGACGGCTACTCAGATTGTCTCCTTTTTTTTCTTTGTCATCAGTCTACTGACTGGTTTGATGCGGCCCGCCACGAATTCCTTTCCTCTCCGATTCTGCGTAGAACCTCCTCATTCCTTACCTTATCAGTCCACCTAATTTTCAACATTCGTCTATAGCATCACATCTCAAATGCTTCGATTCTCTTCTGTTCCGGTTTTCCCACAGTCCATGTTTCACTACCGTACAATGCTTTACTCCAGACGTACATCCTCAGAAATTTCTTCCTCAAATTAAGGCCGGTATTTGATATTAGTAGACTTCTCTTGGCCAGAAATGCCTTTTTTTCCATAGCGAGTCTGCTTTTGATGTCCTCCTTGCTTCGTCCGTCATTGGTTATTTTACTGCCTAGGTAGCAGAATTCCTTAACTTCATTGAATTCGTGACCATCAATCCTGATGTTAAGTTTCTCGCTGTTCTCATTTCTACTACTTCTCATTACTTTCGTCTTTCTCCGATTTACTCTCAAACCATACTGTGTACTCATTAGACTGTTCATTCCGTTCAGCAGATCATTTAATTCTTCTTCACTTTCACTCAGGATAGCAATGTCATCAGCGAATCGTATCATTGATATCCTTTCACCTTGTATTTTAATTCCACTCCTGAACCTTTCTTTTATTTCCATCATTGCTTCCTCGATGTACGGATTGAAGAGTAGGGGCGAAAGGCTACAGCCTTGTCTTACACCCTTCTTAATACGAGCACTTCGTTCTTGATCGTCCACTCTTATTATTCCCTCTTGGTTGTTGTACATATTGTATATGACCCGTCTCTCCCTATAGCTTACCCCTACTTTTTTCAGAATCTCGAACAGCTTGCACCATTTTATATTGTCGAACGCTTTTTCCAGGTCGACAAATCCTATGAAAGTGTCTTGATTTTTCTTTAGCCTTGCTTCCATTATTAGCCGTAACGTCAGAATTGCCTCTCTCGTCCCTTTACTTTTCCTAAAGCCAAACTGATCGTCACCTAGCGCATTCTCAATTTTCTTTTCCATTCTTCTGTATATTATTCTTGTAAGCAGCTTCGATGCATGAGCTGTTAAGCTGATTGTGCGATAATTCTCGCACTTGTCAGCTCTTGCCGTCTTCGGTATTGTGTGGATGATGCTTTTCCGAAAGTCAGATGGTATGTCGCCAGACTCATATATTCTACACACCAACGTGAACAGTCGTTTTGTTGCCACTTCCCCCAATGATTTTAGAAATTCTGATGGAATGTTATCTATCCCTTCTGCCTTATTTGACCGTAAGTCCTCCAAAGCTCTTTTAAATTCCGATTCTAATATTGGATCCACTATCTCTTCTAAATCGACTCCTGTTTCTTCTTCTATCACATCAGACTAACCATCCTCATAGAGGCTTTCAATGCATTCTTTCCACCTATCTGCTCTCTCCTCTGCATTTGTCTCCTATGTCGTTAATATAGATCAGGAACAATAGAGCGCCTATAACACTTCCTTGGAGAACGCCGGATATTACTTCTGCTTTACTCACTGACTTTCCGTCTGTTACTGCAAACTATGACCTTTCTGAGAGGAAATCAGGAATCCAGTCGCAAAAGTAAGGCGATATTCCATGGGCACACAGTTTGGTTTTAAGAAGCTTGTGAGGAGCGGTGTCGAAAGCCTTCTGGAAATCTAAAAATATGGAAGAATATTGACATCCTCTGTCGATAGCACTCATTACTTCATGAGTATAAAGAGCTAGTTGTGTGGTGTCAATAAATCGTTTTCTTCGAGGTACTTCATAATGCTCGAGTACAGTATATGTTCCAAAACCCTCTGCAAATCGACGTTAGTGATATGCGCCTGTAATTTAGCGGCTTACTCTTCTTTCCCTTTTTGGGTATTGGTGTGACTTGAGCAATTTTCCAGTCCTTAGGGACGTATCTTTCTGCGAGGGAGCGGTTGTACAGAATTGCTAAATATGGAGCTATTGTATACCTCACTGGTATACAATCTGGACCGGAGGCCTTGCCTTTATTAAGCGATTTAATCTGCTTTCGTACACCGAGGATATCTACTTTTATGGCAGTTGTTCTTCATTGGAATTCAGGAATATTTACTTCGTCTTGTTTGGTGAAGGAGTTTCGGAAAACCGTGTTTAATAATTCTGCCGTTTTTATCGCGCAGTGAAGGTACTGATTGGGTCTTGCCACTGCTGTGCTTTATGTATGACCAGAATCTCTTTGGGTTTCCTTCCAGATTTCGAGACTGAGTTTCCTTGTGGAAATTACTGAAAGCATCTCGCATTGAAGTACCCAAAGTACCCACTAAATTCCGAACTTCTGCAAAATTTTGCCCGTCTCGGGGATTTTGCTTAGTTTTAAGTTTGGCATGCTTTTTTCGCTGCTTCTGCAACAGCGATCTGACCCGTTTTGTGTACCATGGGTGTCAAAAAATGGTTCAAAAGGCTCTGAGCACTATGGGACTCAACTGCTGAGGTCATTAGTCCCCTAGAACTTAGAACTAGTTAAACCTAACTAACCTAAGGACATCACAAACATCCATGCCCGAGGCAGGATTCGAACCTGCGACCGTAGCGGTCTTGCGGTTCCAGACTGCAGCGCCTTTAACCGCACGGCCACTTCGGCCGGCAAATGGGTGTCAGTACCACCACTTATTAATTTATGTGTTATATATGTCTCAATTGCTGTCGATACTGTCTCTTTGAAATCATTCCACAAATTTTCTATACTTACATGATCAGATCGGAAGGAGTGCAGACTGCCTCTTAAAAAGGCATTAAGAGCATTTTTATCAGCTTTTCTAGCTAGATATACTTCCCGTTTCTTTTTGATGGTTGTGGGTGTTACGGTATTCAGCTTAGCAGCAACTGCCTTGTGGCCGCTAATCCCTGTATTCGTGACGATACTCCCTATTTGTCCAGGATTATTTGTTGCTAAGAGGTCAAGTATGCTTTCGCAACCGTTTACGCTTCGAGTGGGCTCATGAACTAATTGTTCAAAATAATTTTCTGAGAAAGCATTCAGTACAGTTTCGGATGACGTTTTATGCCTGCCGCCGGCTTTAAACGAATAATTTTTCCAGCATATCGACGGCTAGATTAAAGTCGGCAAGGCACAGTTAAAAGCGGCCAGAAATATTCTTCCGTCTTAGGGGCAAGAGCTTTACCACTGCAGCTGCAGGCCGGACGAACTTACATCGGAAATTCTGCTTGTAAAATTATGGAGAACATTATGAGGTATAATTTATACAGATTGCCGGCTATAATATCACTAACACGAAAATAAAAAAATAAAAAGATTGACAAATTCTTGAACAACGACAAATAAGAAATTTTGGATTAGATGGTTGAATGACGAAATAATGAACAACGATTAATATGGAATTTTGGCTTAGATGGAAGACTTACAAAACTAGTAATGGAGAAGATTGTGAACAAAAATTAAATTAAAAGTTTTATCCATTTTGCATTTGGAACACTGCGACTGTGTTGTTAAAGTTTTCAGGAATTACTGCAACCAATCGCCGTTTTCTCTTCAGTTTATATTTATTCATGACCTGTTTTGAATCGCCTGGCGATTCATCATCAGGTGATACAATTTAGTTTGCAATATTGTAGAGGTCGTGCATTTTCTTTTTTTTATCCTGGTTGCAAGCATTGCTCTGGAAGTATGTGGGAGTCGCCATCGGTGGAAAAGTGCCTGTTTCACCTGACATTTAACGATACTGCAAAGCGTACATTATGTTTTCCAGAGCAGTGCTTGCAACAGGAATAAAAACAATGCACGACCCCCACTAAATCGTATCATTTGATGATGAATCGACAGGCGATTTGAAACCGGTCATGTATGAATTAAAATTGAAGATAAAACGGCGATTGGTTTCAGTAATTCCTGAAACCTTTAAAAATTAAATTAAAATTTTGGCTTCAAAACGTACGTAACGAAGTGAAAAATGGAGATCATATTGAACAGTAATTAATAATGATTATAAAAATCGGTTTATAGAAAATTTTGGCTTTGATAGACGACTTAGGAAACAAATAATGTTGACAATTGTTAACGATAGTGAATAGACAATTTTGTCTTCAATAGCCGACGAACAAAATAAACAAATTAATAATAAAGAAATTAATTAACAATGATGACAGAGAGAATTTACGCTTATATGACTGAGTAACGAACGGACTATATACTGCAAAAATCTTAAACAAATCTTAGTAGAGAATTTCTGCCTAAATGGCCTACTGGCAACGTAAATAGTGAAGAAGATTAAGAACAATAGCTAACAGAGAATTTTGAGATGGCCGACTGACTGAGGAAATAAAATAAATAATTGAGAAAATCAAGAACAAAAATTAACAGAGATTTTTTAATCAGTCGTATGACTAACGAGAGAAATAAAATAAATAATGGAGGAGACCATAAACAATGATCAATAAAAGAGTTCGGCTGCGATGGCAGATAACGAAATAAAATTGGACAAGATTATGAAGAATAATTAACAGGGAATTTTTTCTTACATAGTCACTAACCAAATTTTTTTTTAACTTCATAGTCTGTGCAAAATGCCTGCTCTGATTTCACGTTCAGACTTGTTCCCATCTTTTCCACTGTTTTGCAGCATCTCTCCTTTCTTGCCTCTTGTAAAGCCTCACCGGTTTTGGTTGTCTCCCTCCATTCATTGAATGTTCTTTCCATTTTATTCTGTAACCATTGACTTTTTCCCCAGTATTATAAACGTTCTCTTTTTATGTCTTCGTTGGGTATTCTGTCTAAGCTGCAGCATTTTAATGTCTCTTAAAAATTTCATTTCTGCTGTTTGGATCTCACTCACTTCTTTCAGTATAGTCGCCACAGTCTCTCTCCCATATATTAAAATTGGTGTTGCATCTAATGTACAAATTTTGATCCTAGTATCCTTTCTTGCTGTTCAACGTTTTATTTATACTGTCACATATATGTTCAAGCCGTTGAATCTTAGTTTCTGTATCTCGATCTTTATTGCAACTTATGTCTGCTCCTAGGTAACGGAAATCAGAGATGACGAATTTCTGCTGCGTGCTTTCTCTTGATAATTATCTTTTGAAACGAATGAGTATTATTCCCTGAGATGTTATTACTGTAGTTTTAGGTAGTGAAATTTGTAATATTCTTTGGCAACTTGTTCAGGTCTATATACAGACCTATGATGATCATCTTCTCTTTTTTGTGCGATTCTAAGATAATCCGCAAACAGTAAAACATTTATTCCTGTGTCATTATTTGCAAATAATCACCAATAAAATACATATCCAGGGTAATTAAAAAATCATGCCCCATAGGGCAAATAAGTTGGACCAGAATTCCAGTGATAAATTTTCAAAGGTGGCAGGCAGTATGCACGAAAACGAGAGAAAAACATGTCCAGTAAAGAGGGTCTCTAAAGTGCATTCTATTGAGAACTACCACCACTTGTTCAGTAGATGAGATGTGCTTCACAGTAACAGACACAAAGAAGTGCTCTTTTCTCGTAAGGAATGAATTTAAGAGCACACATTTATTGGAATTTTCTTGTTGTTTTGGTCCATACTTCCACCACTGCAGGGTTTCTCGCTAGAGGTCTGGCTCATCCTATTTGTCCTATCAGATATGACAACGGAATCACCCTATTTGATAAAGAAGATAATGAAGAATAAGTAACAAAGAATTTTGGCTCAGATGGTCAGCTAACGAAATGAATATAAAAAGTAATGGACGGAACTGAGAATAGTAACCAATACAGAATATTTGGTTTCAATAGCTGCCTAACGAAATAAATAAAATAAATAATGGTGGGGATCCCGAAAAATGATTGACGAGGAATTTTGGTTTAGAAGGCCGGATAACGAAGTAAATAATGGAAAAGACCTTTCGATGCCTGCTACGGTCGCAGGTTCGAATCGTGCCTCGGGCATGGATGTGTGTGATGTCCTTAGGTTAGTTAGGTTCAAGTAGTTCGAAGTTCTAGGGGACTGATGACCTCAGATGTTAAGTCCCATATTGCTCAGAGCCATTTTGAACCTTTCGATGCGAGCTCTGATTTTCCTTGTTTTATCGTGGTGATCGTTTCTCCCTACGTAGATCGGCGTCAACGAAATATTTTCGCATTAGAAAGCTGGTGATCGAAATTTCGCGAGAAGATTCCGACGCAACCAGAAACGCCTTTGTTTTAGTGATGTCGACCCCAATTCTTTATCATTTCAGTGACATTCTTCGCTCTTCTTTGAACTTTTTCGATGTACTCCGCCAGTCCTATCTGGTAAGGATCCCACACCGTGCAGCAGTATCCCAAAAGAGGAGGGACAAGCGTAGTGTAGGCAGTCTCCTTAGTAGACCTATCTCCTAAGTGTTCTGCCAATCAAACGTAGTCTTTGGTTCACGTTCCCCCCACAAATGTTCCTTCCAATTTAAGTTGTTCGTAACTGTAATTCGGAGGTCGTCGAATTTACGGCCTTTAAATTTGACTGATTTATTGTGTAACCGAAATTTGACGGATTCCATTTAGCACTCATGTCTATGACCTATTACTATTCTTTACTTTTTCGTCAACAGCCAATTTTCACTCCATACAGGTACCTTTTCTAAATCGTTTTGCCGTTTGTTTTGATCCTCTGATGAGTTTACTAGACGCTAAACGACAGCATCATCTGCAAGAAACCTAAGATGGCTCCTCAGATTGTCTCCTAATTCGTTTGTACAGATATGGAACAGCAGAGGGCCAAAACCCTACGTTGGGGAACGCCAGAAATCACTTCTGTTTTACTCGATGACTTTCTGTCAACTCCTACGAACTGTGAACTCTCTGACAGGAAATTACAAATCCAGTCACATAACTGCGACGATATTCCATAAGCACGCAATTTCACTACGAGCCGCTTATGTGGTACAATGTCAAAACGTGTCTGGAAAACCTATAAATACGGAATCATTTTTAAATCCTTTGTGAATAGCACTCAACACGTCGAGCTAGTTTTGCTTCACAAGAACGGTGTTTTCTAAATCCATGTTCACTGTGTGTCAGTAGATTGTTCTTTTCGAGGTGATTCACAATATATGTTCCAGAATCCTGCTGCGTATCGACGATAATGATATGGATCTGTAATTTAGCGGATTACTCCCACTGCCTTTCCAGAATATTGGTGTGACCTGTGCAACTTTCCAGTCTTTGGGTACGGATCTTTCGTCGAGCAAGCGGTTGTTTACCGTTGTTAAGTATGGAGCTGTTGCATCAGGGTGCTCTGAAAGGAACCTAATTAGTATACAGTATGGACCGGAAGAGGTGTTTTTATTAAGTGATTTAAGTTGCTTAACTACTCCGAGGATATCTACTTTCTGAGTTACTCATGTTGGTATCTGTTGTTGACAGAATTCTGGAATATTTGATTTAGATTAGGTTAGATTAAATTTACTTTCATTCCTATTGATCCGTAGTGAGGAGGTCCTCCAGGCTGTAGAACATGTCAGAAAAACAACAATTGATGACCAATATCTACAACTAAAACAAATAAGCTAATGCCCAAGGTCCCAAGTGGAATGATCGTAATTTTTTAATGAACACTATATGAAAGAGTCATTTTACAAATACTAATGCACTGAATTTAAAATAAAAAAGTTTATTTATTTATTTATAAGGCAATAAACGCGTAATACAACTACTATAATACTTATTTACAATGAACACATTACTGCACTGAAATGGTGCAGAAGTTATATTGTACTTATATACACACACAAATGAGTTGGTTTTACTGAGAAATTCATCAATCGAGTAGGAGTTGGCCACCAATAAATCCTTTAGGCTTCTCTTAAACTGAATTTCATTGGTTGTTAAGCTTTTTATGGCTGCTGGCAAGTTATTGAAAATGTGTGTTCCTGAATAATGCACTCCGTTTTGAACAAGACTAAGTGACTTTAAATACTTTTGAAGATTAATCTTATTTCTAGTATTGATTCCACGAATTGAGCTGTTGGTTTGATAAAGTGATATATTTTTAATGACAAATTTCAATAAGGAATAAATTCATTGGGAAGCAGTAGTTAGTACCCCTGGTTCCCTAAACAGGCTTCTGCAGGATGTTCTTGAGTTCACACCACATGTAACTCTTACTGCACGTTTTTGTGCCCGGAAAAGTTTAGCTTGGCTTGATGAATTACCCCAAAAAATAATCCCTTATGACATTATCGAATGAAAGTAAGCATGGTATGCCAGCTTTTTCATTTTTATATCCCATATGTCTGCCACAATTCGTGTTGCAAATAGAGATTTGTTTAGACGCTTCAGCAGTTCTGTGGTGTGCACATCCCAGTTGAATTTATTATCAAGCTGTAATTCCAAGACTTTAACACTGTCCACTTCTTCTAACTACTTGTCATCGTATGTTAGGCATATACTCGTGCGACACCCCTTACAAGTTCTGAACTGCATGTAGTGTGTTTTTTTTTCAAATTTTAGTGACAAAGAACCGGCTAGAAACCAGTGATTAATGTCCACAAATATTTTATTAGCTGATCTTTCTAAGACCACACTTGATTTTTGTGTATTCTTTGGTGGTGGAATTTCGGAAGGCTGTGTTTTTTAACTCTGCTTTGGCACCACAATGATGAATAAAGAATTTAGGCGACCACCACAGAATGAGGCTAGCCATAAGGGGAAGATTGGCGCATATAAGAAGTATGAATGCGTGACGCCTATAGCAGTTTCCACAACGAATGTTGTCTCGAAACCTGGTCGTATGTGATGTATGTTAGCGGCAAGAAACAATGAATGCCTTCTCTGCGCGATAACAATGGAGATACTATCGAAGAGAGTGCTGCCAAAGCAGAGTTACTAGACACAGCCTTCCGAAATGCCTTCACAAAAGAAGACGAAGAAAATATTCCAGAATTCGAATCGAGAACAGCTGCCAACATGAGTAACGTAGAAGTAAATATCCTCAGAGTAGTGAAGGAACTTGAATCACTTAATAAAAGCAAGTCTCCTGGTCCAGACTGTATACCAATTAGGTTCCTTTCGGAGTATGCTGATGCATTAGCTCCATACTTGACAGGTACAACCGTTCGCTCGACGAAAGATCCGTATCCAAAGACTGGAAAGTTGCACAGGTCACACCAATATTCAAGAAGGAGTAATCCACTAAATTACAGGCCCATATCGTTAAGGTCGATATGCAGCAGGATTTTAGAACGTATATTGGGATTCAAACATTATGAATTACCTCGAAGAAAACTGTCTATTGACACACAGTCAACATGGGTTTAGAAAACATCGTTCCTGTGAAACACTACTAGCTCTTTATTCGCATGAAGTGTTGAGTGCTACTGATTTCCGGAAGGCTTTTGACACTGTACCACACAAGCGGCTCATAGTGAAATTCTTTGCTTATGGAATATCGTCTCAGTTATGTGACTGGGTTTGTGATTTCCTGTCAGAGAGGTCACAGTTCGTAGTAATTGATGGAAAGTCGTCGAGTTAAACAGAAGTGATTTCTGGCATTCCCCAAGGTAGTGTTATAGGCCCTTGGCTGTTCCTTGTCTATATAAACGATTTGGGAGACAATCTGAGCAGCCGTCTTCGGTTGTTTGCAGAGGATGCTGTCGTTTACCGACTAGTAAAGTCATCACAAGATCAAAATAAACTGCAAAACGATTTAGAACAGATATCTGAATGGTGCGAAAAGTGGCAGTTGAATCTAAATAACGAAAATTGTGAGGTCATTCACATGAGTGCTAAAAAGAACGCGTTAAAATTCGGTTACACGATAAATCAGTCGAATCAAAAAGCCATAAATTCAACTAAATACCTAGGAACTACAATTACGAACAATTTAAATTGGAAGGAACACATAGAAAATGTTGTGGGGAAGGCTAACCAAAGACTGCGTTTTATTGGCAGGACACTTGAAAAATCTAATAGATCTACTAAGGAGACTGCCCACACTATGTCTGTCCTCTTTTAGAATACTGCTGCGCGGTTTGGGATCCTTACCAGATAGGACTGACGGAGTACATCGAAAAAGTTAAAAGGAAGGCAGCACGTTTTGTATTATCGCGAAATATGGGAGAGAGTGTCACAGAAATGATACAGAATTTGGGATGGAAGTAATTAAAAGAAAGGCGTTTTTCGTTGCGACGGAATCTTCTCACGAAATTCCAATCACCAACTTTCTCCTCCGAATGCGAAAATATTTGGTTGACACCGACCTACATAGGACGGAACGATCACCAAGACAAAGTAAGGGAAATGAAAGTCGTACAGAAAGATATAGGTGTTCATTGCTCCTGCGCGCTATATTGTTGTTGTGGTCTTCAGTCCTGAAACTGGTTTGATGCAGCTCTCCATGCTAGTCTATCCTGTGCAAGCTTCTTCATCTCCCAGTACCTACTGCAACCTACATCCTTCTGAATCTGCTTAGTGTATTCATCTCTTGGTCTCCCTCTACGATTTTTACCCTCCATGCTGCCCTCCAGCACTAAATTGGTGATCCCTTGATGCCTCAGAACATGTCCTACCAAGCGATCCCCTCTTCTAGTCAAGTTGTGCCACAAACTCCTCTTCTCCCCAATTCTATTCAATACCTCCTCATTAGTTATGTGATCTACCCATCTAATCTTCGACATTCTTCTGTAGCACCACATTTCGAAAGCTTCTATTCTCTTCTTGTCTAAACTATTTATCGTCCATGTTTCACTTCCATACATGGCTAAACTCCATAAAAATACTTTCAGAAACGACTTCCTGACTCTTCAAACTATACTCTATGTTAACAAATTTCTGTTCTTTAGAAACGCTTTCCTTGCCATTGCCAGTCTACATTTTATATCCTTTCTGCTTCGACCATCATCAGTTATTTTGCTCGCCAAATAGCAAAACTCTTTCACTACTTTAAGTGTCTCATTTCGTAATCTAATTCCCTCAGCATCACCCAACTTATTTCGACTACATTCCATTAACCTCGTCTTGCTTTTGTTGATGTTCACCTTATACTCTCCTTTCAAGACACTGTCCATTCCGTTCAACTGCTCTTCCAGGTCCTTTGCTGTCTCTGACAGAATTACAATGTCATCGGCGAACCTCGAAGTTTTTATTTCTTCTCCATGTATTTTAATGCCTATTCCGAACTTTTCTTTTGTTTCCTTTAGTGCTTGCTCAATATACGCGCTATACGAGATTGTAATAATAAGAGAACTGTGAAGGTGGTTCGATGAACCCTCTGCCACGCACTTAAATGTGATTTGCAGAGTATCCATGTAGATGTAGATATTTATTAAGTACTTACTCGAGTTGGGCGTCTGGATGCAGCGTCGGCAGTGCGGCGTGGGAAGCGTAGAGGCGTGAAAGGTCCGCGCGGTTCGGCAGAAAACACCGGCACAAACACAACACAACACAACACGACACCGACTGTGTACCCACAGCTGGGCTGAAACACTCGCGAACGGAACTTCGGCTCACCGATAGCTGGCAAGTAAAGGCGAGGCAGTGGTTGCCCGGAACACGATACGTGCCAGACTGGCGATCTCTGGACGCCTTCTCCTCCTACCGACACAAAAAGACCGCCAGACACACAAACACCGCCGCGTGCGTGTGTGTGGGGCGCTGAGGCCGTACTGACGTAGCGGCGTGCCAGAGAGTATTAATAGCGGTCGCACATGTGGCGAGAAAAGGGTCAACCGGGCCGCAGATAAGCGCCCGAGATGCGATAAAGCGGCCAGCAGCAGAAATCACAAAGGAGTGGGCTGCGTGTGTGTGTGTGTGTGTGTGTGTGTGTGTGATGCAGGCAGCTCCTGTTGTCGCGAGTTACGCAGCAGCTGTGTGACGTAATGTGACATCAGTAACGTTGTTAATGCTGTGGTCCCGAGTACCGTAACACTAAAAGTACCGGACTTCACCGTACCCCTAGTGGTAGCATGTGGGTCATTTTTGAGTACAGATGGGTAGTTCGCGAACGAACGGGTGCAAAGGAACGGTTCACCAAGATGAACGAAAGGACCGAGGAACGAATTCCAAGGAACGATCGGTTCATAGTTCACTTCGGTCGCGGCGGTCTACTTATAGTTCCCGGGAACGAGGAACGATCGGTTCGTAGTTCACCAGTTCACTTGGGCAGTTCTCGTTCCAGCCTGGGTCGCGTGCTCGTCTCAGTCTCGGCCTCCCTCGGCCGCACTCGTCGTTCTTCGCATTACCACCTGTCTCAGTTCCACTGCCGACTGCTCCTAGTTAGTTCAGTATGCAGTTGTTCGTTTCGTTCACTGCGCTCGCCCATTTTACATCTGTTCCAAACTGTTCTTGCACTTGGTTCTGGCTATTCAGCGTCCACGACCGGTAATCAAAAAGTATTTTATAGTTACGTAAATTACATAAAAATTACGTTGTATCTAATAGGTACGTCTTTTCAGGTAACAAAAGGGCATATCAGCTCCCTTCATTATATCGATGAACAGCAGAAGACATACTTATAACAAGCCAAGTTTTTTTTTGTTATTCACAAATTTTTTGGTTTCATCGACTTGATTTAGCAGCTAAATTTCAATAATTTGCTTAATTTTTAGTGTAAGAAAATTCATATAAAACGATTTTCGTGTATCTTTCATATACAAAACATCACAGCTAGCAAGGCTCTAATTATTTTTAAGTTTGGTTGTTTCCAATTTGCATTACCTACTAGTTTGGTTTCTTTTAAAAAAAATTGGGTTGTGGGTCATTTTGGCTCAGTAGGAAAAGCCGTGCCTCTCCATTTGAAAAGAAATAGATTGCCATAAAATCGTATTTACTTATTATCTCAAAAACATTTGTTGAGAAAGAGCTTTCAAATCAAAAACTTTATCACTGCGAAATTTATTATTATTATTATTATTATTGCTGCATTAACTTTAATAATGCAACATATAACCTAATTTTTACTAAGCGTCTCACGCAAGTATTATGAGAAAACCACATTTTATTTTATGCTTCCATAAAGTCTCTACTTCGCCTACGAACTCAGAGACAATGTGAAGTATATATAGGGTGTAAACGATTATTGTTTACAACGTAGCGTAACTATGTAGTGGAACTCTAAACGAAGAATTTTATACAAGATACTTGTGGTCTACTAAGTTAGGAAAAAGCCACCAACGTGTTTGTTTGCTTGTTGTATCTGCTCGTAGCGGGCAACACATCGTCCGTAATTGGCGAGCAGGTCTGTACTCGGGGCCGGTTTTCCGTGCGCCACCCTATATTATTTCCCTGTGATCAGCCACACAAGGCTATGGTTAGCTAAACGAGAGGTTCTGCAGAATCACAGAAATTACTTCTGAAAGTGTGTAAGAATTCTGTAATGAATAAAAACTCTGTACTCCAGGAGGGAGGCAAGTGTACCCTCTTGGTGCCCTCCATCCTTCAGTCACCTACACTACCAGTTTTCAGTTTTTCACGAGAACCATATACCAAGCACAAATGAACGGTGAACGAGTAAAAATGAACGGTTCCCAAAAAAGAACGATCAGCAGTGAACTAGTTCTCAAGGATGAACGAGTTCGCCCTTCTCTATTTTTGACCCACAGTAGAAAACCACCGTTTTATCCGCATTTGGATGGTGTTTTGAGCGTCTTCATGCTGACTATTAGATAACATTAGATTAGTACTGGTTCCATGCATTATGAATACGACACTTCCTATTGATGTGGAACGTGTCAGGTTAATAAAAGATCTCTATACAAGATATTACATTACACAAAATATTACATGACACTTAATATTTTTTTTTTTTCAGAAGTAAACTTTTTATATTTTAAATTTTACAGAAATCTTCTTTACAACAAGCAAGTAGAAACAATGCTGCCGTATCACCCGGCGTGAAGGTTTCGGGTGCCATTGGTTACACGTCTCTGTCACCTCTTGTTCGCACTGACGGCACTTTGAACAGTGTACGTTACATTTCAGATGTGTTACGACCCGTGGCTCTACCCTTCATTCGATCCCTGCGAAACCCTACATTTCAGCAGGATCTACATCTACATCTTCATGATTACTCTGCAGTTCACATTTAAGTGCTTGGCAGAGGGTTCATCGAACCACAGTCATACTATCTCTCTACCACTCCACTCCCAAACAGCGCGCGGGGAAAAACGAACACCTAAACCTTTCTGTTCGAGCTCTGATTTCTCTTATTTTATTTTGATGATCATTCCTACCTATGTAGGTTGGCCTCAACAAAATATTTTCTAATTCCGAGGAGAAAGTTGGTGACTGAAATTTCGTAAATAGGTCTCGCCGCGACGAGAAACGTCTTTGCTTTAATGACTTCCATCCCAAATCGCGTATCATATCTGCCACACTCTCTCCCCTATTACGTGATAATACAAAACGAGCCGCCCTTTTTTTGCATCCTTTCGATGTCCTCCGTCAATCCCACCTGGTAAGGATCCCACACCGCGCAGCAATATTCTAACAGAGGACGAACGAGTGTAGTGTAAGCTGTCTCTTTAGTGGACTTGTTGCATCTTCTAAGTGTCCTGCCAATGAAACGCAACCTTTGGCTCACCTTCCCCACAATATTATCTATGTGGTCTTTCCAACTGAATTTGTTCGTAATTTTAACACCCAGGTACTTAGTTGAACTGACAGCCTTGAGGATTGTACTATTTATCGAGTAATCGAATTCCAACGGATTTCTTTTGGAACTCGTGTGGATCACCTCACACTTTTCGTTATTTAGCGTCAACTGCCACCTGCCACACCATACAGCAATCTTTTCTAAATCGCTTTGCAACTGATACTGGTCTTCGGATGACCTTACTAGACGGTAAATTACAGCATCATCTGCGAACAACCTAAGAGAACTGCTCAGATTGTCACCCAGGTCATTTATATAGACCAGGAACAGCAGAGGTCCCAGGACGCTTCCCTGGGGAACACCTGATATCACTTCAGTTTTACCCGATGATTTGCCGTCCATTACTACGAACTGCGACCTTCCTGACAGGAAATCACGAATCCAGTCGCACAACTGAGACGATACCTAGTAGACCCGCAGCTTGATTAGAAGTCGCTTGTGAGGAACGGTGTCAAAAGCTTTCCGGAAATCTAGAAATACGGAATCAACTTGAGATCCCCTGTCGATAGCGGCCATTACTTGGTGCGAATAAAGAGCTAGCTGCGTTGCACAAGAACGATGTTTTCTGAAACCGTGCTGATTACGTATCAATAGATCGTTCCCTTCGAGGTGATTCATAATGTTTGAATAGCACTGGTGAGGTGGTATTATTGGAACACAACTGGTGATGTTGGGTTATAGATACCCAATAATTCCCATGGCCCTCATACTTCAATGTTGAAGGAGAAATGAAAACTTTCTACATACATTGCAAAATTAACTTTTATTGACATCTCTGAACAACTTTTGGCAGCAGAAAATTATTTTCAGTGAACAGAATAGACAATTTTTCAAATATATGTAAGCCCATAACAAATTTTGCAACATGTCACGAAATACATACGAGGGCAGTTCAATAAGTAATGCAACACTTTTTTTTTCTCCGCCAATTTTGGTTGAAAAAACCGGAAATTCCTTGTGGAATATTTTCAAACATTCCCGCTTCGTCTCGTATAGTTTCATTGACTTCCGACAGGTGGCAGCGCTGTACGGAGCTGTTAAAATGGCGTCTGTAACGGTTGTGCGTTGCAAACAGCGGGCAGTGATCGAGTTTCTTTTGGCGGAAAACCAGGGCATCTCAGATATTCGTAGGCGCTTGCAGAATGTCTACGGTGATCTGGCAGTGGACAAAAGCACGGTGAGTCGTTGGGCAAAGCGTGTGTCATCATCGCCGCGAGGTCAAGCAAGACTGTCTGATCTCCCGCGTGCGGGCCGGCCGTGCACAGCTGTGACTCCTGCAATGGCGGAGCGTGCGAACACACTCGTTCGAGATGATCGACGGATCACCATCAAACAACTCAGTGCTCAACTTGACATCTCTGTTGGTAGTGCTGTCACAATTGTTCACCAGTTGGGACATTCAAAGGTTTGTTCTCGCTGGGTCCCTCGTTGTCCAACCGAACACCATAAAGAGCAAAGGAGAACCGTCTGTGCGGAATTGCTTGCTCGTCATGTGGCTGAGGGTGACAATTTCTTGTCAAAGATTGTTACAGGCGATGAAACATGGGTTCATCACTTCGAACCTGAAACAAAACGGCAATCAATGGAGTGGCGCCACACCCACTCCCCTACCGAGAAAAAGTTTAAAGCCATACCCTCAGCCGGTAAAGTCACGGTCACAGTCTTCTGGGACGCTGAAGGGGTTATTCTGTTCGATGTCCCTCCCCGTGGTCAAACGATCAACTCTGAAGTGTATTGTGCTACTCTTCAGAAATTGAAGAAACGATTTCAGAGTGTTCGCAGGCACAAAAATCTGAACGAACTTCTCCTTCTTCATGACAACGCCTCACACAAGTCTTCGCACCCGAGAGGAGCTCACAAAACTTCAGTGGACTGTTCTTCCTCATGCACCCCACAGCCCCGATCTCGCACCGTCGGATTTCCATATGTTTGGCCCAATGAAGGACGCAATCCGTGGGAGGCACTACGCGGATGATGAAGAAGTTATTGATGCAGTACGACGTTGGCTCCGACATCGACCAGTGGAATGGTACCGTTCAGGCATACAGGCCCTCACATCAATGTGGCGTAAGGCCGTATCATTGAATGGAGATTACGTTGAAAAATAGTGTTGTGTAGCTAAAAGATTGGTGAATAACCTGGTGTATTTCAATGCTGAATAAAACAACCGCTGTTTCAGAAGAAAAATGTGTTGCATTACTTATTGAACTGCCCTCGTATATCTGCAAATTTTTTATTAACAAATAAACCAAATTTTAATATTGCAGTATAAAGCAACAATGAACCTTTATAAAAGCACATTATTTTTTGACAAGTTATTGCAGACAGAAGAATTGGCAAGCCATTACTCTACGCAATCTAGGCGTAGAGGAATCGTGCAGGCTCCGCAAATCGGTACGTTGCAGCTGTTACAGACCTTTCACGTTTTTCTGTCAGAGCCTGGTGGGCACTACTTACAGCTCACTTGTTTGCCCAAGTCTCGTCTGGCTTCACACAGAACTGGTATCTTGAGAATTCTGCTGATGTTTAGCCGCAATTTACGGGGCAAATGGTCGTTTTCAAGTCGACGATTGAGATGAGGGTCTTGGAGTTCCTTGGCAAGATTTTTGACGTATTCCAATCTGGTTAGCTCTGGATTCCCTGGGAATTCACGGTAGATAACATAGGCATTGACTAGGCTAATGTTCATTAGAGTGAAAAATACGGCTAATGGGCATCGCCCTGTGCGTCGACGTGTTGAGTATTCTGTGCATTTCTCATCTAAGGCGTCGACCCCACCTTCTGTGTTGTTATAAAGGGCAGTGATTTCTGGTTTCTGGACCAGTTGACTGGGTATGGTGCATTGAGGATACAAGTAGGATGGCCTTGCCTTTCTTTGGTACATAAGAGAGTAGTGTTGTCCCCTTCGTGAAACCGTAGAGAGCTTCTCCTACTCCTCTTTCCTTGGCAGGTAAAAATTCTTTCGGTATTTCTTGTTCATTTTTTCGCAGTGTTCCTACTTATGTCAAGCCCCTTTTACGTAGTTCCTGTACGAGGGCAGTGGAAGAAAACCAATTATCTGCTGTGATATTGCGGTTACTTCCGATAATGGCTTTGGTCAATTGCAACACTTCTTGAGTTGGCTTGGAAAATTTCTTCTCCTGATAAGTGAGTGTTCTGCCACCACTATCCTTTCCGGAGTAAACGTAGGCGTTTAGCAAATAGTGGGTTTTTGCATCTGCCAAAGCAATTATTTTGAGTCCATATTTTCTAGGTTTGCTGGGGATATACATTTTAAAGCGGCATCGGCCACGAAAGCCCACCAACATTTCGTCTGTGCAAGCGTACATTCCAACTGAGTAGCTAGCCGTACAGTTTTTCATAAACTCTTGGAAAACCCATTTTGTAGGAGCTGTTGCATCACATTTTTTCCTCACATCTCTGTCTGAGGCGTCATCAAAACGTATACTGAGCAGTAACACGAAACCCTCTTCAGCAACATTGTACAACGAAAAATATCACGACCAGCACCGTCGGTTGCAAACGTAGCGTGAAGATCTTCATTATTAGATTTGAAGATGGCTGTGAACATGAGAATTCCCAAAAAAGCCTTGAACTCGATCAGATTAAAGTCTTTGAGGTCAGTTCTTGTATCGCCAGACAACTTTTCCCTCATGAGGGCCAATTTTTTATTGGTTTGCAGAATTATTTCATTCAGTATTCTACAAAATTGTTAAGGCTTTCGTGGCCACTTGTTGACAAACTGCCTATTGGCTTCTGTCTCGGTTTCTTCGGCCGACGTTCATCTAATGATGTTTCTGACGTTTCGCCAGCACGAGTGGCTGGCATTGTCAAAGCTTCCCCCTCCATTGCCGGTGGTGAACTGGAGCCGAGCTCGCGGCCGCAGACTATATGTACCTGGCGCGACAAAGTTCGAGGGCTTCTCCGCGGTCATTTCCGGTGCGGTTCTCCTCTTGCCTTTGTCAAAGTCGGAAAGGTGATGGTACGCATTTCTCCTCCTTACACGAGGCATCACAACAACGTTTCACCAGGCAACGCCGGTCAACTACTGTCTGTGTATGAGAAATCGGTTGGAAACCTTCCTCGTGTCAGCACGTTGTAGGTGTCGCCACCGGCGCCAACCTTGTGTGGATGCTCTGAAAAGCTAATCATTTGCATATTACAGCATCTTCTTCGTGTCGGTTAAATTTCGCGTCTGTAGCACGTCATCTTCGTGGTGTTGCAATTTTAATGGCCAGTAGTGTAGTTATCACAGGAAATCTACCAAATGCCATACTGCTTATAAAATAGAATATTCCAAAAAAGTTCCGGAACTGGTGAGGTTGGGTTAAAAATACCCAGTAACTTTAAAAAATCGCGTGTAAAATCAAATAACTGACCGCTCTGTTGAGAACCGCGCTTCAGGCCGACTTGCAGCAAACTGCCTCGAAGGTATAGGAACCAACAATGACGTACTCACCACAATCTGGTAATAATGGGGCTTCAAAGATTTAGCTGGGTGTCTGACACCCAACATCACCAGTTACGGGTTAAATGTCAGTGACTGAAGAGTAGAAGTTATTTCGTAAATGATACTGGCACACTAAGAACCCCCCGCCACACACCGCACGGTGGCTTCCGGAGTACTATTTAATGTAAATGAAATAGCAGGAAATGTTCTTCGGGTATGCGTGCAGTTTTCGACGTTGGCACGCCTGCGCTGATGGTAAGTGCGAGGGGGGAACCACCGCTAACAGTGTTGCCACCTTATCAGAAGGGAGCGCGATTGGCTGCACCTGCCGATGAGCTAAGCGGCACGTGAAATTGAGTCGGCAAACGCGACGGAAAATTAGCTCCCCTCCTCCATGCCTCATCACACGCTGCCTAATGTGGCAGACAGCTTCTTCTTTTATTTTTCGAAAAATTATGTCCCTTCATATCCCACGCTCTTCGACCGTCGGATCTACTTCTACATCTACGTGGATACTCTGGAAGTCAAATTCAAGTGTCTGGCAGAGGGCTTATCCAACCACCTTCACAATTATATACGGGGTGAGTCACCTAACGTTACCGCTGGATATATTTCGTAAACCAAATCAAATACTGACGAACCGATTCCACAGACCAAACGTGAGGAGAGAAGATAGTGTAAATGGTTAATACAAACCATACAAAAATGCACGGATGTATGTTTTTTAACACAAACCTACGTTTTTTTAAATGGAACCCCGTTAGTTTTGTTAGCCCATCTGATCATATAAACAAATACGTAATCAGTGCCGTTTGTTGCATTGTAAAATGTTAATTACATCCGGAGATATTGTAACCTAAAGTTGACGCTTGAGTACCACTCCTCCGCTGTTGGATCGTGTGTGTCGGAGAGCACCGAATTACGTAGGGATCCAAAGGCAACGGTGATGGACCTTAGGTACAGAAGAGACTGGAACAGCACATTACGTGCACATGCTAACACCTTTTTATTGGTCTTTTTCACTGACGCACATGTGCATTACCATGAGGGGTGAGGTACACGTACACACGTGGTTTCCGTTTTCAATTACGGATTGGAATAGAGTGTGTCCCGACATGTCAGGCCAATAGACGTTCAATGTGGTGGCCATCATCTGCTGCACACAATTGCAATCTCTGGCGTAATGAATGTCCTACACGCCGCAGTACATCTGGTGTAATGTCGCCGCAGGCTGCCACAATACGTTGTTTCATATCCTCTGGGGTTGTAGGCACATCACGGTACACATTCTCCTTTAACGTACCCCACAGAAAGAAGTCCAGATGTGTAAGATCAGAAGAACGGGCTGGCCAATTTATGCGTCCTCCACGTCCTATGAAACGCCCGTCGACCATCTTGTCAAGGGTCAGCCTAGTGTTAATTGCGGAATGTGCAGGTGCACCATCATGCTGATACCACATACGTCGACGCGTTTCCAGTGGGACATTTTCGAGCAACGTTGGCAGATCATTCTGTAGAAACGCGATGTATGTTGCAGCTGTTTGGGCCCCTGCAATGAACCATACAATTACAGTCGACGGTCGCTGTCGCTCTACCTGTCTGAGACAGCGAGGATTGTCCACGGACCAGTAATGCATGTTTCGTAGATTCACTGCCCCGTGGTTTGTGAAACCCGCTTCATCGGTAAACAGGTAGAACTGCAACGCATTCTCTGTTAATGGCCATTGACAGAATTGCACTCGATGATTAAAGTCATCACCTTGTAATTGCTGATGTAGCGACACATGAAACGGGTGAAAGCGGTGACGATGCAGTATGCGCATGACACTACTTTGACTCAGTCCACCGGCTCTCGCAATGTCCCGTGTATTCATGTGTGGGTTCATGGCAACAGCAGCTAACACACCAACTGCACCCGCTTCTCCTGTGACGGGCCTGTTGCGGACCCGTTTGCGTGCTACGACCATACCTGTTGCATACAGTTGGCGGTCGATGTTTTGCAATGTGCTGCGCGTTGGATGCTCTCTGTCCGAGTACCGTTCTGCATACACCCTGCAGGCTTCAGCTGCATTTCGTCGACACTCGCCACAGATGAGTATCATCTCCGCCTTTTCAGAGTTCGAATACACCATGATCACAGTTCCTACAACACTACACTATCACAGACGTCTGGTAACACGGTGTACTACAGTTGGTCTACGTGCGGAGACGAATGCAGAATAACAATAGCGGCAAGCGCTACATGCGGACACTGCGACAGCTAGACCAAACCACAACAGTGCACTACAGCCACACTCGTAAACACGGTCGTCATCGTAAACATGTCCCTGCAGATGCTGCTCGCCGACTGTGGCCCGTGTTTGTTACGACAAGCAACTGAACGTCGGAGGTTTCAAGCGTCAACTTTAGGTTACAATATCTCCGGATGTAATTAACATTTTACAATGCAACAAACGGCACTGATTACGTATTTGTTTATATGTTCAGATGTGCTAACAAAACTAACGGGGTTCCATTTTAAAAAACGTAGGTTTGTGTTAAAAAACATACTTCCGTGCATTTTTTCATGGTTTGTATTAAGCAATTACACTAGCCCCTCTCCTCACGTTCGGTCTGTGGAATCGATTCGTCAGTATTTGATGTGGTTTACGAAATATATCCAGCGGAAACGTTAGGTGACTCACCCCGTATATATGAAGACAATAACTGTTCTCGAAAGAACAGATACTGTTGATGAGCGTGCAGCTTTTCCCTGGAATAAATGATGATTAATTGAAACCCTCAGCTGCCGACAGGTGTTGTTGATATACCTCGATGTGGACAGCTGAAAATGTGTGCCCCGACCGGAACTCGAACCCGGGATCTCCTGCTTACATGGCAGACTCTCTATCCATCTGAGCCACCGAGGACACAGATGAATAGCGCGACTGCAGGGACTTATCCCTTGCACGCTTCCCGTGAGACTCACATTCCCAACTGTCCACAATTCTAATGATGATTAACTGAAACCTTATTCCAGGGAAAAGCTGCACGGTAACCAAAAGTATCTGTTCTTTCGAGAACAGCTACTCTCTTCATATATATAGTTAAAGGCTACCCAGCCATTGACCTTCGTCTGTGCGAATGCGCACAGGTTGCCCAAATTTTTATGGGAATCGCCAAAGTGTGCGCGAGTAATGAGTGGGTGGCCAAATGTCTATAAGGTACAGTAGATATATAGAATTGTGGACAGTTGGGAAAGTGTGTCTCACGGGAAGCGTGCAAGGGATAGGTCCCTGCAGTCGAACTATCCTATGTGCCCCGGTGGCTCAGATGGGCAGAGCGTCTGCCGTGTAAGCAGGAGATCCCGGGTTCGAGTCCCCGGTCGGGGCCCACGTTTTCAGCTGTCCACATCGAGGTATGTCAACAACACTTGTCGGCAGCTGAAGGTTTCAGTTGATCATCACTTACCTTCACAATTCTTCATTATTGCAATTTCGTATAGCGCGCGGAAATGACGAACACCTGTACCTATCTGTACAAACCCTGATTTGCCTTATTTTATCATGGTGATGGTTTCTCCCTTCGTGAGTCGACGTCAACAAAATATTTTCGCATTCGGGGGAGAAAGTTTGAGACTGAAATTTCGTCAGAATATTGATGCGCAACGAAAAATGCCTCTGTTTTAATTATGTCCATCCCAAATCCTGTATCATTTCAGCTGCACTCTCTTCCCTGTTCCGCGATAATACAAAATGTGCTGCCCTTTTTTTAACTTTTTCGATGCACTCCGTCAGTCCTACCTGGTAAGGATCCCACACCGCGCAGCAGTATTCTAAAAGAGGTCAGACAAGCGTAGTGTAGGCAGTCTCTTTACTAGATCTGTTGGATTTTCTAAGTGTCCTGCCAATAAAACGCAGTCTTTGGTTAGCCTTCCCCACAACATTTTCTGTGTGTTCCTTCCAATTTAAATTGTTCGTAATTGTAATACCTAGGTATTTAGTTGAATTTACGGCTTTTAGATTAGACTGATTTATCGTGTAACCGAAGTATAACGAGTTCCTTTTAGCAGTCATGTGGATCACCTCACACTTTTCGTTATTTAGGGTCAACTGCCACTTTTCGCGCCATTCAGGTATCTTTTATGAATCGTTTTCCAGTTTGTTTTCATCTTGTGATGACTTTACTAGTCGATAAACGACAGCGTCATCAGCAAACAACCTAAAATGGCTGCTGAGATTGTCTCCCAAATCGTGTATATAGATAAGCAACAGCAAAGGGCCTATAACACTACTTTGGGGAACACCAGAAATCACTTCTGTTTTACTCGATAACTTTCCATCAATTACAACGAACTGTGACCTCTCTGACAGGAAATCACAAATCCAGTCACATAACTGAGACGATATTCCATAACCACGCAATTTCACTACAAGCAGCTTGTGTGGTACAGTGTCAAAAGCGTTCCGGAAATCCAGAAATATGGAATCGATCTGAAATCCCTTGTGATGAGTTGCTAGGTGGGAAGGCTTGGTTTTGTGTAAACTCGCAGCTACATACTCCACGAGCGAATGCGCAGTGAGCGCCAGAGGGTGCATCTTACGTATATGATCGATTTTCTGTCCTGTTGTGTTCAGAAAATGTCTGTAAGCGCCGTAATTTTATTTCTCGTGGTCCCCTTCTCGAAAAACACCGCGAAACATTTATGTAAATTGGTCACAAATTAATATTCGTACACGTATGGATGGAAGGTGCGAAGCTGTAAACATTGGCAGCCAATGGTCGAAGTGTGAAGCTGGAGTGCAGTTTATCCGCGCACCTGGCAGGGATAGCAAACAGTGAATGCGTCTTTTATTTATTAATTTCCGAATCCTTAGTCTTCTGACAGATTTGATGTGCACTACTACGAATTCCTTTCCTGTACTAACCTCTCCATCTCAGAGTAGCACTTGCAACCTACGTCCTCAATTATTTGCTTGACGTATTCCAATCTCTGTCTTCCTCTACAGTTTTTGCCCTCTACAGCTCCCTCTAGTACCATGGAAGTCATTCCCTCATGTCTTAGCAGATGTCCTATCATCCTGTCCCTTCTGCTTATCAGTGTTTTCCACATATTCCTTTCCTCTCCGATTCTGCATAGAACCTCCTCATTCCTTACCTTATCAGTCCACCTAATTTTCAATATTCGTCTATAGCACCACATCTCAAATGCTTCGATTCTCTTCTGTTACGGTTTTCCCACAGTCCATGTTTCACTACCATACAATGCTGTACTCCAGACGTACATCCTCAGAAATTTCTTCCTCAAATTAAGGCCGGTATTTGATATTAGTAGACTTCTCTTGGCCAGAAATGGTAGAAACGCAAGGAGACTATTTCGAAATATGATGTTCTTGAAAGTTTCCTATTTGATTATAATAAAATTTTATAACTGCTTTGCGGATAATAATTGACTTACCTCTTATTTACGTGGGTGGTGTTGGTGAAGAGTGCATACGTCTTTTCAGTTTCAATGCACAGAAATTAACGTATCGGCCCTCAATAAGTTCAATTTACAATACATGTTGTAAGTAGGCTGTTTAGGTTTTTATATTGGTAACGCCACGTAGCGCTCTGTATGAAAATCACTGACTGTGCTGTGTGCAGTCTGTGGCTGGTTGGCATTGTTGCAATATTCTCTACTGTAGTGTTGGGCACTTGGATGTGAACAGCGCGTAGCGTTGGACAGTTGGAGGTGAGCCGCCAGCAGTGGTGGATGTGGGGAGAGCGATGGCGGAGTTTTGAGAGCGGACGATCTGGACGTGTGTCCATCAGAGACAGTAAATTTGTAAGGCTGGATGTCATGAACTGATATATATATTATGACTTTTGAACACTGTTAAGGTAAATACATTGTTTGTTCTTTATCAAAATCTTTCATTTGCTGACTATGCCTATCAGCAGTTATTTAGCCGGCAGTATTGGCGCTCGATGTATTGCAGTAGTTTGAGTAACTAAGATTTTTGTGAGGTAAGAGATTCATGAAAGGTATAGGTTATTGTTAGTCAGGGCCATTCTTTTCTGGGATTATTAAAAGTCAGATTGCCTTGCGCTAAAAATATTGTGTGTCAGTTTAAGCACAGTCATTGATAATTTTTCTAAGGGGACGTTTCAATGTTCATAATGAACTGTAATCTTTTTAAACATAAGAAATTAATATAAAATTGAACTGTGCACATATGTGCTGTATATTCAAGAGCAGCCCATTAAAATCTTTCAAAACAAAAGAGAAACATATTCATGTACATAAATATTTAATTATTATTTTTGTATCTAATGTTGCAGCACATTCAATATTTTATGTGTGTGTGTAATGAGTACTGAAGTCGCTGATACGGAGTAGCTGGTAGTAGGTGGTAGGTGGCAGCACAATACAATGCACCTGCCACGTGCTCCACATCATCTACCTCAGTATTCATTAGACATCGTGAGAGAGCAGAGTATATACACTGTGAGTGTCCTACAGCATAAAACTGAGTTGGGCGCATCACATGGAGTGGTGTAGCCTGTTCATATATTTAAAAAAGAAAAACATATTTTTGTAGAAAACATTTAATCTTGTATCTCTGTATCTAACATAAAGAAACATACCTGTAACATGTACAGCATCCTCGAAACGGCAATGGGAATGTAATGTGTAGTGAAGAAGAGATACATTGCGCAACAGTAGGCAGACCTTTTACAACTTTACCGTCCACGTAAGTAGAATTCACTGCATAAATTAATGTTATTTAACCTCTGAAGTGCCTTTTCTAAATAAACAATTTTTACCATTAGGAAAAGACGCGAAATAACCTACAGTGTGTCCGAAAAGTCTTTCTCTGATTACATAAATTGATAACTCAGGGTAGAAGTAAGATACAAATACGAAACTGGTGTCTAATTGTTTACAAACTATCAATGTTTTTTTCACACATCAGTAAACTTCAACATGAGCACCTTTGGTAGCACGTAGCACATCTAGGCGATATTCAATTTCCGTCCACACATTAGCCAACATCACTGCAGGGATCGATTCAACGACTGTGGTTATCGGTTGCCACAGGGTTTCAAGATCTGGTACACGTGTTCGGTAGACCTCGTCCTTGACATAACCCCACAAAAAGAAGTCTAATGGGTTTATGTTAGGAGAGCGTGGAGGCCAAACCGTTGGCCCATCACGACCAATCCATCGCCCAGGATAGGTCGTATCGACATAGGCACGGGCGTCCAAACCCCAATGAGGCGGTGCACCGTCTTGCTGAAACGAGACATCGGGGTGATACTGAAGCAGCTGAGGAACAGCATACAGTTTCAACACGTACACTGCAGATGTGATGGTAGCCTCAGCGAAGAAGAATTGCCCGATAATTCGATCGTGCAATAGCGCGCACAACAAACGTTCACCTTTGGACTGCCTCTGGTGCACTCCGTGACCTCGCCAGGGGGTTGTGAACACCAAATGCGCACATTATGATGATTCACTACTCCACTGACAAAAAAGGTCGCATCGTCGGAAAAGGCAATTCGTCTGAGATAACCATCATCGTCCTCAATACGTGATATCATTTCGACCGCAAAGTCATATTGACGTGTACTGCCATTGGGCAACGAGGCCTGAGCGATTTGCACTTTGTATGCACGAAACAATAAACGTCTGTGTAAAATGTCATGGAGAGAGCTTTTTGCCATCTGTAATTCGCGTGTGGCCCTGAGCACCGATTTCTTCGGACTTGGCAGAAAAGACTGCCTTACAGCTTCCACCCTGTCTGCTGATGTTCTCGGTCGCCCAGACCTCGGAAGGTCAGCAGCCGATCCTGTGCTCTTGAACTCCTCGTACCAGGCTTTAATACTCTTGACATCAGGTGGATTCCTTCCAAATGTTGTCTGGAAGTGTCTCTGCACTGTGGTCGGTGATCGTGTCTCATGGTACCACAGGACACACTATGCCTTCTCCTGATTGGTTAACATGGCTTCTTGGGCACTGCACCTCATCCAACACTTACGTACTGCGAACATAAAACAGTAAAGAAACTTTGATATTTGTAAACAATTCGACACAAGTTTCGTACTTGTGTCTTACTTCTAGACTGAGTTATCAGTTTATGTAATCAGGGAAAGTCTTTTCGGACTCGCTGTACATTGCCCTTCGTCTGTGACTGTGAAAAGATGCCTGTACTCTTCATTCAGCCATGTAAATAAACATTTCTCCACCTGATGATGATAATGTGAAAAATCCAAAACCCTAGTGGTAAAATAGACAAGTGACTAACGCAGAAATTATTTTATTTGTTTTACAACAGTCACAGCCCTCATAATGCCGTCCCTTGTGGACGAAATGTTCAACAGAAGTAAGTTATTTGCCTGGATGAGTGTTATTTCACGCTGTTTCCAACTTCTGGCCGAGTTTACGTCCCATGCCCCGGTTTTGGTTATGATTTGGGCATCCATATCGTGGTATTGCATGGGTCTGCATGGTTATTCAGCAAGACTACTGAAGCTATGTTTGCGCAATGCTAGTTGTAAGATTATTGTAAAAAGTAAGTCTCATTTGAACGTTTGTAAAATCATTTCATTAGCAGCAGTAAATATTTGAAGAAAAGTTTTCAGAATATAATTAATTTTTGCCAGCAATGTTGCATTACTGATTATAATCCATCCCAAAAACCATCAACGTAAAACTCTGGAAAAATTTTATTGTTGTCAAGAAAAAGTGTAACTATGAATTGCGTAACGTCAGTCAAATTAATTAAAGAATAACGTCAGCTTTGGTAATAAATAAAGCCACTTACTATGACAGCACACCAGCAGCTAATAGAGTATAGTAAACCAGAGTAAGTATATTCGTGTCGCAGTTCGATGTAGCAGTCAGATGGCGATCCAGTAACAGTAAAAAAGGTAAGGAACAGTTTTGGGTTATTGCAGATGACGACTGAGGGCCACGACGACGACACATTGTATGTTTCGTCGAAATAATCAGAAAATCACTTTTAATAAGCAGCAATTAAATTTGTTTGTGAAGATTGAGAAACAGAATAAATTTCAAAGGGAAGATTTCCTTTGTTATTATTAAGCAAGACATGGAAATCCTAAGGAAAGGTGTCATAGGTTATTGTAGAAGGGAAGATTGCGTAAAAAAAAAAAAATAGATATAGAGGAGACGGGAAGGTTTCACCATTCTAGCCACATGTCCAGCCCACTGCAGTCTCCTACTTTTTAATTTCTGGATGACAGTGGGTTGCTTCATTAGCTAATAAATTTCATTGTTCTTTCGAATTCTCCGTACGCCATTCTCCAACACAGGTCCCCAGTTTTTTCTCATTACTTTTCTTTCGAAAACGTTCAGTTTTTCTCTTTCATTCTTTGTAAACGTCCTGCTTTCTGCACCGTACAGTGAAATGGGGCAGATGACAGTGTTGTATAACATCATCTTTGGGGCGATTTACAAAGCTTTGCTTTTGAGTGCGTTGCTTAGTGAATACAGACATTTTGACCCTGAAGCTATTCTTTCGTTTATATCCGTTTATAGCCGCATTTTGCTGGCACTTTGCCTGAGAGGTCTGTACAGGTCTTTCAGTTGTTCTTCAGTTTCACTCAGCAACACTATATCATCTGCATAAGCCACGAGTTTTACTTCACTGCTTTCAAATCGGAGACCATTCTACAGACGTAAATTACTCTCCCGAACCACTTTCTCTAATGCAATGTTGAAGAGGACACATGAAAGAGCCTCTCCTCGTCGTAATCCTGTTTTGATTGGAAAGGCAGGGGATATGCATCCTCTCAACTTCCTCTAACTCTGCTATCTTGAAATTCGCAAACTGTGCGACACAACGTTCTACTTTATACAGCACTGAACAACAAGTGAGGGTCATACAACAATGAAACTTCCGGCAGTTATACATCAAACACAGACGTGTGCAGCGATGCCAACCACACTTCGCTCCGATAAACCATTGGCGCGAAATCACAAAAGTTTCGAGATTTTTAGAACAGACCTCGTAATTGTACGACTCCACCTGTGTTACGTGAGTACTTCGTTTCACGTCTCCCATCGTTGCCTCCGATTGTTACCGTCAAACAGCGTCTCTGTTCCTTAGCGATTATCAAGCACTACACCTATGTTATAGAGCAGTCTACGAACAATGTCAACAATATTGCGCAATATTATTGTGCAGTATTATTTCACAATATATATGCGGCTTTTCGCGGATAATGCTGTAGTATACAGAGAAGTTGCAGGATTAGAAAATTGCAGCGAAATGCAGGAAGATCTGCAGCGGATAGGCACTTGGTGCAAGGAGTGGCAACTGACCCTTAACACAGACAAATGTAATGTATTGCGAATACATAGAAAGAAGGATCCTTTATTGTACGATTATATGATACCGGAACAAACACTGGTAGCAGTTACTTCTGTAAAATATCTGGGAGTATGCGTACGGAACGATTTGAAGTGGAATGATCGTATAAAATTAATTGTTGGTAAGGCGGGTGGCAGGTTGAGATTCATTGGGAGAGTCCTTAGAAAATGTAGTCCATCAACAAAGAAGGTGGCTTACAAAACAATCGTTCGACCTATACTCGAGTATTGCTCATCAGTGTGGGATCCGTACCAGGTCGGGTTGACAGAGGAGATAGAGAAGATCCAAAGAAGAGCGGCGCGTTTCGTCACAGGATTATTTGGTAAGCGTGATAGCGTTACGGAGATGTTTAGCAAACTCGAGTGGCAGACTCTGCAAGAGAGGCGCTCTGCATCGCGGTGTAGCTTGCTGTCCAGGTTTCGAGAGGGTGCATTTCTGGATGAGGTATCGAATATATTGCTTCCCCCTACTTATACCTCCCGAGGAGATCACGAATGTAAAATCAGAGAGATTCGAGCGCGCACGGAGGCTTTCCGGCAGTCGTTCTTCCCGCGCACCATAGGCGACTGGAACAGGAAAGGGAGGTAGTGACAGTGGCACGTAAAGTGCCCTCCGCCACACACCGTTGGATGGCTTGCAGAGTATAAATGTAGATGTAGATGCAGATGTAGATGTAGATGTAGACCGTCTAGGATGCGGTTTATTGCGATTTCAGTGGTCTCACTGGACTTTACGTAGCTCGTGTCGAAGTGTTTTTAGTATTTTAGTGAGTATTTGAGTCACAATCTGGCCATAGTGGCAGCCTGCTTCCACCCACCGGCCTTTTACACCTGTCCCAATCTCCTCCCAGGTTGGTACCTACCTGACGTAGCCGCATCGTGACAATTTGCCGGCAAGATCACGTTCAAGCAAACCTTCCGATCTTTGAATAGTTTGTACACAGTGGACCGTAGCTCGTTTTGTTACACCGTGCGTGATGCAGGGTACGCTGTTCACATCCAACTGGGGCTATGTAAGTAGGCTGTTTAGGTTTTTATGTTGGTAACGCCACGTTGCTGAGGAAATTAGATTAGGAAATGAGACACTTACAGTAGTAAAGGGGTTTTGCTATTTGGGGAGCAAAATAACTGATGATGGTCGAAGTAGGGAGGATATAAAATGTAGACTGGCAATGGCAAGGAAAGCGTTTCTGAAGAAGAGAAATTTGTTAACATCGAGTATAGATTTAAGTGTCAGGAAGTCGTTTCTGAAAGTATTTGTATGGAGTGTAGCCATGTATGGAAGTGAAACATGGACGATAAATAGTCGGGACAAGAAGATAATAGAAGCTTTCGAAATCTGATGCTACAGTAGAATGCTGAAGATTTGATGGGTCGATCACATAACTAATGAGAAGGTATTGAATAGAATTGGGGAGGAGTTTGTGGCGCAACCTGACAAGAACAAGGGACCGGTTGGTAGGACACGTTCTGAGGCATCATGGGATCACCAACTTTGTACTGGAGGGCAGCGTGGAGGGTAAAAATCGTAGAGGGAGTCCAAGAGATGAATACACTAAGCACGTTCACAAGGATGTAGGCTGCAGTAGGTACTGGGAGATGAAGAAGCTTGCACAGGATAGAGTAGCATGGAGAGCTGCATCAAACCAGTCTCAGGACTGAAGACCACAACAACAACAACAACAACAACGCCACGTAGTGCTTTGTATGAAAATCACTGGCTGTGCTGTGTGCAGTCTGTGGCTGGTTAGCATTGTTGGAATATTTGCTATTGTAGCCGGCCGGAGTGGCCGTGCGGTTCTAGGCGCTACAGTCTGGAACCACGAGACCGCTACGGTCGCAGGTTCGAATGCTGCCTCGGACATGGATGTGTGTGATGTCCTTAGTTAGGTTTAAGTAGTTCTAAGTTCTAGTGCACTGATGACCTCAGAAGTTGAGTCCCATAGTGCTCAGAGCCATTTTTGCTATTGTAGTGTTGGGCAGCTGAATGTGAACAGCGCGTAGTGTTGCGCAGTTGGAGGTGAGCCGCCAGCAGTGGTGGATGTGGGGAGAGAGATGGCGGAGTTTTGAGAGCGGACGATCTGGACGTGTGTCCATCGGAGAGAGTAAATTTGTAAGACTGGATGTCATGACTTTTGAACATTATTAAGGTAAATACATTGTTTGTTCTCTAGCCAAATCTTTCATTTGCTGACTATGCCTATCAGTAGTTAGTGCATTCCGTAGTTTGAATAAAAAAAAATTTTGCTGGCAGTATTGGCGCTCGCTGTATTGCAGTAGTTCGAGTAACGAAGAGTGTTTGTGAGGTAAGTGATTCATGAAAGGAATAGGTTATTGTTAGTCAGGGCCATTCTTTTGTAGGGATTATTGAAAGATTGCGTTGCGCTAAAAATATTGTGTGTCAGTTTAGTGCTGATCAGAATAAGTAAAGAGAGAAATGTTTGAGTACGTTCAGTTTTGCTCAGCTGTTTGATAATCAATAAGGTAAGAGGTTTACCAGCACAGTCATTCGTAATTTTTCTGACGGGACGTTTCACTTTGATGAGCATTGCACTGTTGGAAAATGGCACAACGATGCAGGTGCGTCAGAGGTAACACATGAGGACCCACGATGTCCCTGATGGGTTCAAATGGGTTCAAATGGCTCTGAGCAGTATGGGACCTAACTGCTGAGGTCATCAGTCCCCTAGAACTTAGAACTACTTAAACCTAACTAACCTAAGGACATCACACACGTCCATGCCCGAGGCAGGATTCGAACCTGCGATCGTAGCGGTCGCGCGGTTCCAGACTGTAGCGCCTAGAACCGCTCGGCCACTCAGGCCGGCTCCCTGATGGGCTGTCAGCCTTTGCCCAGTCACTATTAGCCTTGAGCTGAAGTCATAGCTGATGGTTCACGCATACCCTGACGCCAACAGTAGCACCGATACGCTTCTGCAAACCACTGGTCGAATTGGACCTCTCAGCTGGTCGCCGGCATACCTGCCAACGATGAACCTCCATAGCAGCGCCCAGCCTCGATTCGTCACTGAACACACCGAGATGTCTTTCGTCAGCAGAGGGTGTTTCTCGGTGATGGCACCACTCCAAACCAGCCGTTTCTCTTCTGCTACACTACTGGCCATTAAAATTGCTACACCACGAAGATGGCGCGCTACAGACGCGAAATTTAACCGACAGGAAGAAGATGCTGTGATATACAAACGATTAGCTTTTCGGAGCATTCACACAAGGTTGGCGCCGGTGGCGACACCTACAACGTGCTGACATGACGAAAGTTTTCAACCCATTTCTCATACACAAACAGCAGTTGGCCGGCGTTGCCTGGTGAAACGTTGTTGTGATGCCTCGTGTAAGGAGGAGAAATGCGTACCATCACGTTTGCGACTTTGATAAAGGTCGGATTGAAGCCTATCGCGATTGCGGTATATCGTATCGCGACATTACTGCTCGCGTTGGTCGAGAACCAATAACTGTTAGCAGAATGTGGAATCCGTGGGTTCAGGAGGGTAATACGGAACGCCGTGCTGGATCCCAACGGCCTCGTATCACTAGCATTCGAGATGACAGGCATCTCATCCGCACGGCTGTAACGGATCGTGCAGCCACGTCTCGATCCCTGAGTCAACAGATGGGGACGTTTGCAAGACAACAGCCATCTGCACGAACAGTTCGACGACGTTTGCAGCAGCACGGACTATCAGCTCGGAGACCGCGGCTGCGGTTACCCATGACGCTGCATCACAGACACGAGCGCCTGCGATGGTGTACTCGACGACGAACCTGGGTGCACGAATGGCAAAACGTCATTTTTTCGGCTTAATCCAGGTTCTGTTTACAGCATCATGATAGTCGCATTCGCGTTTGGCGACATCGCGGTGAATGCACATTGAAAGCGTGTATTCGTCGTCGCCATACTGGCGTATCAACCGGCGTGATGGTATGGAGTGCCATCGGTTACACGTCTCGGTCACCCCTTCTTCGCATTGACGACACTTTGAACAGTGGACGTTACATTTCAGATGTGTTACGACCTGTGGCTCTATCCTACATTTGCTCCCTGCGAAACCCTACATTTCAGCAGGATAATGCACGACCGCGTGTTGCAGGTCCTGTATGGCCTTTCTGGATACAGAAAAAGTTCGACTGCTGTCCTGGCCAGCACATTCTCCAGATCTCTCACCAACTGAAAACGTCTGGTCAATGGTGGCCGACCAACTGGCTCGTCACAATACGCCAGTCACTACTCTCGGTGAACTGTGGTATCGTGTCGAAGCTGCATGGGCAGCTGTACCTGTACGCGCTATCCGAGCTGTGTTTGACTCAATGCCCAGGCGTATCGAGGCCGTTATTACGGCCAGAGGTGGTTGTTCTGGCTACTGATTTCTCAGGATCTATGCACCCAAATTGCGTGAAAATGTAATCACATGTCAGTTCTAGTATAATATATTTGTCCAATGAATACCCGTTCATCATCTGCATTTCACCTTTTGTAGCAATGTTAATGCCCAGTAGTGTATTAACACATGGGACACTAATTCTCTAGTATAGCAGCTGCTAGTCTCCAACCAATCGTCTGGGATGGCACAGAATGTCGTTCTCATGTGATACATGCAGATCTGAACACTTCACGACGTACGCTCGGGGTATGAAGTACAAAACGCTTCAGTCACAATTTTTCGTGTTTTATTCAGTACACGATGCATTTCGGACTCTGTGGGTCTATCTTTAGGTGTAATTCATCTTAATACATGCTTTATTTGTTCTCTTGAATGAGATGAAATGCATATTTCTGTCACGATAAGGTTTGATGTTAGGTTAAGGATTTCGTAAGTCAGACGCGGAAAATATGTACGAAATACTGGAAAAGATCAATAGTGTAAACTTAGCAAATAATCCAAGAAAAGCGTTTTTAACGTTTTAGTAACAACAGAAGCTTTGTCCTCCTTCGTTTTCAAGCATATCACTTCACTCAAGACGCACATTCGCAAACAAATGTTTGTAAATAATTCACATATGTTTTTGTACACGCTGTGCTCAAAGATGAATTTCATGTAGTGCTAAAGATATAATATTTAAACAATTGACATATGCAGGAAACAATTGAAATATGCAGCAAATAACTTTAGAACAGATGTTTAAAATTACTGAAATACCTGTGGTTTTCGAAATCTGTTTCTTCATTTAACATCGATTCTGGTTTTTTCGATTTTGTGGAGGTATATCTCCAGTTGTTCTAACAGATTTAGGGTCTTACCATTGGCTTCATTGTGTAATACTACCAAATTGTTTTCTAGCTTGTTGATGACATGTTTCGTTTCCAACATATGTTGTGCAATGGCTGATTTTTCAAAGTGGATGAGCCTGAAAACATTTACATGTTCTTGGAAACGGGTTTTGAAGTTTCTGCCTGTTTTCCCTACAGGACAACTGGGGCATGCTACTTTGTACACGCCACTGCTGTTGTATGTTTGCGTATTTGATTTTATGTTATGGATGAGTAAGTTTCCTAATTTATTATTAGTTGAGAATGAAACTGTTACTTTTTTTTTTTTTGAAAAGGTTAGGTATTTTCTTTATAGGGGGCCCAGGAATGGGATGCTGGCGAATATTTTCTCTTCTTTCATAGTGTTGTCATTCACTGTCTTGCTTTGGTATATTTGTCTGTTTAAATTGTTTTGGCTGTGTAGCCATTGCTTATTGCAATGCTCTTTATTATATCTATATCATTCTTGACGGTTTTTCCTTCCAGATCAAGAGTGTGTACTCTGTGTAGCATGGACCTAAATGCAGCATATTTCTGCGTGGTGCGATGCTAGAATTGGAGGTAGCATATCAGGTTTACTGGCAGACATATATCTCAATCATCTGGAAAGTTAGTTCTTTAATGAAAACAATAGATTCAAAAGTAAAATAGTATAGTACTGGATATATGTTGATGACACCTTGCTTCTATTTTATGGAACAATATATGAGATCGAAGAGCTAGTAACAGTATTCAGTTCTTTCCACAAAAACATAAAATTCACAATAGAACATGAGGACAACAAAAGCATAAATTTCCTGGATCTTAAAATCACCAGCCGTCAACAAAATAATAAATTCAGCATACACAGAAAACACACATACACAGACATAGCACTCGACAAATCATCATGCCATCCCACCACACAGAAACATGCTGCATTTAGGTCCACGCTACACAGAGTACACTCTCTTGATCTGGAAGGAAACGACCTCAAGAATGAGATAGGTACAATAAAGAGCATTGCCATAAGGAATGGCTACACAGCCAAAACAATTGACAATTTAGACAGACAAATACACCAAAGCAAGACAGCGAATGACAACACTATGAAAGAAGAGAAAATATTCGCCATCATCCCATACCTGGGCCCCATATAAAAAAATACCTAACCTTTTCAGAAAAAATGTATCAGTTTCATTCGCAACTAATAAGAAATTAGGAAACTTACTCATCCATAACATAAAATCAAATACGCAAACATACAACAGCAGTGCAGTGTACAAAGTATCATGCCCCAGTTGTCCTGTAGGGAAAACAGTCAGAAACTTCAAAACCCGTTTCCAAGAACATGTAAATGCTTTCAGGCTCAACCACTTTGAAAAATCAGTCATTGCACAACATATGTTGAAACATGTCATCAACACTCTAGAAAAGAATTTCGTAGTATTACATAATGAAGCCAATGGTAAGACCCTAAATCTGTTAGAACAACTGGAGATATACCTCCACAAAATCGAAAAAACCAGAATCGATGTTAAATGAAGAAACAGATATCGCAAGCCACAGCTATTCCTGTAATTTTAAAGATCTGATCTGAAGTTATTTGCTGCATATGTCAATTGTTTCCTGCATATGTCAATTGTTTAATAATGATGTCTTTAGCACTATGAAAAATTCATCTTTGAGCACATCATGTACAAAATTTACAAACATGTGTTACCGAATGTGGCTCTTGAATGAAGTGATATGCTTGAAAACGAAGGAGGACAAAGCTCATGCTGTTACTAAAACGTTAAAAACGCTTTTCTTGGATTATTTGCTAAGTTTACACTATTGATCTTTTCCGCCATTCCGCACATATTTTCCGCGTCTGACTTACGAAATTCGTAATCTAACATCAAACCTTTTCTGACAGAAATAAGCATTTCATCTCATTCAATAAAACATGTATTAAGACAAATTACACCTGAAGATGGACCCACAGTGTCCGAAATGCATCGTGTACTGAATAAAACACGAAAAATTGTGACTAAAGGCATTTTTAAATTCATATCTCAAGTATATTGAGTACAGTCACGTTTGAAGCTTCAAAATATGGATAAAATATTAAAAAAAAGTTCACGATGTGCTCCGTGGACATTACGGTAGTCTCCCTCTTAGTGGCCAGATGTGGTCGCCCGGAATCTTGCTGAAGAGTATGTTTCGCCTGATGTTCCATGCGGTCCAACTTGGGGCAAAACGAAAATATGGATGTTGCAATGTTCTACCAGCTCCCCAAATGGACACCCACAACGGGGTCCCTTTCAAACTCTGTCTGGTGCTAATAACAATGTATGATGCATGTGTTCATCGTTTCCGTGTCCTTCAAAGCGATCAGTCAACATCTGACGTTGTTTATGCCCCTGACAGACTAAAGGCCGAAGTACTAAATGTCTTTTTCCAAAGCTGTTTCACTGAGTAAGACTCCACTGCAGTTCCTTCTCTAGATTGTCGCACAGATGACAAAATGGTAGATATCGAAATAGACGACAGAGGGATAGAGAAACAATTAAAATCGCTCAAAAGGGGAAAGGCCGCTGGACCTGATGGGATACCAGTTCGATTTTACACAGAGTACGCGAAGGAACTTGCCCCCCTTCTTACAGCGGTGTACCGTAGGTCTCTAGAAGAGCGTAGCGTTCCAAAGGATTGGAAAAGGGCACAGGTCATCTCCGGTTTCAAGAGAGGACGTCTAACAGATGTGCAGAACTATAGACCTATGTCTCTAACGTCTATCAGGTGCAGTATGTTGGAACACCTATAATGTTCCAGTATAATGACTTTTCTGGAGACTAGAAATCTACTCTGTAGGAATCAGCATGGGTTTCGAAAAAGACGATCGTGTGAAACCCAGCTCGCGCTATTCGTCCACGAGACTCAGATGGCCATAGACACAGGTTCCCAGGTAGATGCCGTGTTTCTCGACTTCCGCAAGGCGTTCCATACAGTTCCCCACAGTCGTTTAATGAACAAAGTAAAAACACATGGACTATCAGACCAATAGTGTGATTGAATTGAAGAGTTCCTAGGTAACAGTACGCAGCAAGTCATTCTCAATGGAGAGAAGTCTTCCGAAGTAAGAGTGATTTCAGGTGTGCCGCAGGGTAGTGTCGTAGGACCGTTGCTATTCACAATATACATAAATGACCTTGTGGATGACATCGGAAGTTCACTGAGGCTTTTTGCAGATGATGCTGTGGTACATCGAGAGGTTGTAACAATGGAAAATTGTACTGAAATGCAGGAGGATCTGCAGCGAATTGACGCATGGTGCAGGGAATGGCAATTGAATGTCAATGTAGACAAGTGTAATGTGCTGCGAATACACAGAAAGAAAGATCCTTTATCATTTAGCTACAATATAGCAGGTCAGCAACTGGAAGCAGTTAATTCCATAAATTATCTGGGAGTACGCATTAGGAGTGATTTAAAATGGAATGATTATATAAAGTTGATCGGCGGTAAAGCAGATGCCAGACTGAGATTCATTGGAAGAATCCTAAAGAAATTCAATCCGAAAACAAAGGAAGTAGGTTACAGTTCGCTTGTTCGCCCACTGCTCGAATACTGCTCAGCAGTGTGGGATCCGTACCAGATAGGGTTGATAGAAGAGATAGAGGAGATCTAACGGAGAGCAGCGCGCTTCGTTACAGGATCATTTAGTAATCGCGAAAGCGTTACGGAGATGATAGATAAACTCCAGCGGAAGACTCTGCAGGAGAGACGCTCAGTAGCTCGGTACGGGCTTTTGTTGAAGTTTCGAGAACATACCTTCACCGAGGAGTCGAGCAGTATATTGCTCCCTCCTACGTATATCTCGCGAAGAGACCGTGAGGATAAAATGAGAGAGATTAGAGCCCACACAGAGGCATACCGACAGTCCTTCTTTCCACCAACAATACGAGACTGGAATAGAAGGGAGAACCGATAGAGGTACTCAAGGTACCCTCAGCCACGCACCGTCAGGTGGCTTGCGGAGTGTGGATGTAGGTGTAGATGTATGTGGCTGGGTGGCCACACGTGTTAATGCGACCTCTTCCAGGACAGGGAGGTACGCGGACCCAGATCGAAAGAGGGGTCGGTGCGCCAACCAGAGTCGATGTGGTTTTTCTATGCAGTTTCCCACGTCCCATTAGGAGAATACCGAGCTGGTTCCCATGTTTCCCCTCGAACACACGCTACGCACACATTTAGAAAACTTTTTCACACTCGCACGTACCCTGTATGCAGACTGTCTGGGTTCACAGCTTCCTTTCTGCAGGGTCAATAGGAGTTAGTTAGTTGGTTGTGTGTTCCATTGATCAATCGCACGGTACAGTAGCCGTTATGATGCGGAACGTGTCAAGTGCACAAGAAATGCACATATGAAACAAAATTTTTTAATATATATATATATATATTACAATACAGAGTTAAAGATTAATATTTCTATTATTTACCCCATTCCCTTAAATGGCACAAAATGCATATACTATATGAAACTTCCTGGCAGATTAAAACTGTGTGCCCGACCGAGACTCGAACTCGGGACCTTTGCCTTTCGCGGGCAAGTGCTCTACCAACTGAGCTACCGAAGCACGACTCACGGCCGGTCCTCACACCTTTACTTCCGCCAGTACCTCGTCTCCTACCTTCCAAACTTTACGGAAGCTCTCCTGCCAACCTTGCAGAACTAGCACTCCTGAAAGAAAGGATATTGCGGAGACATGGCTTAGCCGCAGCCTGGGGGCTGTTTCCGGAATGAGATTTTCACTCTGCAGCAGAGTGTGCGCGAAAGGCAAAGGTCCCGAGTTCGAGTCTCGGTCGGGCACACAGTTTTAATCTGCCAGGAAGTTTCATATCAGCGCACACTCCGCTGCAGAGTGAAAATCTCATTCATATACTATATATTTATAGATTTATTTATTTCTGTTCAAGAATTCATCTATGGTATAGAAGGAGTTGTCAAAGAGATATGATTTCAATTTATTTTTGAAGCTATTACTGCTATCTGTCAGACATTTTATTTCATCTGGTAATTTGTCGAAAATTCTTATAGCAGCATATTTTACCCCTTTCTGTGCTAAAGATAGTGTAAGTCTTTCTTTTTTTCTGGTATTATAATCATGAATGTCACTGTTGGTTTTAAACTGGTCCATGTTGTTGAGAACAAATTGCATTAGTGAGTAGACGTATTGTGAGGCTGTGGTAAGAATTCCAAACCTTTTAAAAAGATACCTACAAGATGTGCCACTATGAACCCCACACATTATTCTAACCAATTTCTTTTGAGCAATGAATACTTTTTGTCTAAATGTTGAGTTGCTCCAAAATATTATTCTGTATGACATCAGAGAGTGAAAGGATGCAAAGTATGTTAACTTACTAATTTCTATATTCTCAAAATTGGAAACTATTCTGATCGCAAAAGTTGCTGAACCTAGTCTCTTTAGGAGATCCAAACTATAATTTTCCAATTAAGATTTTCATCTATATGTACACCCAAAACTGTTGATGTGTTATATTTATTGAAGGAGCTGTACTTTTTGCAGCAGAAAATTGGATGTACTGTGTTTTTCAAAAGTTTAGAGCAAGCCCATTCACAGAAAACCAATCAATGACTTTTCCAAAGACCTTGTTTGTATCATTTTCAATTGGAGTTTCTTTTACTGCATTAATAATGATGCTTATATCATCAGCAAACAGTGTCAGTTCAGCTTCCTGTTTGAGATAGGAAGGGAGGTCGTTCACATACATCAAGAACAGAAGGGGACCCATAATTGAACTCTGTGAAACACCTAATGTAATTTCACCCCAGTTAGATGAAGTGGCAAACTTATTTAAATCACTTGACCCATATCAGGAAACTCTTTGTTTCCTGTTCTGTAGCTATGACTTAAACCACTCATATGCTATTACATTTATACCACAGAATTGTAATTTCTGTAACATAATGTCATAGTTCACACAATCTAATGCTTTGGACAAGTCTGATGACATTCGTTGCTTGGGCTCTTCAACAGTCGATCCCAAAGAGATTCTGTTTCATACTGACCTTACGACTTATCTTAGAAGAAAGATTAAGGAAAGGCAAAACTACGTTTCTAGCATTTTTAGACTTAGAGAAACCTTTTGACAATGTTGGCTGAATACTCTCTTTCAAATTCTAAAGGTGGCAGCGATAAAATACAGGGAGCGAAAGGCTATTTACAATTTGTACACAAACCAAATGGCGGTTATAAGAGTTGGGGGACATGAAAGGGAAGCAGTTGTTGGTAAGGGAGTGAGACAGGGTTGTAGCCTATCCCCTATGTTATTCAATCTGTATATCGAGCAAGCAGTAAAGGAAACAAAAGAAAAATTCGAAGTAGGTATTAAAATCCATGGAGAAGATATAAAAACTTTGAGGTTCGCCGATGACATTGTAATTCTGTCAGAGACAGCAAAGGACTTGGAACAGCAGTTGAACGGAATGGACAGTGTCTTCAAATGAGGATATAAGAGGAACATCAACAAAAGTAAAACGAGGATAACGGAATGTAGTCGAATTAAGTCGGGTGATGCTGACGGAATTAGATTAGGAAATGAGACACTTAAAGTAGTAAAGGAGTTTTGCTATTTGGGGAGCAAAATAACCGATGATGGTCGAAGTAGAGAAGATATAAAATGTAAACTGGCAATGGCAAGGAAAGCGTTTCTGAAGAGGAGAAATTTGTTAAAATCGAGTATACATTTAAGTGTCAGGAAGTCTTTTCTGAAAGTATTTATATGGAGTGTAGCCATGTATGGAAGTGAAACGTGGCCAATGAATAGTTTGGACAAGAAGAGAATAGAAGCTTTTTAAGTGTGGACCTACAGAAGAATGCTGAAGATTAGATGGGTAAATCACATAATTAATGAGGAGGTATTGAATAGAATTGGGGAGGAGTTTGTGGCACAACCTGACAAGAAGAAGGGACTGGTTGGTAGGACATGTTCTGAGGCATCAACGGATCACAAATTTAACATTGTAGGGCAGCGTGGAGGGTAAAAATCGTAGAGGGAGACCAAGAGATGAATACACTAAGCAGATACAGAAGGAAGGAGGTTGCAGTAGGTACTGGGAGATGAAGAAGCTTGCACAGGATAGAGTAGCATGGAGAGCTGCATCAAACCAGTCTCTGGACTGAAGACCACAACAACAAGGACCACTTTTATACTGTACAAGTCCTGGCTACAACTCCGAACACAAGAAATACTGTCACAGGGAATTGCAACTCTAATCATTTTTCATATTGGACAAAAGTGTGTCCATATTACAAGTTACCTTACCATCTGAACGTATCTTTTGGATGCTTCACTTCTTTTGTCAGGTGGTATATTAGCAACAAGTGACAGATTCGAGCACAAGCAATGGAAATGAGGCACAGAGAGAGAGAGAGAGAGAGAGAGAGAGAGAGAGAGAGAGAGAGAGAGAGAGGAAGAGAGAGAAAGAGAGGGAGGCTAGGGGAAAGAGTAGAGAGGGGAGGATCTGTTCTGGGAAAGAGTGGTCCCGTTGCGGTCGTTAACTACACTGTGTTGCGTGTCACGTTTCTAATTAGAGAGCACGTCTTCAGGCACGAGCAATTAGCCGGCTGCTACCGACAGAGCGGCGCCTGCCGTTAGCGGCAGGGACTGCTTCTGTGCGCTTAGCCTTCCTGTCTACAGGGGAAACGGACGCGAAAATCACAAACACTCATCTACATAATGTGTGTCGGACATCACCACCCACATGGCTCACCGTTGAGGGATTTGCACTAAATTATGCCCGGAGACATTCTTCTCATTTTCTCTAGCTTCATCTCTCTTTATTTCTATCTTCTTCTCTCGTGTTCTATATTTGTCTCTATTTCTCTCTATATTCTTTTCCTCTGTCTTTTCTATCTTTGATGCCCACTCCTGTACTCTGAGTCTCTGTATTACTCTCTCTCACACACGTTTTCACTAGCCTTTGTGTCTATTTCTATTGTTTCCTCTCTCTCTCTATCTTTGACACCCTCTCTTATGCCCTGTCTCTTTATCACTCTCTCTCTCACACTCACCATTTCGATTACTCCTTCAATCTCTTGTTCTCTTTCTACTTCAGCCACTTTTTGATGTATATTTCCACTTCATCTCTTTCATGAACACAGGACAAGGGATAGAGTGGTACTACAAGGCCCACCGCTGACATTTCCTCTCTTCTTGTTTCTCTGTCTTGTTGCCCTTTTTTGCTCTCTCTCGCTTCTCTCTTTCTTTGTATGCTTTTCTCCATATTTCTCTCTCTTTCTATGTGTTCTCTCTGCATGTCTGCCTCTCCCCCTCTTTCTCTCTCTTTGTCCCAATGCGTATCTTTTATTCTGTTTGTCTTTCTTTCCATTTTATCCCTCTCTCTTTCCCACCCTCTCTCCCTATCTCCACTTTCCCTTACTGTTTTACTGCTTTCCCTTTTTCGAATTTCACAATCAGTTCCTGTCTTTAGTTGGTCAGGTAGTTGATTTTGGGGAGGAGACAAAACTGAAGTCATCGCTCCCATCAGTTTTGGAAAGGAAATCGACCTGCGCTCTTTCAAAGGAACCATCCCAGCATTTGCCTTAAACAATTTAGGGAAATCACAGAAAACCTAAATTTGGATGGCCCAAAGTGGGTTTGAAGCGTCAACATCCCGAACGCGTATTCAGTGTGCTAACCACTGCACCACCTCGCTCAGTCTCTGTCATTCCCACTCGCTTTCTCTCTCTGTTTTCTCTCCTCTCTCTCTCTCTCTCTCTCTCTCTCTCTCTCTCCCCCCTCTCTCTGTCTGTCTCTCTTTCTCTCTCTCTCTGATGTGACCTAGCAGTTGATCACTCTCATGCACTTAATTGAAGCAGTCTTTGTGGTACCAGAAACAATGTGGGACCTAGTGATAATATGTGTAGTAGTACACGCCGTGGCCAGACATTTCCACTAGTTTCCTTTATTGTTGTTCCCTCCCCCACATTTTCTGTCCTTGTCACCTTATATTATCTTGTTCTCTTTCTCCCTCTCTCTTCTTTTGCCTTTCTCCTATTTTCCCCTCTATCTCTCATTGCATCTTTATCAATCTTTTACTATCTTTACTCTCTTTTTGATGTGAATTGCAAGAAAAACCTGCTCGTACACAGAAGTTAGGTGATAAAGGTGTACGCAACAACATCGAGCACACAGATAGTTTTCGAACAACATAATGCCTTTGCGACAGTGCCTCTCTCTTTCTCCTTCTCCTTCTCATTCCCTTTGTCATTCTCCGTCCTCTTCCTCTCTCTTTGTGTCTTTCTCTCTGCCTTTATTTTTTTGTATTGCTCGTCTTTGCCTCCCCCCCCTCTCTCTCTCTCTCTTTCTACCTTTGTTGTCCCTGTCTCTCCGATTATCTGCCTCCTTGCCATTCTGCCCCTCTATCTCTTTCTCTTTGAATAGCACTTTGCCTTTGTCCCCACTCTCCATTTCTCTTTTTCAAACTTTCTTTTCAAATTCTCTCTTTCTCTCTCTTTTTCTCCTCTCTCTCTCTCTCTTTCTCTCTCTCTCTTTCATGTGACCTAGGAGCTCATCATACTGAAGGCATCTTTGACCTATTTGAAAGAACACTGATTATAGCTGTAGTGTGTACGCTACAATGTGCCCTCGCAACACTATTCAAGATCTACCAGGAAAGTATGGCTGCTATACAGGGTGTTACAAAAAGGTACGGAAACATTCCTCACATACAAAACATTCCTCACACACAAAGAAAGAAAATATGTTATGTGGACATGTGTCTGGAAACGCTTACTTTCCATGTTAGAGCTCATTTTATTACTTTTCTTCAAATCACATTAATCATGGAATGGAAACACACAGCAACAGAACGTACCAGCGTGACTTCAAACACTTTGTTGCAGTAAATGTTCAAAATGTCCTCCGTTAGCGAGGAGACATTGCCTGGAGTATTTGTGTATCTGACACCACATTAAGTATACAGGGTGTTACAAAAAGGTGCATGGACAAGACTAGTGTAGGAATTAGTGCTGGAGGGAATTTACACCATGAATGATGCAGGGCTGTCCATAAACCCGTAAGAGTACGAGAGGACCACTTCTCAACAGCACGTAGCAAGGTTGGTTGGTTGGTTGTTTTGGGGAAGGAGACCAGACAGCGTGGTCATCGGTCTCATCGGATTAGGGAAGGATGGGGAAGGAAGTCGGCCGTGCCCTTTCGGAGGAACCATCCCGGCATTTGCCTGGAGCGATTTAGGGAAATCACGGGAAACCGAAATCAGGATGGCCGGACGCGGGATTGAACCGTCGTCCTCCCGAATGCGAGTCCAGTGTCTAACCACTGCGCCACCTCGCTCGGTATACGTAGCAAGGCATTCCAGATATGTTAAATAATGTTCACGTCTGAGGAGTTTGGTGGCCAGAAGAATGTTCCTGGAGCCACTCTGTAGCAATGCTGAACGTGTGGGGTGTCGCATTGTCCTGCTGGAACTGCCCGTCGGAATGCACAAAGGACGTGAATGGATGCAGGTGATCAGACAGGATGCTTACGTACGAGTCACCTGTCAGAGTCGTATCTAGACGCATCAGGGGTCTTGAATAATCCACTGCTGACATGCAGGGTACATGATTCGTGAGGTTGTCTCCATATCTGTACACGTCCATATGCTCGCTACAATCTGAAACGAGACTCGTCCGAGCAGACAACACGTTTCCAGTCATCAACTGTCCAAGGTCGAAGTTGATGGGCCCAGGCGAGGCGTAAAACTTTGTGTCGTGCTGGCATCAAGGTTTCACGAGTGACGTTTCGTCGAATGGTTCGCACGCTGACACTTGTTGATGTCCCAGCATTGAAATCGGCAGCAGTTTGTTGAAGAGTTGCACTTCCGTCACGTTGAACAACTCTCTTCAGTCGCCGATGGTCCCGTTCTTGCAGCCGCAACGATCTCGGAGTTTTGACGTTTTACCGCATTCCTGATATCCACGGTACACTCTTGAAATGGTCGTACGGGAAAATCCCCACTCCATCGCTACTTCGGAGATTCACCGACTATAACACCACGTTCAAACTCTTGATAACCTTCCATTGTAGCAGCAGTAAACGATCTAAGAACTGGATCAGACAGTTGTTGTTCTACACAGCCGTTGCCGACGGCTGCGCCGTATTCTGCCTGTTTACATGCCTCTGTATTTCAATACGCATGCCTATATCAGTTTCTTTGGCGCTTCAGTGTACTGCACTTCAGTTTTTCTGTTGTATGAAAATGATATTCAAATATCTCTGCGCACATTAATTACTGTTTGGACATTCCATACATGGAACATAGAATATTTTGTAAGAAATATTATAAAACGTTCCTTGAATACGTTAACCACCCACAAGACGAAACATTGCAGAGTCCCCAGAGTTGGGGAAAACGTGATGGTCGATTCAGCGAGTTATATAGGAGCTCTAGCCACCAGATGGCAGTACAGTACAGCATTTTATCCCTGTCCGCTTGGCATAAATACCTCTAGACAGTAACACGTTCCTCAGGTATGCCATTACACTCACTGTATAGTTCGGACGTCAGTATATATTACAGTTATACTGATAGAAAAACCTAGATTCTGTATGAGATACGGTTTATTAAGTTATGCTGATAGAACAACCTAGATTCTGTATGAGATACAATTTATTAAGTTATACTGATAGAACAACCTAGATTCTGTATGAGATACGGTTTATGCAGTTTTGATATTTTAAAGAGACGCAAAATCCCCAAGATGGCGATCTTTAACAGAAGCTCGAAATTTAGTGCAGTATGCAATGTGAGATGCTTATAACAGTTTCCACGATGATATTTTGTCTCGAAACCTGGCAGAAAATCCAAAGAGATTCTGGTCGTATGTGAAGTATGTTAGCGGCAAGAAACAATCAATGCCTTCTCTGTGCGACAACAATGGAGATGCTATCGAAGGCAGTGCTGCCAAAGCAGAGGTACTAAACACAGCCTTCCGAAATGTCTTTACAAAATAAGACGAAGTAAATATTCCAGAATTCGAGTCGAGAACAGCTGCCAACATTGAGTAACGTAGAAGTAAATATCCTCGGAGTAGCGAAGCAACTTGAATCACTTAATAAAAGCAAGTCTTCTGGTCCAGACTGTATACCAATTAGGTTCCTTCCGGAGTATGCTGATGCATTAGCTCCCTACTTAACAATCATATACAACAGTTCGCTCGACGAAAGATCCGTGCCGGCCGAAGTGGCCGTGCGGTTAAAGGCGCTGCAGTCTGGAACCGCAAGACCGCTACGGTCGCAGGTTCGAATCCTGCCTCGTGCATGGATGTTTGTGATGTCCTTAGGTTGGTTAGGTTTAACTAGTTCTAAGTTCTAGGGGATTAATGACCTCAGCAGTTGAGTCCCATAGTGCTCAGAGCCATTTGAACCACTTTGAAAGATCCGTACCAAAAGACTGGAAAGTTGCACAGGTCACACCAATATTCAAGAAAGGTACTAGGAGTAATCCACTTAATTACAGCCCCATATTGTTAACGTCGATATGCAGCAGGATTTTAGAACAATATTGTGTTCGAACATCACGAATTATCTCGAAGAAAACGGTCTATTGACACACAGTCAAAACATCCTTCCTGTGAAACACAACTAGCTCTTTATTCACATGAAGTCCTGAGTGTTACTGACAAGGGATTTGAGATCGATTCCGTATTCCTGTATTTCCGGAAGGCTTTTGACACTGTACCACACAAGCGGCTCGTAGTGAAATTGCGTGCTTGTGGAATATCGTGTCAGTTATGTGACTGGATTTGTGATTTCCTGTCAGAGAAGTCACAGTTCGTAGTAACTGACGGAAAGTGATCGAGTAAAACAGAAGTGATTTCTGGCGTTTCCCATGGTAGTGTTATAGGCCCCTGGCTGTTCCTTATCTATATAACCGATTTGGGAGACAATCTTCGGTTGTTTGCAGATGACGCTGTCGTTTGTCGACTAATAAAGTCATCATAAGATCAAAACAAACTGCAAAACGATTTTGAAAAATATCTGAATGGTGCGAATAGTGGCAGTTGACCCTAAATAACGAAAAGTGTGAGGTCATCCACATGAGTACTAAAAGGAACACGTTAAACTTCGGTTACACTATAGATAAGTCTAATCTACAAGCCTCAAACACGTATGTAACGCAGCAGCGATGGCGAGGCATTGTAGCATCTGTGACCAGAGAGTATGCGCTTGACCGCGCGAGTGTTGCGAGCGGTTCTCAGTCAGTCAGTCGTTGCTCAGTCTGTTAGTAGCTGTAGGCCAGTGCAGTAGTAGTCGTGGCGAGTCTGTTAGTAGCAGTCGTTGCGAGTCGGTAGCTCGGTTTAGTTGAGAGCAGTTCTTGGTCAGTATTCGTCGCGTGTAGTACGCCAATAGTCGTCATGGAGAGCGGTCGGCAACACTGGTCAAGATGGTGAATAAGGTATACTGTTAATTAATATAATCATTAGATAATGAAAAGTTTTATTTATTGTAACTATTCTCCAACAAGTCCCCCAATAATAATTTTGATTTCAAAGCATTTTTCAAAAATTTTATTTTTTATCGAAGTAAAGATTTCGTTGCACTTACCATTTCATTCCACTTCTTTTGAAGAAAAATTTCACTAGAATCACAAAAAAAAAGAGAATATTATTATTCGCAATGCAGTTCCTCCAAGCGGTGCGCAACAACAAGAGCAGATATGTGACATCCATGTATTCTGAGGTAAGACTTTAATTCTGATTGTTTTATACAGGGCCAAAGACCGATATTTCGGTTTAATTGTATTTTCTTGTCACTGAACGGACTTTAAATTTTGTGAAGAATTTAGATTTGAGTCAGATTGCGATTCTCACTTTTATTGTCATTAAATTTAATTGCAGGGAGGTTACGTTTGGCTCCCATTTCTATTAAGTATTGTCATTTCTTTCTTATAAAATTACGGTGGGGAGGTTACACTTGGCGACACCCAGTCCAGGATCGTATTTCGTTGAGAGTCTTTTGAACAACAGTCAGATATCTGCTCTTGTTTGCTTAGATATAATTAGGATTTGGCGCAACGCTTTTATTAACTTGTAAATTTTTTTTCTACAGGTCAACGGCAATTCGTTGCTCTATTGTATTTGTGTGTTGCTTTTGCATTTGTGCTTATTGTTTTGTGAATATTTGTGACAGTTGCAAAAATGCCGCGAAAGACTGTGAATAGTGTATCGCGAGGTATTTTGAATGAAATTACCGACTTAAACAGCGTGACCGATAGTAATTGTGACACGCAGTGTAATGATGACAATCCTGCGTTCACTAACAATCAATGCATTCCAACCATTAATGATGACTTTTACCCTGATAATGAACAAACGAACTCAATTGTCTCGTCTGTTAATTTGACGACAATTGATGACGCGAGACGCTCTATTGCAATGAGCGCTGCCGAGCTTAACACACCCGATTTAGAAAATTCAAATAACGTACAGACAAATTTTTCGAATGAAAATGGTCAGTGTACTGAAAATTCGACGGATTCATTTAACGCGACAATTGCAGGTATACAGTCAAACAGCACAGATCATGGAGTAGGTAATGTTAATTGGGATCAATATATGGCATTTTTGCGGGAAAATTTCAAACAGCTTAATGAAAGATTTGACAAACTTATTGAACGGACCGGACAACAGAGTGAAAGTTTAGACAACCATTACAAACAACTTAGCGAAACAATTGATAAAAGTTTCGAACTCACAAACGAAAAACAAGACGATCTTAAAGAACAGAACAAACAAGTTAGTGAGCAGATTACAGCTGTTACCGTGCAATGTCGGGACAATAAAGTACATTTACGTGAGGATACTGAGGCTTGTGCTAAAAACAGTAATAAAGAAGTTGGCACTGTTGCACAAGAATTAAGTAGCACACGTGTAGGCACAACAGAATCACATAAAGACGGGATTATTGGAGTCACCGAACAATGTTCAGCAAACGAAACACAGGTACACGAAATTAATGCAATCACTGAACAATGCCCTAAAAACGCAGTACAGATTTGCGACGAAGTTAATTTAGAGTCAGTGGAAGTTTCACACACTGCGAATACGGAAGTCAATTATAAGAGTGAACGACAGATCAACCAAATTGACGAAAGTGTTACAGTAACAGAGTTGAAAACTATTTCAGTCACCAATACGTCACAGAATCCGCCACTTTGCGAGCATTTGTCAGAGTCACGCAGCGTGTATAATGTGAACAATTTACAGAGACTACGCGAATTAAAATCAGAAAAGCTACGCGACTTAAAATATGAAAAGGTACGCAACTTGAAGTACGAAACGACACAGACAAACAGATTCACACACAAACCCGAACGTGTTTTCAAATTCAATGACGAGAACGTAGATTACGAGCAATTTTTATCCGCCAGAAAATGTGAAGAACTTAATAATGACAGCGTACAGGTACACGCTTTGCACTGTATACGACAATTTATCTTTGTACATTCACCGCTATTACCTGTAATGCAGAAACTAGCTTTGAACCAGAGGCGACAATTTGCTATTGTATTTTCATCAGCATTACGTATTATGCAGAAACTGGAATTAGCAAGAATACAACAATTTGCCTTTGGAATTTTACTGCCATTGCCTGTAACGCAAAAGCTAAAATTTATTTGCAGTGCGTAAATGACCTCAGGGGATTCATTACGCTTTAATGAATATGTGCCGTAGCGAGCATAGGGCCCCGAGCTGTAGTAGTGCTGTTTCATCTTTAGTTTTCTGCACTGCTGCCTTCTCTTCTACTATCCTTTATATCTATCCAAACTGCTCTTTAACTATTGCTCTACCTAGTATTAAGAAATTAGTAATGAAAACCCGATGTGACAAACTTTTACCGAATGTGACAATTTTCAGTAGGCACTCCAGAACCAGCGTAATTTTAATATCGGATAAAATCGTAATCATCAGTATGTACAAAATTTTCGGCAGTCGCAACCACATTTTTGGTAACAATAGATGTTTTTCACCACAATGGCATGAAAGTCAGCCGCTTAGCATACCTAACCAACAATGCAGTCTACAAGGTCAACCAAACTTTAATGTTTCGCCGCGTGCACGTATAGTCCTAGCTCTAACAAATAGTAACGCATGGCAGCAAAGAAATAACTACGTACAGACAACACACTATTTCAACTCGCATAGCAATACGCCGTATAGAAATTACTATCTTGACAGACGTAAAAATAACGAGCACAATTTTCAGCGTACATTTAATAACAGTCGATATTATGAGCAGCAAGAACATTAGCAACAACACATTATCATGAATGATCCAGACAATAGGTGTCATCCATAGCGTAACACGTCAGTAAGAAATAACAGAGCAGTTCAAATAGCGGATATGTCACAGCATCCTCCCGTAAATAATAGCACGTACGACAGAATTTAACCAGATACAGCACAGATTGCATAATACAGTAACGCAAACATTACTTTTGACACGCAGAATTTTGCTCACGAGAATGTTATTTGAAACATGCTTTGTTGAATGCACCACTATTATCGCACCCAGATCTTACTAGAAATTTTTCCATTGCCACCGACAGTTCCAACACCGCTTTAGGCGTACATATTTTCCAGGAAATAGAAGAAGATGGCTGTATAGTAATTAAAAACATCGCATTTGCAAGTCGCATTTTGTCACCCGCTGAACGAAATTATTCCGTTACAGAATTAGAAACATTATGTGTTGTATGGGCTTTCACGAGATTTAGGCATTTTCTTTATGGCAGACACACCACCGTTTACACTGACCATAGAGCCATACAATTTTTGCTTTCAGCCAAATTCACTCACGATAGATTAAGTAGATGGAAGCTGTATTTACAGGAATTTAATTTTACGATTGTTCACATTCCCGGCACACAAAATGTTATAGCAGACGCACTATCGCGTTCTCTCAGCAACAATCAGCAAGACGTAGCAACCCACTTCTGCAAAGCAAATTTCAGTGTCATGTACATTCAGCAAGTTGCATTTGAAAATTTTATTTCATCGTCATTACAGGACATAGCACAAGAACAAAACAAAGACAATGTGAGGAAAGAAATTAAACAGCTTTGGCAAGATAAGAATAATGTTACGATTAGAAACCACTACACTGTACGCAATGACATTTTGTTTCGCCGCTCTCATCCTGACAGCAACAATTGGTTATTATGCATTCCTGACGAACTGGTTAACAAACTAATTTGGTACACTCATTTAAGCTACGCACATTACGGAGCACGAAAATGTTTTCTTATACTGAGACACAACTGTTATTTTACTAACATGGAAAAACGTATACGACGAGTTTTAGCGTCTTGTAAAATTTGCCAGAAAGCTAAATCAGACACCACTTCACATATTCCTCCGTTATATCCCATTATACCTGTTAAATTAAGACACATGGCCGCTGTAGATATTTTTGGTCCGATTCCCAGAACTAACAGAGGTTTTTGCTACATATTTGTCGCTGTTGAGCTCACTTCAAAATTTGTTACTTTCACTCGATTACGCAAAGCTACTGCTAAAACTGTTTCAAATGCATTTGTAAAACATTTTCTATCTCATGTAGGGCATGTGATGAAAGTAATTTCTGACAATGGATCTCAATTTCGTAGTAGCGTATGGACACGCATGTTACGAGCCAGAAACATTTCTCCGATTTATATATCCAAGTACCATGCTTCTTCGAACCCCTGTGAAAGATTAATGAAGGAAATTGGTAAACTGTGTAGAATATACTGCCACAAAAGACATATTGATTGGGATACACACATACTCTCATTCCAAGATGTAATTAATTCCATTCCAAATGAATCCACTATGCTATCTCCGACTGTTATACTGAAAAACGTTGAACCACCGAACAAAATTAAAGAATTAATAGAATTTCCCAAAAGTCGTCGCCTACGACACCACGAAATAATTAACATTGCGCTGAACAACATCAAAAGTGCCGCAGAGCGCCGGAGAAGACAGCAAAAACAGGTTTGTACACGCCGCGACTTTCACGTTGGACAGAAAATATTAGTACGTACACATTATTTATCCAGTAAATTAAAAGGTAAGTGCAGTAAATTTGAACTTCTATACGCAGGTCCATATCGGATTCGCAGCATCCCTCACCCCAATGTTGTACATGTCGAAACTTTGAGAACTAGAAAATCGAAAGGCAATCACCATATATCAAACATTAAACCGTTTATTGAGTGAAACCACTGTATGATTCAACACACTATGATGCCATTTACTAATGCAATTAATTCACTTGACTAATTACTGATGATTATCGCATTTTTTCTTGGCAAGTGCCCGGCAAGGTAAGGTTAGCAGGTCGCTTTTCTTGTCGTTACACATCAGACCGTGCGCATTTTCCATTTTTTTTGTGTATATGATTGTACTCTAGTTTTGTTTGTATGCACTGTGAAATAGTTAAGATATAACACACCAGTTGACTTTGACATTTTTTTTTGCCTTATGACATCTCAACATCGTGACTGTTTTACATTTTGCTGCTGCATTGTATTATTCTGTGTACATTTTTTGCATCTGAACACTGTCAATGTCTTTGACACATTACGTTTTCTGTCATGTTATGCTGTATGGTTAATTGTGTCACCATAAACCAGTCATTATTTAGTGGGTATATGATTTAAATGCAAGACAGTAATCTTTGTTCATCAATTTCAGAAAGAAATGATGCGTGTAAGAAATATATTCAACAGAAATGGGAATTTCACCTACGGAATAAACGAAAGAAGATGCAATAACTTTATGAGGAAGAGTAAATGGATCAGGATTAACAAGCATTAACAAGAATATACTATACTCATCGTAGAATAGCAGTCTTAACTAATTTTTTCTTTCAGAATACAAGGTGGTTGATGCAGGCTGTCAGAGAGAACTACACATCTTAGTTTTAGTGATGAAATATGCTAGAGATAAGGAATAGTTATGTAATGAGTAATGAAGTGATTTTTTGCAGATGATAGTGAATACTGATGAATAATGATGAAGGAAATGGTATTATGAATAATGAAGTTTTTCTTTACAGGTGATGATAATGGTGAAGTTATGATGATATGGATAATGAAGTTTTTTTTTCTTTACAGATGAGGATAATGTTGAAGTAATGTATTTATGCTACGTAGTTATTTAAGTATTTGTTGCAGTTTGCTTTGACAGCAGGTGTTACATTGCATAGTAGGATGACGGAAAGTTTTGGAAAGGACAGCTATGGAACATATTTTATACACATTTCACTACCTGTTAATTCGAAGTTCACTACTTTTCAGCATAGTGTGCGTTTCTTCTTTCAGGTCAATAATCCGTTTTTGTATTTTTTCCAGGAGAAGTTTTTCATGACACTTACTAAACCTGTTACTTATTATACCTGTTCTAGTACTTGCATTTTTATTTTTTACCCATTTGTGTCTATCGCTTATAAATGTGATCACATGTACTGCCTTGTTACATAACCTTGCTACAGCTGACTCATGACGAATGACGTTACCTATCCTCATTTGCAGCAATAGGTCAAAAACAAATAGTGTTATGTTTCAGCAATTAATTATCGATCCCAACGCAATGCATTGCTAACAAAAAAAAAAAAAAAATATAAAATGTATTAACAGTCCCAAATAGTGATACCAGTTTGAGAAAATTCTGAATAATACTGATCAACTCTGAATAGCATGTCACTTGAGTAATGACCTCTTAATGAGACTATATTCAAAATAATGCTTTGTCACTAGCTAATAACTGCCACTGTCTATTATAATGATACTACGTATAATGCCTGTGATTATTAATGATTTGCCTGTAATTAACTGATTTTAATAATGACTTTGTAATGGTCTGAATACTACTGAAGGAGGAACACTGTTTATTGTAATGTTACCACTTATAATGCCTGTGATTATTAATGATTTGACTGTAATTAACTGATTTTAATAATGACTTTGTAATGGTCTGAATACTACTGAAGGAGGAACACTGTTTATTGTAATGATACCACTTATAATGCCTGTGATTATTAATGATTTGACTGTAATTAACTGATTTTAATAATGACTTTGTAATGGTCTGAATACTACTGAAGGAGGAACACTGTTTATTGTAATGTTACCACTTATAATGCCTGTGATTATTAATGATTTGACTGTAATTAACTGATTTTAATAATGACTTTGTAATGGTCTGAATACTACTGAAGGAGGACCACTGTTTATTGTAATGTTACCACTTATAATGCCTGTGATTATTAATGATTTGACTGTAATTAACTGATTTTAATAATGACTTCGTAATAATCTGAATAATACTGAATGATGATTCTATTCAATACTTGCTGGCCACTGAGTGCCAATAATTAATGTCACTCCACGAATTGTGATTAATTATGCCATTGATTAGCTCTTGTTTCCAATGTTGATACTTTGTAACCAGAAAAGAATGTGACTGTTTAATAATGCTTTGTAATTAGGAGAAGGGTAATAATTCTTACTACATTGGAATGACACATAATTAATTAACTATGGTACTGTTTAATAATGCTTTGTAATTAATTAAGGCTAATAATTCTTACTATATTGAAATGACAAATGATCAATTAATTAACTGTAATTAGACAAATGATTAATTAACGACAAATGATTAATTAACTGTAATTAGACAAATGATTAATGTGATTAATTAACTGGAATTATACAAATGATTAATTAATGACAAATGATTAATTAACTGTAATTAGGAAAAGGCTAATGATTATTGGAATGACAAATGATTAATTAACTGTAATTAGGAGAAGGTTAATGATTCTTAATTATACTCTGTAACTGAAAAGAATGCGATTATTTCATAATGCTTTGTAACCAGGAAAAGAAGGCTACTGATTCTATGTACAACAATTAATGAACATTTTTCTGTAATACTACATACTTGGTACAGAAATGTTCAATAACTGGGCTATGAATGCCGCACACTACTACTGTAATTGACAATATTATGTGACTTAATGTCCTTCACCTTATGAGCTAACTACCCTGAATTACTGCAATGTCCATTTGTCCTGTTTATCCTAGTGATCATGGAGCACTATCTTTGGTTTTGCACTAATTCTACGTTGGTGTGCCTTGTAAGAGTGTGGTGTTGACACGACATGCTGTCCACCACCGTGAGCAATGAAGACGTTATTATGGTCCCACTGTTTGGTGTACCTAATGTACTGCCAAAATGAAAACATGGAACATTACTACGACAGTTCAGTGTCTTTGCTACACTGATAAATTCTGATGGGAAAAGATCTTCAAGTTGTGTCACTTGGTGTTGTACTTCTGTGGAAAGATATGGACTTTCAGAGCAGCTGTGTGCAATCTAAAGTGCTACAACCATGATGCAATCCTTCCCTTTCCTATCCTGATTCTTGTCACATAAAGAAAAATTTTTTTTTTTTGGTAACATCATTTATGTTCATAGGTTATACATTTTTCGATTCGCTGAACTCCAATGCGAGTACACTTATGTCACTTGTCAACATAATATTTTTTGCCAGTCTGTTTATTTGTTCTGAATATGCTAAAGAATTTTTTCAGTGCCTGTGCACTTTATCTGTCAAATAATTTGTATATACTTTTCTGATTTGCTACTATGTTTTGTACTCACATTTTGTCTTTGTCTGATATATTTTGTACTTAGTGCGTGTGCACAACATTTACTTTATGTACTACATCTAATTATTCTTGCCAGTCTGTTTATTTGTTCTGCATATACTAAAGAATTTTTTCAGTGCCTGTGCACTTTATCTGTCAAAAAATTTGTACATACTTTTTTTCTGATTTGCTACTATGTTTAGTATTCACATTTTGTCTTTGTCTGATATATTTTGTACTTAGTGCGTGTGCACAACATTTACTTTATGTACTACATCTAATTATTCTTGCCAGTCTGTTTATTTGTTCTGCATATACTAAAGAATTTTTTCAGTGCCTGTGCACTTTATCTGTCAAAAAATTTGTACATACTTTTTTTCTGATTTGCTACTATGTTTAGTATTCACATTTTGTCTTTGTCTGATATATTTTGTACTTAGTGCGTGTGCACAACATTTAAATATTCTGTAAGTTGTAGAATTTTGTTAATTAAAGAAAAATTTTGCCGCGATTGGCAAGTCCAAATGACTCACCATCGCTGCCAAATTTTTGCCCCCCCAGTGGAGGGTTATGAAACACGTATGTAACGCAGCAGCGATGGCGAGGCATTGTAGCATCTGTGACCAGAGAGTATGCGCTTGACCGCGCGAGTGTTGCGAGCGGTTCTCAGTCAGTCAGTCGTTGCTCAGTCTGTTAGTAGCTGTAGGCCAGTGCAGTAGTAGTCGTGGCGAGTCTGTTAGTAGCAGTCGTTGCGAGTCGGTAGCTCGGTTTAGTTGAGAGCAGTTCTTGGTCAGTATTCGTCGCGTGTAGTATGCCAATAGTCGTCATGGAGAGCAGTCGGCAACACTGGTCAAGATGGTGAATAAGGTATACTGTTAATTAATATAATCATTAGATAATGAAAAGTTTTATTTATTGTAACTATTCTCCAACAAGTCCCCCAATAATAATTTTGATTTCAAAGCATTTTTCAAAAATTTTATTTTTTATCGAAGTAAAGATTTCGTTGCACTTCCCATTTCATTCCACTTCTTTTGAAGAAAAATTTCACTAGAATCACAAAAAAAAAGAGAATATTATTATTCGCAATGCAGTTCCTCCAAGCGGTGCGCAACAACAAGAGCAGATATGTGACATCCATGTATTCTGAGGTAAGACTTTAATTCTGATTGTTTTATACAGGGCCAAAGACCGATATTTCGGTTTAATTGTATTTTCTTGTCACTGAACGGACTTTAAATTTTGTGAAGAATTTAGATTTGAGTCAGATTGCGATTCTCACTTTTATTGTCATTAAATTTAATTGCAGGGAGGTTACGTTTGGCTCCCATTTCTATTAAGTATTGTCATTTCTTTCTTATAAAATTACGGTGGGGAGGTTACAAGCCGTAAATTCAACTAAATACCTAGGTATTACAATTACGAATAACTTAAACTGGAAGGAACACACAGAAAATGTTGTGGGGAAGGTTGACCAAAGACTGCGTTTTATTGGCAGGACACTTAGAAAATGTAACAGACCTACTAAGGAGACTGCCTACACTACGCTTGTCCGTCCTCTTTTAGAATACTGCTGCGCGGTGTGGGATCCTTACCAGATACGACTGACGGAGTACATCGAAAAAGTTCAAAGGAAGGCTGCACGTTTTGTATTATCACGAAATATGGGAGAGAGTGTCACAGAAATGATACAGGATTTGGGCTGGACAGCGTTAAAAGAAAGACATTTTTCGTTACGACGGCATCTTCTCGCAAAATACGAATCACCAACATTCTCCTCCGAATGCGAAAATATTTTGTTGACACTAACCAAAATAGGTAGAAGTGATCACCACGATAAAATAAGGGAAATCAGAGCTCGTACGGAAAGATATAGATCTTCGTTCTTTCCGCGCTATACGAGATTGGAATAATAGAGAACTGTGAAGGTGGTTCGATGAACCCTCTACCAGGCACTTAAATGTGATTTGCAGAATATCCATGCAGATGTAGATGTAGATGTAGATGTAGATGTAGATTTAGATGTAGATCATACAGCAATATGTCTGAGACGCTGAGAACCATAAATCACATCACCGTCGATTGTGGGATTGTAGCGTTTAGGCTCGCTTCTGACAACTGTTGGTCTCACCACGTTAGGCCGTCTCACTGGTTTCTCTGACGTTCCCTTGAATGTGGGGTTGAAGACAGTGTGCTTCCGGCCCATAAGGGTCTCAGCACCTCATTTGTAAGTGACCCTGTTGGTAGACAGAAGTACTTGAATTTAATCGTTTCCACAAACGGCAATTTGTGGTTGGAGTTGGTTGTTAATGCGCAGGTATTGGCTTTCGTGTGCAGTATCAACAGGAAGTCTGTTGAACATATTTTAAGCGCTAAGAGAAAAGAAAATTACGAGTAAAAGTTAGCCACAGAGGAATTATGGGCTCCCAGACCAGATCCGTTGATCGAGAGAGTGACGTAATCAAATAACCCTGACTAAAAGCGAACGCTTAACAAAGAAGTGCGCAAGTTGTTGTGTGGGTGCAATGTAAGAATGATTTTCAGCCCGGGAGTTAATTCATTAACTAATACCGGGTGATCAAAAAGTCAGTATAAATTTGAAAACTTAATAAACCACGGAATATTGTAGATAGAGAGGTAAAAATTTACACACATGCTTGGGATGACATGGGGTCTTATTAGAACAAAAAAAAAGTTATCAGGCCTTTTTTCTTTGAGGAAATGCGTGATTCATGTTTTGTAACTGCTACCGTGACGGGTGAGAGGTTCGCCGATATGTTACAGAATCGCATCATCCCCAGCCTGGCTGATAAACACCTGCTGGAACGTACGATGTTTATGCAGGATGGCGCTCCACCCCATATTGCTAGACGCGTGAAAGATCTCTTGCGCGCGCCGTTTGGTGATGATCGTGTGCTCAGCCGCCACTTTTGTCATGCTCGGCCTCCCAGGTCCCCAGACCTCAGTCCGTGCGATTATTGGCTTTGGGGTTACCCAAAGTCGCAAGTGTATCGTGACCGACCGACATCTCTAGGGATGCTGAAAGACAACATCCGACGCCAATGCCTCACCGTAACTCCGGACATGCTTTACGGTGCTGTTCATAACATTATTCCTCGACTACAGCTATTGTTGAGGAATGCTGGTGGACATATTGAGCATTTCCTGTAAAGAACACCATCTTTGCATTGTCTTACTTTGTTATGCTAATTATTGCTATTCTGATCAGATGAAACGCCATCTGTCGGACATTTTTTGAACTTTTGTATTTTTTTGGCTCTAATAAAACCCCATGTCATTCCAAACATGTGTGTCAATTTGTACCTCTCTATCTACATTATTCCGTGATTTATTCATTTTTCAAATTTATACTGACTCATTGATCACCCGGTACATGTGTTAGGGATCTTGTAGATTCGTCCAAAAATTGAAAAAAATTAAAAATAGAAAAAGCACCAAAACTCCCACCTATACAGGAATGAGAAACGGAGAGTAGCGAAAGTTTACCGTTCCTGCCCTAAACTGTTTTTAATTATGTACAAAACAACAAAATTCATCAAAAACAATTCTTTCTTTTTCAGAAAAGTTATGTATATTATTATTATTATAATTTTTATTACTACTATTACTCTAATTTAAAAAAAATACAACCAACTGGTGGCAAATAACTTTTGTATAGCTGACCTAGATTTCTACACCTACTAGGGGTGTCCTAATCGGAATAAAATTATTGAGGAATACCAAAATTGCATTGCGAGAAAGCAATGGTCGGAATTTAGAGCAGCAATGCTCAAGTCAGAATTGAAATACGTCCCAGCTTTGTCATCAGTCAGATGTTATTCCTAGCTAGGCATACGCGATAAGGCTGCAACATATTTTATTTAAATTTTGACTTGAGCAAAGCTGCTCTGAATTCCGACGATTGCTTTTTCGCAGTGCAATTTTACGATTCTTCAATAATTTCAACCTGATGAAGACACCCCTAGTAGGTATCGAAACCTAGGTCAGTTGTAACAAAGTTATTTCCAACCAGATGGTTGTAAAACTCCTTTGCTTAAAAATTGTATGCAGTTGCTGAGAAACAGCCATGTTCAAAATTGTACTGCTAGTTTTATTATTGGCAGTGGCTGTAGGTGTAAGCAGGCAACGGCCTTGACGCAGTGGATACACCGGATCCCATCGGACCACTAAAGTTAAGCGCTGTCGGGCGTGGTCGGCACCTGGATGGGTGACCATCGTGGCCACCATGCGCTGTTGCCATTTTTCAGGGTGCACTCAGCCTCGTGATGCCAATTCAGGAGCTACTCGACCCAACAGTACCGTCTCCGGTCAAAGAAAGCCATCGTAACGACTGGGAGAGCGGTGTGCTGACCACACGTCCCTGCTATCCGCATCCTCATCTGAGGATGACACGGCGGTCGGATGGTCCCGATGGGCCACTTGTGGCCTGAAGACGGAATGCCTTTCTAGGTGTGTAAATACTTTGATAAGTATAACTGTTATACAGCAGATGCTACTAATTTCACACTCCCCCACTCATCTGAAGCTAAAAATTTTTTAACACCCAAAACGTATACTGACGAGCCACCACTGCTGAAAATACTATAAAAGCTCTCAACTGTGACAACACCAAATCATGTATGGACTCGAATACATCACCCAATTCGAGTAACATGTTTCAACTTTCAAATTACAACAAATGCCTTCACTTTGCTGACACGGGGCAAAGTTTTGTGTGCTTATGGTATGAGCGCTTTGCTGACAGTTCATTCCTCTTGTACCACAGCAAAATTTAATTTGCAAGTACGGTGTGACGTCTGTGCATGGCAAAACAAGAATCGAATGATGTTAGTGGGTTTGTTTACGCCAGAGCAGAAAACTATTTCGATTCTGTGGACTTAAAACCTCTGGTTTCAGAAGGTTCCTTCGTGCCACGTGACAGCAAATTTGGCATAATTCAAAAGAGAAAAAAACAGTGTGAACCTATGACTTCAGGAGAAGTAGCTGAAACAATTAGCAGTCCTGAAGTCTTGAAGCCCAACCATGTAATTACAATGAAACCTCACGATTGTTTTGACTTTGCTGCCAGAGCCGATACATGTCTGAGTGTGACTTTTTTTGGAATAAGCACCCTCAACTGGATTCCGATTTTAAAAGATTTCCCGATGATTAAAACCAGGCAGTCGTTTCATCAGCTTGAAATGGCCATCAGTCTTCAGAGTTGGCAGCGCTGGGGAGAAGACTCGTTCTCAATAAGGCAAAAAAGAAAGGCTTATTATTAATGATGGACAAAATATTATCAAAACTTCTCCTGAACAGAGTGGTAGATACTTTAGACAAACAACTGGGAGAATATCAGGGTGGTTTTTTGCAGGGATGATCCTGTGCAGAACAAATTTTTAACTTGAAGTTATATATATATATTAAAAAAAACAAATTGGAACAAATTAATTCAAAATAATCAAAACAATACACAATGTTAAGCAGCAAACCAAGAATAGTGTCATTTACTGATTTCAAGAAAACGTTTGATTGTATAGACAGAGAAACAATAGATAAGTGTATTAGAGAATTTTGTGTTAAATCAAAATTAGCAAATATAATTCGTGAAAGACTAACAGGTACAAAATCTAAAGTCAAATTTATGAGAGAAGTACCTCAGCCATTTGAAATAAAAACTGGTATTAGACAAAGTGACGGTTTATCACCGTTACTGTTTGATTGTGCTCTAGAAAAAATTATGAGGATCTGGAATTCGGAGCTAAGAAATCACAAAATTAAACCAATAACTCTGGAAAGGAAAACAAATGGAATTAAGGTAAACTGCTTGGCTTTTGTGGATGATTTTGATATACTTTCAGAAAACCCGACAGAAGCAGTTATTCAGATAAACCTTCTGGAAAAAATAGCAAACAGAAGTGGTGTCAAAATTTCACCTGAAAAAGCAAAATTCATGACAAAAATAAAAAATGCGCCAAAATTCATAGAAACAAAATAGGTAAAATAGAGTGAGTAAATAAATTTAAATATCTTGGACAAACCATACAACAGAATGGACTGAAAAATCTGCAATAGATGTAAGAATTAACAAAATGAATATATGGTTTGACAAAAATATTTACAACAAGAAATTTATATCTAAAAAAACATAACTAAAATATTAAACGACAGTGGTATGACCAGAATCTTTATATGGATCTGAACGCCTAACAATGAACTATAAGAAGGTCAAACTTGAGGTGCAGGAAAGAAGGATTATTAGAAAAATAATGGGTGCAATAAGAACTTCAGATGGTTGGAAAATAAGGAGATCTACAAAAATATAGAGAAAATATCTGAAATAATGGCCCAATGAAGATTAACCTGTTTTAGACACCTCTACTAAATGGATGGAAATAGACTATCAAATCAAATACTTCTATATATCTGTAAGAAGAAATCGACAATAGCACAGATTACAAAAGTAATGAAAAATCTAGAAGAAGAAACATCGAAGAATCAGAAATAGCGGAAAGAAACCGTTTAAAAAAATAAAATACCAAATTTGGAAGGCTTTCAAAGCAGAACAACTAAAAAAATCGGGAACAACATGGACAGAAGACAGGAAGAGACTTCATGGGGAGAAAATGAGGGAATACTGGAAAAATAGGAAACAACAACAAAGGAAGAACTGAAGTTGTTAACGTGATCCTAGTTGGTCAACACTATAGTAAAAAAAAGAAAAAAAGAAAAGAAAGAAGGAAAGAAAGAAAGATGGACTTTCTGGATGAAATATGTCATTCATTTTAAAGGGAAATTAGTCCTAACAAATGTACTCACGAAGGGATACTGATTGTGTTGGACCCTCCATTCCGATAATGTCTTCTCGTGTAGCAACCACACTGTGGATAATCCTGAAAATTCAGTTTACAGTATAATAAGTGAGCACATTTCTTCAATTTGGAAGTATTTTTTCTAATAAAGTGGGTACCAGAGTCGTCACAAATTTTATTTTACTTCTCCTGAAATATTTCATTTATTTTCTAAAGAGCAAACCGCCACCTGACTGTCTATTCCTATATTTGTCTTCTGTGCTATCTAGGTTTCGGCTTTTATGCCATTATCAGGTACAATGCTAAAAGTTGTTAGACAGACCATTATTATGTCATATTTCATTTTTGGTACTTACTACTTTTCCCATGTCAATTAATTATGCAAGTCGGCGGTTGGTCCCCAATTTGAATATGTTTTGTGGGCTAGTTTCCTGTAACTCAGGAATACCGTTTTAGGCTTTGCTAGTCTGCTTTTTACGTCTTCCTTGCTTCGTCCTTTCCTCACTTTGTCTACTTTGTGGCAGCCAGTTTTGATATTAATTGTATCACTAATCTAATTTCTGTTTTTCCACATTAGTTTCTTCTTTCTTCGGTTTATCCTCAGTCCATAGCGTGAGCTCATTAGATTACTCCGTTCACCATACCGTGAAATTCAAAAGTCAAATCTATTTTACACGATGACATTAAGTTGTAAGACACGTTTCTGATTTCGTGTATTACTGCGGACAGAGTGACAACAGTGTACGGTTCGTTTCTGTCGTTGGGTGAATACCAAAATATTGGCTGAAACGAAAGTTTCGGGAGTTGCGAGCAATAGCAAAATTAATGCTTGTCTGCGTAAAATCGAAACATGAGAAAAGATTTAAGAGACGTCTTGGAATTCGTGATTAGATAAAAAAAAAAGTCAGCTCTGCTTTTCATCTTTTTTTGTCTGTTGGGACTCATATTCGTCTCTGTTCGTATTTTTCGTATTCGTCTCTGCAGCAGACATTCGATGTTCCACACCGAGATTCGTCGCTTGTGTTTTTCGTAATTCACTTGCGTATTTGTTTCCAATGGAATTAATTTTGTTCTATAACGCAGCCTGGAAACGCAAAAAGTGCTAAATAAATATTTTCTTGCGTGTGAAAAAAACGAAGTGACAAAAACATAAAAGCCAATAAACTAAGATAATAGTCGTATCTGCGATACAACGAAATGAAAGAAAATACAATGCTCATTGTTAACACTAATTGTGTAATGACTGTGATACTATTAACACTTACTCCTGTTCGAGTCCTTCGCAGAATAAGATCAAACTTGTACACTAACATTTTATTACGTGGATGGAAAGTTGTAATAATTTCTGTTTGTTATCTCAGAACATAATTATTGTTCGTTAGCACAAGATAACTGATTTTATTTAATGTTCATATGTGTGTAAAACACCTTTCCTCCGAGCTGTTGGCATTTTTAGTGAATCTGATGTACGTTAATTGTTGGCAGCCATTGTTGCAACTATCTAAATTCAGTTAAGGCTGGGCCTGGCGCCCACATATTCGCTAAGAACTGGTTTGATTAATCAAGAGAGGTAAAATGCGCAAGCACATATGATCAGAATTTTAAATTATTTCAGGTACAACAGTACACAGCTAGCCGCGTATATTAAACAACGACGCAGCTCATTTTCTTTTGCTACTTTCAGCTAGTTATGTTTTCTGGGTCATCAGCAGCTGTTGTGATTTTTTCGTGTGTTTGGTGTATGTGTGTGTGAGTATACGTGTGCTGTTGTTAATAATACATCGTAAGATCACATAAGGCTACACATAGCATATTCACAAAAGCTTCTTATTATTATTTTTGATATTGTTAAGGCTTTCTATATTCAAGTGCCCGATAAATAAATCACTTTGGAGTGTCTGTATAGACGTAAAATAAATTAGGAACGGCTTGGTGCGAAGCATCTTCATCTTTTACATTTTGAAATATCTCAGGTTTGTAATTTAATGTCTTTGCAACTAAGTAATAATTTATACTTTCGTGGATTCGCGTGGAGAAACATGTTTTTCATGGCACACTTATTATTAATCCAAAGCTGATACCTTTCTTAACTGTGAAAATCTAGTCACTTGAACAAAAGATAGCCGTGAAGCGGCAAACCACAAGAATGTTTTAATATCGATACGACTCTTTGCAAAATGAGTTATATTAAATTGGATTTAGTATGTTTACTCGAGAATTAATTGTAAACCCTCTCTATTTTTGCTTTACGCCACTTAATATTGGAGTAATTTGACCAAGAGTCTGCTGTCTTGCAAATGGCGGCCAACAATACAAATTACAACTAGGGCTGTGCCGCACGTTATTAATCTCTGGAAAAACGTAAAAATTAAAGTTTACACATGTAGGAATGCTACCCCTACCGAAATAAATGGGTGGGTTTTAAATAACAGCATATATATATATATATATATATATATATATATATATATATATATTACATACGTATATATATATATATATACCAGAGATACGTTACAAGATACATACGTCTCCGTCCACATCTCTCTCATATGAAGATTCGAACCAAAGTAAAATAATTATGAAAATCTGTTTCTATTGTTTTCATTAGTCTCTGACCATAGATTTTCCTGCAATATCGACACTGCTTTTCATGTGCGTCACAGTGACATAATTAATCTTTCTGGCCGTGCGGTTCTAGGCGCTACAGTCTGGAGCCGAGCGACCGCTACGGTCGCAGGTTCGAATCCTGCCTCGGGCATGGATGTGTGTGATGTCCTTATGTTAGTTAGGTTTAACTAGTTCTAAGTTCTAGGGGACCGATGACCTCAGAAGTCAAGTCACATAGTGCTCAGAGCCATTTGAACCATCGGAGCCATTTAATGTTTCTACGTACACTTTTGCACATTGAATAACAGTTCGTTTAAACATTTCGTGTCAACCATCAATATATATTTCTCGTTCCAGAGGACCAGTACACCGTACACGCAGAAACCACATTTACCCTGAAAATAAGATAGCTCATGTTCTCCTATTTAATCTACTGTTTAAGAGAATAGTTGTCGTCACACTCTTTTGAAACTAGCCACATTTATAAACAAATAGTAATTATTGTGGACGTTCCACTTTAACCATGTGTACTAATAGTGAAATGGACATCTTCCCTTACAGTGTTGTATAGTCCAACTTATATGAACTTCGTGTGAAACTTACAAAACTTTCAAACCAAACTTTTAAAAAATACCAGTAACCATTTTGCTCTTCTATTTTTCATCACTTACTTTTTTAATAAGTTACTTTTTTAATAAGTTAGGATTTGTTGCATCAGACATCATGAGTCTTTACTTGTTCACATCTGGTATGACGTCATCGAATGCCGTAACCATTACTGCTTGTGACTGCTGTCAACATTTTGGAAATCCCATTTACCTGTATAGTACACTACTGGCCATTAAAATTGCTACACCACGAAGATGACGTGCTACAGACGCGAAATTTAACCGACAGGAAGAAGATGCTGTGATATGCAAATGATTAGCTTTTCAGAGCATTCACACAAGGTTGGCGCCGGTGGCGACACCTACAACGTGCTGACATGAGGAAAGTTTCCAACCGATTTCTCATACACAAACAGCAGTTGACCGGCGTTGCCTGGTGAAACGTTGCTGTGATGCCTCGTGTAAGGAGGAGAAATGCGTACCATCACGTTTCCGACTTTTATAAAGGTCGGATTGTAGCCTATCGCGATTGCGGTTTATCGTATCGCGACATTGCTGCTCGCGTCGGTCGAGATCCAATGACTGTAAGCAGAATACGGAATCGGTGGGTTTAGGAGGGTAATACGGAACGCCGTGCTGGATCCCAACGGCCTCGTATCACTAGCAGTCGAGATGACAGGCATCTTATCCGCACGGCTGTAACGGATCGTGCAGCCACGTCTCGATCCCCGAGTCAACAGATGGGGACGTTTGCAAGACAACGACCATCTGCACGAACAGTTCGACGACGTTTGCAGCAGCACGGACTATCAGCTCGGAGACCCTGGCTGCGGTTACCCTTGACGCTTGCATCACAGACAGGAGCGCCTCCGATGGTGTACTCGACGACGAACCTGGGTACACGAATGGCAAAACGTCATTTTTTCTGATGAATCCATGTTCTGTTTACAGCATCATCACGATGGTCGCATTCGTATTTGGCGACAACGCGGTGAACGCACATTGGAAGCGTGGATTCGTCGCCGCCATACTGGCGTGTCACCCGGCGTGATGGTATGGGGTGCCATTGGTTAGACGTCCCGGTCACCTCTCGTTCGTACTGACGGCACTTTGAACAGTGGACGTTACATTTCAGATGTGTTACGAACCGTGGCTATACGCTTCATTTGATCACTGCGAAACCCTAAATTTCAGCAGGTTAATGCACGACCAAATGTTGCAGGTCCTGTACGGGCCTTTCTGGATACAGAAAATGTTCGACTGCTGCCCTGGCCAGCACATTCTCGCCAGCTGGTGTGGCCGAGCGGTTCGAGGCGCTTCAGTATGGAACCGCGCGACTGCTACGATAGCAGTTTCGAATCCTGCTTTGGGCATGGATGCGTGTGATGTCCTTAGGTTAGTTAGGTTTAAAGTAGTTCTACGTTCCAGGGGACTGATGACCACAGATGTTAAGTCCCATAGTGCTCAGAGCCATTTGAACCAGCACTCTCTCGAGATCTCTCGCCAATTGAAAACGTCTGGTCAATGGTGGCCGACCAACTGGCTCGTCACAATAAGCCAGTCACTACTCTCGATGAACTGCGGTATCGTGTTGAAGCTGCACGGCCAGCTGTACCTGTACACGCCATCCGAGCTCTCTTTGACTCAATGCCCAGGCGTATCGAGGCCGTTATTACGGCCAGAGGTTCTGGGTACTGATTCCTCTGGATCTATGCACCCAAATTGCGTGAAAATGTAATCACATGTCAGTTCTAGTATAATTTATTTGTCCAATATTTGTTTATCATCTGGTTTTCTTCTTGATGTAGCAATTTTAATGGCCAGTAGTGTATATAGTTTCTTTAGTGACTTGCGCAACTGCATGGGCAATGTTGGCGGACGCGCAGTTTCGAGACTACGTTTCGCAACCCAGTGTCGACGTGTAAACTAGCCTTTACTGTTTTGAATTCCGGTGACCACTGCACAACGTCCGAGATGTCGGCCAGTGGCTTGGTAAGACGATCGGTCTTCTTTTTGAAATGTGGCGGTCGCCACTGTAAAACACCAGTTGTCGCCGCCTCACCGGTTGGTTCGCTCTGCCCGGGGCGAGTCGTTAGTACCAGCTGTTACGTGGGCAGAACGACCTACCGTCGGCCCAGATGCGGGCTGTGTTTATGCTTTCGTGTCGGGCAGGCCGCGGCGTTCCCAGAAAAAACTCGGTTTGCGCGAACCCATTAGCCGGGCCGACGCAACGCCTTGGCGCCTGTCCACAAGCTTTCCTTCCTCTTCTGGGAACAGACTGGCGCCGCGGCTCTCATACACAACGCTGGAGACTTTCCGTAGCGACGCTTTGTCACCTGCACCCCGGCTCTGGCTGGGGCAACAGTGGCGCCGATATCGGTGAATTCCGCCGACGTCCGACACCGACATCCGACGGAGTCGGCCGATCTTTACAGATCAGTACGCCACTACGTGCGCGGTCACACTAAAAAAAACTAAACTAAACTCCGTCCGAACAGTCCCAACGGTACCGACCGACCGACCGCCGTCTCATCACAGGCCCAACGGTACCCACCGACCGACCGCCGTGTCAACAGAGGCCCAACGGTACCGACCGACCGGCCGACTGACCGCCATGTCATCACAGGCCCAACGGTACCAACCGACCGACCGACCGCCGTGTCATCACAGACCCAACAGTACTGACCGACCTACCGACCGACCGCCGTGTCATCACTGGCCCAACGATACCGACCGTCTGCTGTGTCATCACAGGCCCGACGGTACCGACCGATCGACCGACCGACCGACGTGTCATCACAGGCCGAACGGTACCGACCGACCGCCGTGTCATCACAGGCCCAACAGCACCGACCGACCGACCGACCGATCACCGTGTCATCACAGGCCCAACGGTACCGACCGACCGACAGACCGACCGCAGTGTCATCAGAGGCGCAATGGTACCGACCGACCGACCGCCGTGTCATCACAGGCCCAACGGTACTGACAGACCGACC